>NC_064618.1:216059547-216397047 GCF_023898315.1 Schistocerca nitens | reverse complement strand
GAGAACCACTTGTACGAATATCAAGAGCTCAGATGGAAACACAGTTCTAAGCAAAGAAGGGAAATCAGAAATGTGGGAGGAGTATATAGAGGGTCTACACAAGGACAATGTACATGAGGACAATATTATGGAAATTGAAGAGGATGTAGATGAAGATGAAATGGGAGATATGATACTGCGTGAAGAGTTTGACAGAGCACTTAAAGACCTGAGTCGAAACGAAGCCCCGAGAGTAGCCAACATTCCATTAGAACTACTGGCAGCCTTGGGAGAACCAGTCGTGACAAAATTCTACCATCTGGTGAGCAAGATGTATGAGACAGGCGAAATTCCCTCAGACTTAAAGAAGTATATAATAATTCCAATCCCAAAGAAAGCAGGTGTTGACAGATGTGAAAATTACCGAATTATCAGTTTAATAAGTCGCGGGTGCAAAATACTAATGCGAATTCTTTACAGACGAATGGAAAAACTGCTACAACCCGACCTCGGGGAAAATCAGTTTGGTTTCCGTAGAAATGTTGGAACATGTGAGGCAATACTGACGCTACGACTTATCTTAGAAGATAGATTAAGGAAAGGCAAACATACGTTTCTAGCATTTGTAGACTTAGAGAAAGCTTTTGACAATGTTGACTGGAATACTTTCTTTCAAATTCTTAAGGTGGCAGGGATAAAATAGAGGGAGCGAAAGGCTATTTACAATTTTTACAGATGGCAGTGATAAGAGTCGAGGAGCATGAAAGGGAAGCAGTGTTTTGGGAAGGGAGTGAGACAGGTTTGTAGCCTCTCCCCGATGTTATTCAATCTGTATATTGAGCAAGCAGTAAAGGAAACAAAAGAAAAATTCGGAGTAGGTATTAAAATCCATAGAGAAGAAATAAAAACTTTGAAGTTCGCCGATGACATTGTAATTCTGTCAGAGACAGCAAAGGACTTGGAAGAGCAGTTGAACGGAATGGACAGTGTCCTGAAGGGAGGATATAAGATGAACATCAACAAAAGCAAAACGAGGATAATGGAATGTAGTCGAGTTAACTCGGGTGCTGCTGAGGGAATTAGATTAGGAAATGAGACACTTAAAGTGGTAAAGGAGTGTTGCTATTTGTGGAGCAAAATAAATGATGATGTTCGAAGTAGAGAAGCAATAAAATGTAGACTGGCAATGACAAGGAAAGCTTTTCTGAAGCAGAGAAATTTGTTAACATCGAGTATAGATTTAAGTGTCAGGAAGCCGTTTCTGAATGTATTTGTATGGAGTGTAGCCATGTATAGAAGTGAAACATGGACGATAAATAGTTTGGACAAGAAGAGAATAGAAGCTTTCGAAATGTGGTGCTACAGAAGAATCCTGAAGGTTAGATGGGTAGATCACATAACTAATGAGGAGCTGTTGAATAGGATTGGGGAGAAGAGAAGTGTGTGGCACAACTTGACTAGAAGAAGGGATAGGTTGGTAGGACATGTTCTGAGGCATCAAGGGATCACAAATTTAGCTTTGGAGTGCAGCGAGGAGGGTAAAAATCGTAGAGGGAGACCAAGAGATGAATACACTAGGCAGATTTAGAAGGATGTAGGTTGCAGTAGGTACTGGGAGATGAAGAAGTTTGCTCAGGATAGAGTAGCATGGAGAGCTGCATCAAACCAGTCTCTGGACTGAAGACCACAACAACAACAACAACAACATATGACATCGACAGACACTTGTCAGTTCAGATGCCAGCTGTCCACCTCAGCTCTTTATCTCAATTATGCAATGGCCATAACCTCTAGTCTATCAACTCGTGAAGCTCGCTCCTTACAGAGACATAATATAATATCGCGTTCAAATTTTAAATTGAGTATTACGGGAGATTCTAAGCTATTAGCAACGGAAAAGCCTGCATGTCCTACTGTTGAGAAGTTGCTCCGATTACTCAGGAGCCAAAGCGCTACCAGTCGCTGTTTCTCACTGAATCAGGTGACTGCATCATTTGTTGTGGTGTTCAGATACACAAATATGTGGCTGACAACTCTCCTGAAGTCAGAAATAAGTAAGTAAATTAAAAAGAAGCACATTCTACTACTAACTTCCAAAATGAACCATGTAAAAAAGAAACTACAGTAACGGCGTTGCAGACACATTAATCCCCACTTAGAGATCCGATGCACTATTCTGACTACATCTTTTCATTGGCCCTCTTTATCAAATCAGTTTTGATGAGTAATAGCTTCCTCTTGCCCTTCGCTGACGTACCGGATCACCTTCTCTAGAAGTGTTGTGATAGCCATTTCCAAGCTTCACTTCAGATGGAGTCCAGGGAATAGCATAAGACTGATATTACACAGAACTGCTATTAACATGACCAACATTCCTAGAGCCAGAACGCTCATCTTCAAAGTTCCTCATACCAACTGTTGTCCAATGTTTGTCACACTAAAATACATTTACTAAAAAGAAGAAGATTTTTCCTGTGACATTCATTCTAACCTGTCGGTCATTTAAGTGGAATCTTGTCGCCGACAATCGTGTTTTTAACAGTAGTAAAAGGAAGATTTGCTATTGGACACTGCGGTTGAAGCTAATATTCACTAGATGAGAATGCATATCACATTCAGGTTATCACAAGTCTATTATCTGTTTCATGACAACTTAAATATTATCTACTCAGTTCTTGGGTGAGTTGGATTTTCCTTTAAACGCAAGAGCAAGTTTGATAGTTTCTCTTGTGACTTATCAGTGTGAACCATGGCCACAAAATCCTTCACCTGTGAGTAATACAATCAGTAAGACATTATCCGACTGTGTCCCGGCATCTTTTGAATAATAAATATTCTGTCTGTGCCACTGTACTATTTGATGTACACCTTTTTCCAAGACAAAACATGTGCATCTTACCATAGCTAAGTTAATTAAATATTTGTAGAAAGTTTCCACGAATTGCCAAACTGACTGGCGCAAGCCACAGTTATTCCACATCCAGTCACAGATATGTAGTCTTAGATATTGTGCTATATAGTGACAGTAAAACAACACTGATAACAACTGAAAATTATTTATTGATTCTTCTTAAGACATATTAACACAGAGTCGGTTCATCATGCTGCAACACAATAATTTCAACTGGCGTGCACAGCAGAAAATAACAACATTTGTGCACAAAATTAATAACTATATTCACAGTTAGTCCGAAGGTACTTTTAACTGTTATATCCTAGCCAGTAATGCCACCCGAGCCCGCTGCCAAAAGGTTGGCAGCATCAAAGTCCGGACGCCGTCCGCATAAGCAGCGCCAGCGAGACAGGAAATCGCCGCAAGTCTGCGCGCGCCACCGCTGGCTTCTGGTTTCTTAAGCGCTGGAGTCGCGAGCGCTAGGACAGTTCTGGATTCGCCGCTCAGTTGTATACTCGCCACCGAATTGTGTACCTGCTAGTCAGTTGTGTGTTCATCGCAGCAGAGTTGTTGTTTGTCGTCAGCCGACGCTGACCAAGCCGCTCCGACTCGAACTAGACAGATTTCTGTAGACCATGTTCACCACTGTGTTCTGTATCGTCGTTAATAAAGATAAGTACCGACTTTCATTTAATCCGAGTGTTTGGGTTTTCATCTTTCTGTTCACTGTTCCAGCGGACCGGTCGGCCCGCTATTAAAAGTGTGCGGTGACTTCGTAGGCCGTTTCTACAGCGAAGTGTTGTCGCTACGAAGGCCGTCACAAAATTAACAACATCAATTTTCCAGTACCTGCTCAGAATTGGCACTACATCGATGAAGAAGCCATGACGCCAGTTTTCTGTACTTGATTTTCTTAGCGTTCCATCAAGGTGCTGAAGAATATCTTGAGGACGTCATGCACCAGTGACTTTATAAACGGCGCCCTGTTTCCACACAGTAATCTCAGTCCTGACAAGGACGCATCGTTCTTGATACACTGGATACTCACTCCTAATGCTTGTGGCTCTGGAAAGAACTGAGAAATAATTAGCTTGATTATTACTTTACTGTTCTGATCCCACTGAAATTTATCTGCTGGCATATGCGAGAGCATGTCACAATTGTAGCTTGTTAAGTCACTTGTAAGGATATGTAGTGAAAATAACTACTGGGATTTCTCTGCTGGCATAACAGGTGCAACACACAAGAGAAAGCACGCTGAGGTTTCCAGAATCATCCAAGACGTCAGTTTGTATATACATGTCGCCATAACCAGGCTCAGAAAATTTGCCAGTAGAACGAGGTGCGATCCCCAGCTAACTCAGCGCTGGATTTTCGCTGAGGTGGCGGCGGCATTTGGGAGAGTCACTCGTGCTGAAGACGCAGATGTCCGTCCATGTCCTTATACAGGCGCTTGGCCCCGCTCCTGAAAATGATTCCATACTGCCACGTATATGATGACAACCTTATCTTGTACACATTGCACTTTAATAGTGAGAAACTAATTTAGATAGAACTGTAAAGCAGTAGACAAGAAAAATTAAGAGTATATAAGCATCTGGAACTAGGGGAAGGATGAGACACTCCGTCCTAAGGAAATGGCATGTATTGATCCTAACAAGAACTCACTTACAAATTAAATAATATAGATCCAGAGAAAAATATAATATACGAGTTGCATTCAAGTTCTAAGGCCTCCGATTTTTTTTTTCTCCGGACTGGAAAGAGATAGAAACATGCGCATTGTTTTAAAATGAGGCCGCGTTCATTGTCAATACGTCCCAGAGATGGCAGCACCGTACGGCAGATGGAATTTTACCGCCAGCGGCGAGAATGAGAACTGTTTTACATACTTAAAATGGCGACGTTTTCCTTACTTGAACAGCGTGGAATCATTCGTTTTCTGAATTTGCGTGGTGTGAAACCAATTGAAATTCATCGACAGTTGAAGGAGACATGTGGTGATGGAGTTACGGATGTGTCGAAAGTGCGTTCGTGGGTGCGACAGTTTAATGAAGGCAGAACATCGTGCGACAACAAACCGAAACAACCTCGGGCTCGCACAAGCCGGTCTGATGTCATGATCGAGAAAGTGGAGAGAATTGTTTTGGGGGATCGCCGAATGACTGTTGAACAGATCGCCTCCAGAGTTGGCATTTCTGTGGGTTCTGTGCACACAATCCTGCATGACGACCTGAAAATGCGAAAAGTGTCATCTAGGTGGGTGCCACGAATGCTGACAGACGACCACATGGCTGCCTGTGTGGCATGTTGCCAAGCAATGTTGACACGCAACGACAGCATGATTGGGACTTTCTTTTCGTCGGTTGTGACAATGGATTAGATGTGGATGCCATATTTTAATCCAGAAACAAAGGGAGAGTCAGCTCAATGGAAGCACACAGATTCACCGTCACCAAAAAAATTTCAGGTAACTGCCAGTGCTGAAAAAGTGATGGTGTCCATGTTCTGGGACAGCGAGGGCGTAATCCTTACCCATTGCGTTCCAAAGGGCACTACGGTAACAGGTGCATCCTACGAAAATGTTTTGAAGAACAAATTCCTTCCTGCACTGCAACAAAAACGTCTAGGAAGGGTTGTGCGTGTGCTGTTTCACCAAGACAACGCACCGGCACATCGAGCTAACGTTACGCAACAGTTTCTTCGTGATAACAACTTTGAAGTGATTCCTCATGCTCCCTACTCACCTGACCTGGTTCCTAGTGACTTTTGGCTTTTTCCAACAATGAAAGACACTATCCGTGGCCGCACGTTCACCAGCCGTGCTGCTATTGCCTCAGCGATTTTCCAGTGGTCAAAACAGACTCCTAAAGAAGCCTTCGCCGCTTCCATGGAATCATGGCGTCAGCGTTGTGAAAAATGTGTACGTCTGAAGGGCGATTACGTCGAGAAGTAACGCCAGTTTCATCCATTTCGGGTGAGTAGTTAATTAGAAAAAAAATCGGAGGCCTTAGAACTTGAATGTATATGTATATACATATAAAATCTAAACCTGTCACCAATACTTAATCAGTTATAATTAACGTCAAATATTGTCGAATGACAAAGGAGAAGCATACTTCAATTATGCTGTCTTTTTGTACCTACACTATGTCACTTCTTATTAGTTGTAAAATAATTTGCCCTTATGTATGTAGTTGTTGCTACCCAACTTAGACCATATTTTTTACTAACAACCTCACAAACGATAACACGATGTGTTGTTGAACGTACATCACTACTAACCAAATTCTAGAGCTGCAGAGAGGAACATATAACACGAATAGTGAGGGGCACTATGATTAATACTTGCCTCTTCATCTTCTGTATTTGTAAAAGACAGACAGCAAGGAAGTTAAGATTCTTTACAGGGATCCCAAAACTCGTAGAACGCGTGGCAGACAACTACCACTACGAAGATGGTACTGGTAACCCATTGTGGGAAGCACCAAGTACAGGTGACTTTTTTTTTTTTTTTTTTTTTTTTTTGGAAAGGTCGGTTGTGGCAAATAATTTTTTTTTTTTACTCGGGGCCTTTGCCTTTCGCGGGCAAGTGCTCTACCAACTTTTTTTTTTGCAGTACCACTTTCTTTTTTTTTGTAAATCTTTATTGAATAAACGGAGAGTACATATATATATATATATATACAAAGCAAAAGTTCTTCAAGGTACCAGTTAAACAGATACAAATGAGTGTTAGGTAAACAAATTATGAGAATAACATTAAATACAACAAAATATAACATATCCTTTTTTTTAATAATTTTCAGTGAACAAACTAAAAGTACATATATATTCACTATGCAAGAGTTCTTCAAGGTACCATTGAAACATATACAAATCAAATGACTGTTAGTTAAACAAAAAAAAATATTAAAATGAAAAACATTAAATACAACAAAATATAACATATTCTGTCTTCTTCCATTTTTTTAAAGTTTGTTTTTGTTTTTGGTCAATGCATGAGAACGTGGATAAGGGTGTTGCATCATGTGACAGGTAGGCATGGTACACCCCAACTTTGAGGGGGGTCAAGGAAGACGCTGCGGAGAAAACCGGCAAAAGTTTGTCGGTAAGATGGTTTTCGGGTGAGGGTGCTATGCGCGGTCACAACTTTGTACCAGAAGTCAAGGACTGTATGCGGACCACTCTGAAAGAGGTATTCTAAAGCCTGTCCTCGAAACCAGATTAGGGTATGGTGCTTAGCAAGAGGGTAGTGAAATGTCTGGGGCAACAACAGGAAATCCGGGGTTACCGTCGTTGGCGGGGCACGGAGGTAAAAGCCCACGATTCGTTGGATGAGGAGCCATACGTTTTGTTTCAGCGGGCACGTAAGACGGTGCTCGTCGGTGTCTTCGAGCTGACAGTCAGGGCAGAGTGGGGAGGTGGCCAGTCCTATGCGATAAAGTCGACTATTAGTCGGGAATTTTCCATAGACTAAAACATACCAGAGTGCAGACACAGACGACGGTAAAAAGGGTGCATGCACACACCCCCAAACCGTGCGCCAGTTAATGTCACGATGCTGTAGCACCATGGGGTCGCAAGGGTTGGACAGCATAAACAAACGATAATAATCTTTTGTACGGTGAGGACGGGTGACTGGAAGATCGGCCCGAACGTAGCTGAGTTCTATGAAACAATTGGCGACGTGGTACAATAATGGAGAAATAGGTGCCACATTGATCGGTGGATCGAGAGAAGCTGGTCGGAGGATGTCTAAGAGACTGCGTGTTAAGGACGGGACCGGCCCCTGCCAGTGCCGCAACAGAGTGTGGACAAAGAGTGCAGAAGATCGTGCCAGTACGTTGACGAGTCCGAGGCCACCTTTTGCAGGAGGCAGTGTTAGGGTATTGTAGCGGACTTTGAAAAGTGCCCCTGCTGACACGAAATATCCAATGGCGGATTGGATGCGGCGGCCAAGGAGTAACGGCATTGGGAGGATCTGGGCGACGTGTACCAGTTTAGGGGCGACATACATGTTGACATAGGACACACGTTGGAGTTGGTTTAAGTTACGGTGCACTTGACCGCGGACATGGTGCCGAATCGACTGCAAAAGCCGCCGGTAAGCCAGGGCCACTGTGCGGTGTGTGGAGCTCGTAAATTCGATACCCAAGTAACGAAGGGTGGCACTGACTGGGAGTGGGGTCGGCACCATAGCCGGGAGGCCGCGCCCAATGTGCATCATAGTCGATTTACGGACGTTAAGAATGCTACCAGAAAGACGTCCATACTGGTGGATCCATTGGATGGCGTCATTGAGTTTCATGGAGGAGCGGGTGAGAAAGAGGAGATCGTCCGCATAAGCCCTACAGCGAAAGGTGTAGTCACGCAAAGTGAGGCCCTGCAGTCTAGACGTAAGTCCACTGATGAGGGGCTCAAGTGCAATGGCATATAATAAAGTAGACATAGGGCATCCTTGACGCACAGAGCGGCGTATAGGAATCGGTCCTACAAGCCTCCCATTGACTTGTACCATCGAGACCGCGGGAAGTAGTAAACGGCGAATGGCATCGACAAAAAGCAATGGGAACCCCATACGTGTCGCCACCATGAGGAGGAATGGGTGTCGAACGCGATCAAAGGCACTCGTGAAATCGACGGATACCAGTGCTGCACGAAGGCGACAAACCGACGCCAGTGCAATGAGGTCACGGCATTCTCCTAGGGCTGTTTGTAAGGTGGCCCCACAACCACGTGCAGTCTGCTCAGGTGAAAGGACCGTAGGTAAGACGGTGCGTAAGCGCGCTGCTCAGAGCCGTGCATAGATTTTATAGTCTGCATTCAGTTGTGTAAGGGGGCGATATGCAGAGACATGAGACCCTCCCTTCGGTTTAGGAACAGGTAGAAGAATGCCAGTGACGAATTCAGGTGGAATTGGGAAGGACGGAGTAAAGAGTTCCTGAATCATTTCCGTCCAGCGAGGAAGCATTAACGTGGTGAACGCCCGGTAAAACTCCACTGGGAGACTATCTGGTCCGGGTGATTTGTTCTTGGCCCCTTTGTTGATCGCATCTACCACCTCTTCTGCGGTGATTGCAGACATCATGGACGTTGACTCCGCTACGGTGAGGGTCCGATCAGGGGAAGGACGGAGATCATCAGGAATGGGCGTCGCCATCGGTTCATCATCATAAAATTGGCGATAATGTTCAGCAAAGGCAGACACCACTGCCGCCTGTGTTGTGTGGTGAACACCATCGGAGGTCGTGATGTTGGGGACAAAAAGTCGACGTCGACGACTATGGTCGGATGCGGCATGGATTGTGGATGGGGTTTCGTCGTGGAGGAGGTCTTGTCGTCGGGAACGCACCACGACACCATGCAGTCGTGCACGTTGAAGAGAGAGGAGACGAGCTTTAGTACGCTGTCGTTCCCTATGGGTGTCAGGTGATGGAGGGAGCGCATCGAGCTCACGGAGGACGGCGTAGTGAAAATTTGTGGTGTCTCGATGCCATGCTGCTGCTTCCTTGCCACATTGTATGAAGGCCTTTCTGATCGCAGGTTTGGCACATTTGAGCCACCAATCGAACGTGGATGTGTACTGCGGAAGGCGTCTTTCGCAAGACGCCCATGTAGTGGCAATACATTGTCGGCAGTGTGGATCATTAAGGAGGGAGGTATTAAGCTTCCAGTAACCTCCGCCGCGCCACACTGACTGAGGTGGCAGAGCCAGGGAGCAAATGACGGCGCAGTGGTCCGAAAATGCAAGGGGCCAACGTTCAGCTTGGGCGACTTCATTGCCAAGGTGGGCAGAGACATAAAACCGGTCCAGTCTGCTCACAGAATGTGCTGTATAATGCGTAAAACCGGGGGTATTGCCATAAATTTTCTCCCAAACGTCCACTAGATGAAAATCTTCGATTAAGGTGAGCAGCGACGGGCATGGCGAATAACCAGGCACTTGGTCCTGCGGATGGAGGACACAGTTAAAATCGCCTCCCATGATAAGGCGATCATAGCGTCCAGAAAACAGGGGCGCCACGTCATGTCCGAAGAAAGTGGACCGCTGCCGACGGTTCGTGGAGCCAGACGGAGCGTAGATATTGATGACGCGCGTGTCGAAGATGGTAACAGCCATGCCTCTTCCACAGGGAAGGATTGTCGTGTCCTTGAGTGGGATTCCTTCGCGTATGTAGAAAGCCACTCCACGCCCTGATTGATCACATGTGGAAGTGTATGAGTCGTAGCCGTAGACTGGTGGTAGGGTGGCAAAGCGTACTTCCTGAAGAAGGGCGACGTCGACGTCAGAGGCCCGAAGCATGTCACATAGGAGTTGCAGCTTGGGTGCAGTGCCGATCATGTTGATGTTCAGTGTGGCAAAACGGTACGTTTGTTTCAGTGGTGGTGGACGCGCATCTACCATCACCAAGGGGAGGGCACCGACAGGAAGTCCCGTCCCATCAGCTGCAATGCCTCGCTTTTGATGTTAACAGGCAGCCGTGTCCGGCGGAGGCAACTCATCCGGAGGAGGGGGCGTATCTTCCTCAACGTCGTCGGCCCATGTTCCTGTGCCGTGGGTTTGTCCAATGTCCATGGGAATGGCGTCGTGGTGAGAGAGATCTGCAGTTGTCGGCGGGGAGACAGGCGTCTCAACCTGCGCACCGATCGTTACATTGTGCGTGGCGATCTCCATGGTGGTCCCGTCCTGCGAAACGTCTTGTTCATCTTGAAAGTTGTCCGCCGACCTCTGTGTGGAAATGTCGGCTGGCTGGGTGTCGTCGTCGTCGTCGCGGGTGGCGACGCTTTGAGAGCCCGTGGGTGAACGGCGACGGCGTTTGGGCCTACGTGGCGAGCGTTGTTTGCGCACGTGTTCCTCAGTGTCGGACGACGGCAAGGAGGAGCGTCGACCTGGTTCGAAGGCGTCGGTGGGTACAATGAAATTGTCAAACAGGTGTTGTGAAGAAGTACTGTTCTCCTCAGCTTCCGGTGCGGGAGCCTGTTCGGCGGCAAGGTTGTCAGGTGGGACGTCCGCACCGTCCATAGGTGACTGGGACGGTGGGGCGTGCCGATCGGAAGGACCGGGCGACGGACTGGACGAAACTGTAGACGTGGTAAGAGCCGGTAGAGCGGTCATCGTGGGTGTGACGGACGCTTCCGACAACGGGAGCTGCGCGACACGTCGTTGAATGCAGTCAGACCGTAGGTGACCTTCTTTCCCGCAACCGGAACAGGTCCGAGGTTGGCCGTCGTACATTATAATGGTACGGCAGCCTCCGATACGTAAATAGGAAGGCACGTGTTTCTGCAACTCGATGCGGACCTGTCTAACACCGTTTAAAACGGGATAGGTTTGAAATTGTACCCATCGTTCGGCAACATGTTCCAGAACGTTGCCATAGGGACGGAGCGCCTCGATGACGACGTCTGCAGGTAGTTCGAACGGCAGTTCGAAGATCCTTATCGTCCGTGTGCCGAGACCTGCGTGATCGACGGTAACGGGTCCGACGTTGCCGTCGGAATGACAGAAGCGCAGTCCACGTTTTGCCTCTTGAAGCACCTTCTCGCACGCCGCATCGTTGATCATTTTGACGTAGACGGTACTGCTAACTATGGACAAGTGGATACCAATGAGATCCGTTGGTGGTATCTTAACTTCATCGCGTATAAATCGTTCTATCTCCAGGGCCTTGGGTCGGGCGAAGTCGGAACAAAAGTTGAAACGTAATGTCTTCTTCCGATAGTTGTGCGCCATGGTGGTCTAGAAGGGAAAACGGCACTTACAGCGGCCGAAGTAAACACAAACACACCGTGCGCGCCTCGCCCGCAGCGCTCTGGCGCGTGACCGCCTCGCAGCACTGCCGGCGGCAGACTGTATCTGAGACGCGCTCTAATATGATCCCCTCCTTGACCCACGCTAACACAGTTAACTCTGTGACAGTTACTACCGATAACAGAAATAGACATATGCAGTCCATCTTGCGGAATACTGTTCCTAACAAGGGAACCTCCCCATCGCACCCCCCTCAGATTTAGTTATAAGTTGGCACAGTGGATAGGCCTTGAGAAAGTGAACACAGATCAATCGGGAAAACAGGAAGAAGTTGTGTGGAACTATGAAAAAAATAAGCAAAATATACAAACTGAGTAGTCCATGAGCAAGATAGGCAACATCAAGGATAATCTGAGTTCAATAACGCCGTGGTCCCGTGGTTAGCGTGAGCAGCTGCGGAACGAAAGGTCCTTGGTTCAAGTCATCCCTCGCGTGAAAGTTTTTACGTTCTTTATTTTCGCAGAGTTATGATTTGTCCGTTCGTTGATTGACGTCTCTGTTCAGTGTAATAAGTTTAGTGTCCGTGTTTTGCGACCGCACCGCAAAACCGTGCGATTAGTAGACGAAAGGACGTGCCTCTCCAATGGGAACCGAACACATTTGATCGCCAGGTCATAGGTCAACCGATTCCTCCACAGGAAAACACGTCTGGTATATTCTATACGACACTGGTGACGGCATGTGCGTCACATGACAGGAATATGTTGTCGACCCACCTAACTTGTACACTTGGCGAATGGGTGAAAAGATTCTTCTACCTTGCCCGATTTAGGTTTTCTTGTGGATGTCATAATCACTCCCAAAAAAGTGATGAAAACATAAGAGTTTGTCACATAAACGGCAACAAATGAATGCAACAGTTTCACAGTCGCACAGTTTTCCCTGTGCTCTGTCAAAACATATGTTTTTAACGTTTTCCAATTTTTCCGTGTGTAGACTGTCAAATCCTGGATATGTCCAAGCAAATCTGAACATGTCGTGGAATTTTGGAGAGAGTACCTGAACTTTGATAATTGTCTGAAAATAAAAAGTTAAACTCTTCACGCGAGGGAAGACTTGAACCAAGGACCTTTCGTTCCGCAGATGCTCACGCTAACCACGGGACCACGGCGCTATTGGGCTCAGATTATCCTTGATGTTGCCTATCTTGCGCATGAACTACTCAGTTTGTATATTTTGATTATTTTTTTCATAGTTCCACACAACTTCTTCCTGTTTTCCAGATTGATCTGTGTTCAATTTTTCAAGGCGTATCCACTGTGCCAACTTATAGCTAAATCTGAGGGGGGTGCGATGGGGAGGTTCCCTTGTTAGCAACAGCTCAGTTGCACTTATCTTCTTCACCGACATATGAATTCCGCCTTAACAATAATTGTTGGTGGTTTGTTTTTGACTGACTGTGTAACGAAATCAGTAAGCGGCAAACTGACTGAAACTTTGTGCTCCTTGTCGATTCAAACACACACCTATAAGTGATGTGTTACAGTTGTTGGAACTAAAATACTTTGACATGATAGTTGCACTTGTCTCTCTGTAGGGCATGGCTGAGGCTATATGAAACGATTATCTACTGTTCTCTTTCCAATTTTACAGACAAATTAAAAGCATAAAAGACTGCTCTGTCACAAATCTCGTTGCGCACCTCTTATCGGTGTTGCGTAACTTCACTGTGACATAACTACAAGATTATCATACTAAACTACCAGTTATCTTCCTATATTTTCCAGAACCTTTCTGCAACTCTTTCGCCTGAAAGAAATGCCTCATTAAACCAAAATCACGTTGGTTCCAATTTTCGACGAGACAAGGTTTTGTGGAAGTCATCATGTAGCTGCCGTAACCAATGCTTCTACCTCGAGATTTCGACGCACACATTCTAGCCTACATTAGGATTCACCAGCCAAATCACCTGCCCAGAATTCTGGTGACGAGGAATTATTAGAATATCACATTTTCCAGATTCCACTAGAAAATCGCTTGAAAATAAAATCAGAAATTGTTCGTGGAGAAAAACAAGTTTTTTAGTACTTGGAGAGCTCCTCATCAACTCAGTACATAGCCGCAGGGAAGCAGCGTATGCCAAAAAATGGAGATCACGCTACACCACCGACGTGTTTGTCCCATAGCATTGAGAAAAACTTGAAACATAATTCAATCCCTTGTAATACTGAAAGCTATGGTTCGTCAGTCAGCTGCCCCCGCCCCCCCCCACCCCCCCACCCCCTTATACCCAGGCGAAATGTATTGTTTTCATAGTAGGAAGAAGTGGCGAAAGACCTTCAACAGCACATACAATTACTGTCGGAAGTGGGATTTCTGGGTGATGCGTAAGGTGGAGTACCTTGTGCATGGTGAAGGTGAAACGTCTGTTAGAATCGTCTGATATTATTTAACTTGTATTTTGTGTTCTCGTCCTCAATCATTGTTATTTAGTTCTGTACTCCGTGTTTATCACCATGCAGTGATATAAAATTGCATTTAAGTATCAATTTTTCCATTAAGCACCTAATAGTACGTATGTTACCTACATTTTGTGGTTCCAAAATTCGTTTCTTTTTTCATTCTCTGTATGAATGAGTGAGTAAGTGTGTATGTTTAAGTTGCCTTTTGTGGTGCTGTGGTATCAACAGTGCAGACAACGTAACTTTCTCAGTCAAGGCAGAGTGGTTTATTCCCTTTGATAGTCGTTCGACATTACTTATGTTGGTGATGGAAAGGACCACTCCGGTCTCTTTCGGCTTCCTAGGAAAAATTCGTTACAGAGAGAGAGTGCTCTCGTCAATCGGGTTTGAGTCATTGGTCAATGAAGAGCGACTTGGGGCTGATGAGTGTGTTGATGTGTGATGGTGTGCAGCTGTTCTAACTGACGTAACCATTTCATTTGCTAGTTCAGTTTCAAGTTCAGAGGAGGAGGAGGTGGAGGAGGTTAATGTTTAACACACCATTGACAGCAAGGTCGTTAGAGGCAGAGCAGACGCTCGCATTATGGAAGTGTAGGGAAGGAAATCGGCCGTGCCCTTCCAAAGGAACCATTCCGGCATTTGTCTGAAGCGATTTAGGGAAGTTACGGAAAACTTAAATCAAGAGACTCGGGTCTGAACTGTCGTCCTCCCGAACGCGAGTTCAGTGTGCTAATCACAGCACCACCTCTCTCAGTTTCAAGTTCGATAGTCGAATTCTGATATTTTTCAGAGTTTAGTCACGAGCATATTTTCAGTGTTTAATAAGATTTTCTGGTCCTTGCTTTGTGCAACCAGGACACGTGAAGTAAGAAGATTGTTACTCCAGCGGAAATGTAATTTTAATTGGATTTCTCCCTTAACCGGAGTATCTGTATGGACTTTTATCGCGTGCATGTGTTTTGTTTCTTGTACCTTTCATTTCGTTTCAGCTTTAAGATTTTATAGCTTTGTTCGTACCACGTAGAGGCAATTTCACCGTTTGTAATTTCAGTATCATACTGAATAAGTTTTATTCTTAACTCCGCGCGATATTTTAACGTTGTTTGTGTCTATACGTTTTACAAATGGTTCAAATGACTTTACTTTGGGACTTAACATTTGAGGTCATCAGTCCCCTAGAACTTAGAACTACCTAAACCTAACTAACCTAAGGACATCACACACATCCATGCCCGAGGCAGGATTTGAACCTGCAATCGTAGCAGTAGCGCGGTTCCGGACTGAAGCAAATAGAACCGTTCGACCACAACGGCCGGCTACGTTCTACATTTACGTTCTTGAAGTTTCACAAGTCTTAGTAATTTTGCTTTGTTCATGAATATTCACAGCATTTACGAAGTTCCACGCCCGCGTACCTTGTATTGTATGGTACTGTATGGTAACCGGAGACCTAGAAACGACGGAGAGGCTCCGTCCCCGCCGCAGCCGCAGTGGTCCACAACCCGACGACGACTACCGCAGTCCACTTCAACCCTCCGCCGCCCCTCACCGAACCCAGGGCTCGGACCCCGGTGGACCCGCCAGGGAACGTCTCACACCAGCCGAGTGTAACTCCTATGTTGGCGTGGTAGAGTAATTGTGGTGTACGCGTATGTGGAGAACTTGTTTGCACAGCAATCGCCGACATAGTATAACTGAGGCGGAATAAGGGGAACCAGCCCGCATTCGCCGAGGCAGATGGAAAACCGCCTAAAAACCGTCCACAGACTGGCCGGTTCACCGGACCTCCACACAAATCCGACGGCCGGATTCGTGCCGGGGACCGGCGCTCCTTCCCGCCCGCAAAGCCGAGCGTTAGACCGCACGGCCAACCGGGGGGGGGGGGGGGGGGGGGCAGCGCAACTTAGTTTCATGTACAGTATGATGCAGATAAGTTTCTTTGTCGGTTAGTGTTCGGTAGTATTAGTATTCACAGTAATTCAATCACAGAAATACGGATAAACCTCTGGGCCTTTGGCTTATTATGAAGGGCAAAATTCCGTTTGTCTCTGTTCATGTGTGTGTGAATGGTATATGTTTCTATGAACTTTCCCATGCGCGCCTAAGATTTCCATTTCATTTATCGCTGCGATGTATCCCAGAACACAACATAGTAACAACATAAGTGAGTTAATGAAACAACAGACAACAACAAGTCAAAGTTAAAAATTACTTTGTGAATATTTAATGTTAACTTTGTGAATATTTAATGTTATATTTTGTTTCAATAAACTGTGTTTAACTGTGAGTACTGTTTCTCAGTCAAACCCTTCATTTATTGTAAGATTACGAGGTGTGGCTAGATAAAAACCGGACTAGTACTGGTGAAACAACAAAACGAATGCAATAAGGCTGAAAGTCGCGTGGCCTGTCACGTGACTCTCGCTCCGCCTACAGCTCGAGTTTCATCTGCCTCCTGCACTCAGTCTGCCAGTGACAAGATCGCCGTTTAACAATCAGAGCAGTGTCTGAGTTAACAGGAGTTGACAAGGAAAGTGTCGAACAGGTTTACCGATTTTTTCAATGTTTGCATCAGTTTTTGCTGACAATGGTCTGCCAGTGCGAGTGTCATCACTGGTGTCTTCGCGGCCATCTTTAAATCGTTTAAACCACTCAAACACTTGTGTTCGCGATAAACAATCATCGCCGTACACTTGTTGTTGTAACATTACAAACGTTTCACTTGCAGATTTTCCTAGTTTGAAACAAAATTTGATGTTAACACGCTGTTCTTTCTGTACACTCAACATTTTCCGACGCACAGACAAAACGTCAACTACTTAAAACAGACGCCACGGGCAGACTGAGTGCAGGAGGCAGATGAAACTCGAGCAGTAGGCGGAGCGAGAGTCACGTGACAGGCCACGCGACTTTCAGCCTTATTGCATTCGTTTTATTGTTTCACCAATACTAGTCCGGTTTTTTTCTAGCCACACCTCGTATGTTAGTGCATCCAACCCGACCTTCTCAGTTATTTGAGTTATATTTTATACTTAAGACTCGAGCAGTAGGTGGAGCGAGAGTCACGTGACAGGCCACGCGACTTTCAGCCTTATTGCATTCGTTTTATTGTTTCACCAATACTAGTCCGGTTTTTTTCTAGCCACACCTCGTATGTTAGTGTATCCAACCCAACCTTCAGAGTTATTTGAGTTATATTTTATACTTGAGATTTTCTCACATGCTAATTCCATATATTCACTTGGATCTTTTCAGTAATATTAGCATGTTAGTTGTAAGGTGTCAGGCAAATCCAACACCTTCCATGAAAACCCTGACATGATAAGCAAATCCAGTACTATGTCACATAGCTCCGAATAAATCGTGACATTAAATTAACCAAAGTAATACGAGTAACGAGTGAGCAAATGGAATACCACAGACTATCACAAGAATGCCTAAATGCATGTCATACATTCCCACCGTGAGACAGACGCAGTTCCGAGGGGAGAAACGAGAACAGAAGCCGAGAGCAGAACCGTGTTAAGCTAGAAGGCCCTACGATAAGGGACGGACACCCACGTCACCAGCTAACCACTAGGACCACCCCCCAGCCCATGTTAAAAGCTAGAGCCCTCCAGAAGAACAGTATAGATCTTACGATAACACTTAAAAGGCCACCCCAGCCGCAAGTTTTAGCGTGAGACTTTTTCACGTCTCTGTTACGCCAGGACCACCCCCCCCCCCCAGCCCATGTTAAAAGATAGAGCCCTCCAGAAGAACAGTATAGATCTTACGATAATACTAAAAGAACCACACCAGCTGCAAGTTTTAGCATGAGACTTTTTCACGTCTCTATTATGTTGCAAACTTTAAAAACATTGCCCCACCACGAAAAGTATAACGTTTCTCATTGGATAGACAGAATTTTTGTAGGCAGAGCTTAAGGTTAACATTGAGACCCTGATTGGTCAGATGAAAACACAGCCAGATAGTTTTTTTAAACCAATTTCTGTAAATTGTAGTAAGGAGAAGTTAGGAGAGAGTTGCTTCCGAGACGGCGAGGTGAGCGGAGCTGTGCTGCCCGCCGCCCCCTGACGAATACCGAAAAGGGGTAATGAACGCACGCGATGCCACATAACAGCGCATAAACCTTCACTCAGAACTTCAGAAGTCTCATCTGTTACACTCCCTTTTTGCGTAATACTAGTGTCGATCGTCAATTAGAGCTCATGGTGTTCACATTTGCCACCTGAAGTAAAAATCTGAAACGCGATGATATTTCTGTTATATAGTTATTGAGAAGCCACATCAGCCACTGTAATTTACGACAAGTTAGATAAGTAATTAAAGATAATTGAGGGTCACTGTAGACCATTTTGATAGTGTTCTCTCTTGTTGAACGCAGTTGCTTTTTATCATCCTGTATTAAAACATTTCCTTTCATCAATAGTGCAATTTATAAACAATGTTTTGTGATTAGAATAAAATTTCCAATGGTAAACTTAACTGCGTTTTCGACGTTATTTTACCAGCTAACTAAAAATAGGAAAGCCTTCAACCCCTTCCACTAAATTTAGTTAGTATTAAGATTCTTTTACAGGGAGTGCAGTGGAGCTGACACTGAAATCATTAAGTATTTGGTTATATCGTCGCTAGTCTCACTGAACTCTTCTGAACTCTACATGTCATGTGTGGTCTGGCGTCTCCTTACCAGCAACAGGTCCCAGGTTCAAACTAGTCAATTCCCTAAAAAACACGCTCAGAGCGTCGTTGCGCGAAAGTGGTAGGGAGACACGATATAGAACAAGCAGACACCACGCAGAATGTTAGATAGTAATGCTTACCAATTCAGTGATTAATTCAGTTCTTTTGTATATTAAGTTTTCTGATCTTTAATAAAATTGCGTGGTGACCCAGCGAAATTTTGTGGTCACTGAACTTAACATAGACTGCAGCCAGTTCCTGTTAGCAAATCACTTTCCTGTTACCCATTTACCAAATAATAACTATCTAAAGGAAATCATTAAACGAAACTAAGACAGATGGCCCATACAATAGCTGTAGAACTTCTGAAAGTTAAGACCATCAAGAGTGAGAAACGAATATTCCGGGGTCAGAGAGCGCTCACAGGCAACGGTCGTAATTTTAGTGCGTGTTACAGCGTTATTTCGGGATTGTATTCTGCTATGTCAGCAGCTCTTAACACCTAACGTGTTCAGGATTGAAAATCTTTACAGCAGGTTACGAAACAAAGCAGAACGATATTCTCCTTATTTTATTTAATCTGGATGGCAGGAAGTTTTGCGTATTCATGAAGATATATTAACCGGTTTCTTTAAACTCTGGGAGGAACATATACACGTGCAGAAATGAATTGGAGCGAATGGTTCTTGTGCTGAGTTCAGAATCCGCACAGCTCCTGACAAACATTCAGTTTTGCTTCATGAAACGGTTTATAGCAACTTGACCTTCGTAGAGGCTGCTGTAGATGAAGTTTCCTGTTTCCGCAAGGACTTTTTTTTTTTTTTTTGAGTCTTCTGACTGGTTTGATGAGGCCCAGTACGAATTCCTATCCTATGGCAGTCTCTTTTTCTCAAAGTAGCTCTTGCCACCTACATCCTCAATTATTTGATGCATGTATTTCAATATCTGTCTTCCTCAACAGTTTTTGCCCTCTACAGCTCCTCCTAATACCATGGAAGTCATTCCCTGCTGTCTTAACAGATGTCCTATCATCCTGTCCCTTCTCCTTGTCAGTGTTTCTCACATATTCCTTTCCTCTCCGATTCGCGCAGAACCTCCTCATTCCTTACCTTATCAGTGCACCTAATTTTCAACATTCGTCTGTACCATCGCATCTCAAATGCTTCGCTTCTCTTCTGTTTTCCCACAGTCCATGTTTCACTACCATACATTGCCATGCTCCAAACGTGCATGCTCAAAAATTTCTTCCTCAAATTAAGACCTATGTTTGATGCTAGTAGACTTCTCTTTGCCAGGAATGCCCTTTTTGCCAGTGCTTATCGCTTTCGATGTACTCTTTGCTCTGTCAGTCATTGGTTATTTTTTCTGCGTAGGTAGTACAATTCCTTAATTTCATCCACTTCGTGACCATCAATCCTGATGTTAAGTTTGTCGCTGTTCTCATTTCTGATACTTCTTATTACTTTCGCCTTTTTTTTCTATTTACTCTTAATCTCTGTACTGATTATACTGTTGATTTCATTCATCCTGTCATGTATTCTTCTTCACTTTCACTCAGGATAGCAATGTCATCAGCAAATCGTGTCAATGATATCCTTTTCACCATTAATTTTAACTTCACTCCTAAACCTTTCTTTTATTTCCATCACATCTTATTTGACCTATAGATTGAACACTAAGGACGAAAGACTACACGGATATTATTGAACAGGTTTCATCACTCTCGTGAAGCTATCCTGAACTGCGGAAATACTTTCAGTGTTCAGAACCAACTGCACCCACATTAGGGAGGCACTGAGCTCTGACCTGCGTGCTCTATTCTCTACTACGCGACGAAGAACGTCCTCTTCAGTCCGTGGATCAACACAGTTAATGCCCTAAGTTATAAATACAGCAGTTTCTCGCAGCTTTTCGTGTAGAAGCAAAGCAGAACACCAGTCCTCTAGCCGCAGAATGGTCAATCGTGACTACCGACCGCCATGTCATTCTTACCCAGTGGCGTCATCTGGGTAAAGTACGAAGGGGCGTGGAGTCAGCATACCTCCCGACCGCGCTTGTTGCCTCTGCAGACCTTGGAGTCGCTTCCTATCATTCAAGCAGCTCCTCGGTTGGCATCACGACGCTGAGTGACCCATCCTCCAGTCGTTCCACCAGGGAAGAATCACTAGTAGTGCCGAGAACTGAACTCGGGTCCTTCACATAGCAGGCTTTTGTGCTGACCACTTTTCTTCCGTTCTATCAATTTCTTCGTCATTTTTGGCCAGCATTTTTTGTACAGATGTCGCATGTCATCTATCAGTTCCCGTCGATGAAAATGTCGCTCAGTTGTCTTATTACAAAGAGCGTGGCCAGTCCCCTGGCGGAACATGAGCGCTTTGTGTTACAGTGCCGGTGACCACCCATTATGTAGACGACAGCCCTTGTTATGGCCGGCGTAGTGACCGTGCCGTTCTAGGCGCTACAGTCTGGAACCGAGCGACCGCTACGGTCGCTGGTTCGAATCCTGCCTCGGGCATGGATGTGTGTGATGTCCTTAGGTTTGTTAGGTTTAAGTAGTTCTAAGTTCTAGGCGACTGATGACCTCAGAAGTTAAGACGCGTAGTGCTCAGAGCCATTTGAGCCTTGTTATGATCAGACGAAAATGCTTTGTGATGCAATCACAACAGCGACTGACGACGGCACTCATTTCTCATTTTTCGTTACTCTGAAAACCACGAGATGCATGGCAGAGGGTACGTCCCATTGTACCAGTTATTAGGGCTTCTCCCTGTTCCATTCACGCGAGGGAAGAACGATTGTGTGAATGCTTCTGTGCGGGCAGCAACTATTCTAATCTTATCCTAGAGATCTGTATTTGAGCGATACGTAGGGGATGTAGTATATTCCTAGAGACGTCATTTAGTGCTGATGTCTTAAAACTTTGTTAATACACTTTGTTTGGATACTTTAAGTCTATCTTCAAGAATCGTGCAGTTCAGTCCCTTCTGTATCTCACTGACACTTCACACGGATTAAACAAACCTGTGTACATTCGTGCTGCCCCTCTCTGTATACGTTCTATATCCCAGTTAGTCCTATCTGGTACCGGTCCCACACATTTGAACGATTTTCTAGAACCGGTATCACGAGTGATTTGTAAGCAATCTCCTTTGTAGACCGTCAGCACATCCGCAGTATTCCACCAGTAAACCGAAGTCTACCACCTGCTTTACCTGTGACTGAATCTACGGGATTATTCCTTTTCATACCCCTACAAAGTGTTACACAGAGGTATTTTTATGAGTTGGCGGATTCCAACAGTAACTCACTGATATTGTAATCATAGGATACTACTTTTTTTCGTTTTGTGAAGTGCAAATTTTACATTTCTGAACATTTAGAGAAAGTTGCCAATCTCTGCAACACTTTGAAATCTTATCAACTTTATAGAACTTCTTTCAGATAGTACTTCATTATACACTGAAGAGCCAAAGAAACTAATAGCACTCTGTCTTCAGGCCAAAAGTGGCCCATTGCGACCATCCGACCGCAGTGTCATCCTCAGCTGAGGATGCGGATAGGAGGGGCGTGTGGTCAGCACACCCCTCTCCCAGTCGTTATGATGGAAAAGAAACTGATACAACTGCCTAATATCGTGTAGGGCCCCCGCGAGCACGCAGTAGTGCCGCAACACGACAAAGCATAAACTCGACTAATGTCTGAAGTAGTGCTGGAGGGAACTGACACCATGAATCCTGCAGGCCTGTCCATAAATCCGTGAGAGTACCAGGAGTTGGAGATCTCTTCTGAACAGCACGTTGCAAGGTATCTCAGATATGCTCAATAATGTTCATATCTGGGGAATTTCGTGGCCAGCGGGAGAGTTGAAATTCAGAAGATTGTTGCTTGAGCCACTCTGCAGCAATTCTGGACCTGTGGGGTGTCGCATTGTCCTGCTGGAAATGCCCAATGGACATGAATGGATGCAGGTTATCAGACAGGATGCTTAAGTACGTGTCACCCGTCAGTGTTGTATCTAGACGTATCAAGGGTCCAATATCACTCCAACTGCGCACGTCCCGAACCATTACAGAGCCTCCACCAACATGAACAGTCCCCTGCTGACATGCAGGTTGCTATGATTCATGAGGTTCTCTCCATTCCTGTACACGTCCACTCGATACGATTAAAGCGAGGCTCGTTCGACCAGGCACATATTTCCAGTCATTAACAGTCGAATGTCGGTTTTGACAGGCCCAGGCGAGGCGTAAGGGTTTGTGTCGTGCGGTCATCAAGGGTACACGAGTGGGCGTTCGGTTCCGTAAGCCCATATCGAAGGTATTTCGTTGAATGGTTCGCACACTGACGCTTGTTGATGGTCGACAATTGAAATCTGCAGCTATCTGCGAAAGGATTTCCTACTGTCACGTTGAAAGATGCTCTTTAGTCGTCGTTGCTGCCGTTCTTGCAGGATCATTTTCCGGCCGCAGCGATGTCGGAGATTTGATAATTTACCGTATTCCTAATATTCAAGGTACACTCGTGAAATGGTCGAACGGGAAAATCCCCACTTCATCGCTACCTCGGAAATGCTGTGTCCTATCCTCATGCGCCGACTATAACACCACGTTCAGACTCCTTTAACTCTTGATAACCTGCCATTGTAGTAACAGTAACCGAGCTAACAACTGCACCAGACACTTGTTGTCTTATATAAGCGTTGGTGACCGCAGCGCCGTGTTCTGCATGTCTACATGTTTCTGTATTTGAATACACTTGCATACCAATTTCTTTGGCGCTTCAGTGTATATGACTGCATGACCTGCAAAAAGCCTGATTTCGCTATTAATATTATCTGCAAGGTCATTAATATACAATATTAACAACATGTGTCCCAACACACTTCCCTGGGGCATATCCGAATTTACTTATACATTTGACGATAACTCTCCATCCAGTATAATAAGCTGTGTCCTAACTACCAAGCAGTCCTCAATCCAGTCACAAATTTCGCTTGATAACCCATATGGTCCTACTTTTGACAATATGCATAGGTGCGGTGCTAAGTCAAATGCTTGCCTAAAATCAAGAAATTTTAAAGTGGTCTGATCTTCAGACTTATATCCAAACGGTATATTTACGGACTTACCGAAACTTTGTTATTTAGTCCTCTTTACAAAACCCTAAAAGCCTGTAATATAAATTGTCGGATGCCAAGTGTGAGTGTGATAATGATAGCATTAAAGGTGCTGGTAATTTGTTTTCTGAACACACGAAGGCTATCAGTAATCCAGCAACTGGAATCGAATGTACATGCTACGTAATAAATATCTAGAGTAAGCTTAATCATTACTTTAATAACGATCTTTGATTAAAGACGTTTACATAAGCAACAGCAAGTTTGCCAAGCATGTGTGTGAGAGCGTTTTGTACAAGCCTGCTCAAATCCCCTGTGTCTCACACAGCATCAGTTTTTGCTACGAAAACGTGGAGCACGGACCACGGAGAGAACACGCTCCCTCTATCATTGCGATGCGGGCACAAAAAAGCAGCAGAGAGGAAAGATAAAGACTGTATAATGAAACGAAAAATTTTCCCCACGTGTAGTTACTCGGAGAGTTGAAGCTACATTCACATAACCACAAAAAACGTATCGGAGCTTAAATGGAGTAACATATTTGAAATAACATCTTGGGTTGTCGGGTGTTCTGCCGGATATCAGCGTCGTACTTGCACGATATTTCGGTCACGTAGCTCGTAACCTTCATCAGGTGCGACCTGAGACTGCTCCTCGAGTGGACCTGGTCCAGTATTTATGCCTATGGCCTTCCCCCTCCACCAACGGCTGCAGGCGCTTCCTCTGTGGTCCGCGCCCATTCCCTGCGACCTGCTGGAGCGTTGCATAAATACTGGACCAGGTCCACTCGAGGAGCAGTCTCAGGTCGCACCTGATGAAGGTTACGAGCTACGTGACCGAAATATCGTGCAAGTACGACGCTGATATCAGGCAGAACACCCGACAACCCAAGATGTCATCAGATCGCCGGGAAAGCCTGAAGAGTTACATATTTGAAATATATGATGCACGAAACAGCATTCATTAAAAATATCACTGTTTACAAAACAGGAGACAATAATGAGAAAAAATGTAACACCAAACGAAAGACTGGCGCTAATATTACAATACCTCTGAGAACTAAATGGGTCATTAAATCTCATATACGCATCTAGACACGTCTTTAATACATGATTGATGACATCATTTTTCCCTGCGCATTATTAATAAATAACTTGTGTTTTCCCCTCATGTAGATCGTACTGGGATAATTCACATTTTTAGTGATGAAATTTCTATCAGAGTCAGTTGGTTTGAATTTTGTTAACAGTGTGGCATATGCAGTTTTCCATTTTGCTTTACTTGGTTCATGATTTAATAAATATGAAAGAAAACAGACTTTCGTAACCTCGAATAAACTTACCCAGCAGCTTGTAATTAATTTGCTTCATATCATTTGATTTAGTACACGAAGGAAGATTTCCTGATAGCTGATTTTTGCTTCGTCGAACCAGTAACATTATTTGTTTATGGTTCATCTAAATTTTTTATAATTTTTTGCTTTAAAGTTTTCGAATATTGGTACTATATTTTCTGTACACGTAAAGTAAAGTGTGTATACTGGAGGTTGAAGTTATTTGCATTGTATGTGAGTAATGTATGTTAAAATAATACGTTAATTATTTATTACGTTAAATAATTTTCTGATTACATTTTTATTTAAAAATATTTGAATGTATAAACTGTTCATGTTGATGTAAATTTGACAATTGTAAGAAATGGTTACGATTTTGTACAATGTAAGAAATGGTGCACTTTTTTTGAAACGGAAGTGGGTCTGGGGAGTGAAAAAGGTGCCAAGGGCGAATTGGCGCGGTACATAGAGCAAGCGCGGGAAGTAAGTCATACAGTCTGTAGTCCGCAGTGATTGAGGCAATACGCTTGTGGAGCAGGAGAAGCTTTACCTGCAAATTTGCGCAAAAATGCCTCGAATGAAAACTGCAAACAGCTTACAGCATAGATGTGAGTTGTTGGGCTACTGTAGGTAAAATTGAACGACACCGAGAAGAGAAACTGAGCCCATACAGCAAGACACTTGCAGGCCAAACTGTGGATAGTACAGCCGCCATAACTGCCACACCGAAGCCTACAGATTTTTTTTGCTATTTTACTTTTGTATAGCGTGAACCATAAATTTTAACTATATTTTATTAGTGAATAATCATTGCTGAACTTTAAAGAAACTGGTTCACCACGTTATTTCATCCTATGTAGGGTTCCTTCCTGGTGTTTGATTAATCTGAGTATCCTGTTTTACAGACTTGTGAAGTGCCAAGTTAATATAAAGAGACACCATTTAATTTTTTATGTAAATAATGAGACAGATGTGTGGGGGACTAAATCCTGTAGTAATGAAATTACGTCTCAGTAGTGGAAGAGTGTAAACTGAATAGAGAAAATTTAAATGTAATTTTAAATCATAACGTTAAAGAGTTCGTAAATATTTTCATCTTGAGCAATAGTTAAAGAAAACTTGTCTTAGTTGTTTCACTGAAAGGCGCAATGATAATTTCAGTTGGAGTAAAAACACGTCCATGCTTTAGTACGTTGCAGGGAAATAAAGTAAAACTATTCTTTTTTAAAAGTTTTCTTAACTATTGCAAAGTGTTATAGTGAAAGTCTGCTTACGTAAATTTCAGTCAGAGTGAAGCAGAATTACTAGAATCTGTTAAATGACTATATAGAGTTAGTTCATAGAGTAATAGCTTTTGAAAGTAAATTCCAGCAAGAAAGAGGTTTCCTTGAAGTGAAATATTCAGTATAAAAACTGTGTGCTTTAGTATCTAAGTATTTTAACATTTAAGTTTGTTGATTCTGTAAAGTGCTTCTCTAAGGGTCCCCCATGGCCAATTTCTTTTTTGCTTCGTTGAAGTTATCTTCTGGGCTTTTTATCTTTTAAAAACCTAATGTATAAGGATGTAGTAGTCAATTAATTTCATTGTCTGCACCAACACTGTTTACGTGGAGTAACATTTATTTGAAGAAGCAACTTAAACAGTAGCAAGAAAATTGGCTAAATTCATACTTCTGCTTTTCCAATACTTCACTGTTTCATTGCCTGGATAGGCTGGCGAACGTTAGGACATATTTTACACCACTAAATGAACTTTGAAGTGAGTTGTCCTAGCTTCAATATAATGTTATTCATGCTGCGTTTCTTTCTAACCACTGGGTAAAATCTTAGAAAAATAATCAAATAGTCTGATTTACTTATCCATTTGACACAAAACACTGTCAAATCCTGTAAAAAGGGTAACTCTATTGATTACCTTTTCGTATTAACAGGACTATCCTCCGATAATGTACTTTATTTGGAAACTAAACTAAATTTAGTAAGAGGGTTATAAGAGGCAGGGTTTTCTGTTGTTTGGGTAAAAGCATACTAAATTACAATAGTAGTGGTAGGGTTGTACGTGACGCCCGGTGACAGGACCTTTTACAGTCTGTAAGTAGTTAAAGACAGTTATAAATTTTACAGATAGGTAGGATTCTTTTGGAAGAAGTATAAAGATCTCAGAGGCACAAATTTGTTAAAGCAGTTAAGAGAAAGGTTCAGCAGTATAGATTATTATATACTTGCTTGAAGCAAGTGTTAAGTACAGCAGGAGGATAAGAGTGATGACACTTCTGTAAACAGTGGTCAGGAGCAGTACAGAGAGGAATCGATTTTACTGGTGGAAAAGCAGGTGGAAAATATTGATTTGGGGGATGAGACTTCTATGTTGTTAAGCCCATCTCAGATTAAGGAAGATGTAGATTCAGAGGAGAAAGACAAGGGGCATACAATAATCAACAAAATTAACAACAACCGATTGGTTTGTATGCATTACTACACAGTATGCACACAGCTGATAGCACAAAATGAGACCTCAATTTTAAGCGAACAAATGTAGGCTCAAAATGAAAAACTTGAAAGTCAGAATAAAATTAGTCAGGAACATCCTAAACAAATATAAAGGAATAAACAAAAGTTAGAAAAAGTTAATAATAAAAAAGGTTTTCTGACTGAGCAACTTATTTACATGAAGAAAGATGTCAAAGATTAATGTGAAACTGTTTGTAATATACAGGCAGAAATTGTGGACATTAGTGACAGGTTTGAAACCTAAGTAGAGAAAATACAGGAATAGGTCGAACCCTCGAACCCGTGGTAGAGTCAAAGGTTGAGGAAAAGTTTTCCCATGTTAAGAAAGCAATAACGAAAGCAAAGGAAGAACAATTGCTCAACTGATAATGACTGTTCAAGAGACTGAAAAAACCTAAAAATGAAAATAGAGCATTGCGAAAAGAAGTGTAACAATAACACTTCCAGTATACAAGAAAAAGTTAGTGACCCAGAAAGGAAAATTACATGTAATGGCCCTTATGTTCTCGACAGAACACCAATTTACAACATACTAGAGAGCGAAGAAAAATTAGACCCTTACCGAAAACTCAGTGGATTATCCCATTATAGATGTTCATTTTATTAAGACTTGCGAAAGGCTGTTTCCTGAAAATATCACTGATAAGGAAAAGTAAACATCGTAATTAGTGATTTAGCAGGAGATGCTAAACGATTGGGAATTCACTTAAGCACTGAAGCTTCAGTGAATTTAGACAGAAGTTATTGGATGAGTATTGGTCCGAGTAGATACAAAATAGCCTCTGGTGTGAGAATGTTCGAAGGTAAAGGCCAAACGAACATGAAAGAATTTTGTGAGTTTTGGTATAGGAGATTGGCTCACTTAACGAATCGAAGGAGTGATTCTGAGAGCATTTTGGAACTCTGGAAGAAATTACCAGAAGATTAAAAAAGATATGTAAGCAGAAACCACCGTACTTTTTCTGCATTTTTAGAAAAAGTAACTGACGAAGACTACCGACGTGAAAACAACTTCTGTCAGAATAATAACTGCTGGAATGAAAGAAACGATCGGAATAACAGTAATGATGAGCACAACGATAACCAGTATCAGGTCAATACTATTTAAAGAGGAAGAGGCAGAGGAAGATTTGCCTCTAACAATCGCGGAAGAGGACATGGGCTGCGAAATAACTTCCACAGAGAGGAGTTAAACTAAATAAAGCAAACGTCGGACGGACGTGTGAACAAGATACAAGAGGCCCAAACGCAATAAACGTGCTCGACATAGACAGAGAAACTTCGTTACGGTGCATATGAGATACGAGGCACTAGGCCTGCCACGACAGATGGTACTGCACGTGAATCACAGTTATAGTAGCCCGCATCTCGTGGTCGTGCGGTAGCGTTCTCGCTTCCCACGCCCGGGTTCCCGGGTTCGATTCCCGGCGGGGTCAGGGATTTTCTCTGCCTCGTGATGGCTGGGTGTTGTGTGCTGTCCTTAGGTTAGTTAGGTTTAAGTAGTTCTAAGTTCTAGGGGACTTATGACCAAAACAGTTGAGTCCCATAGTGCTCAGAGCCATTTGAACCATTTGAACCACAGTTATAGTCCACGTCGTATTGGAAGGCGGCCCAATTTTCAGCTGCTCTGCGCATCTCCATCCACTAACCACTGACAGTCAATATTACTCATTATCTGTCCGAAGGGTTAGCAGCAAGTTACAGCTACACAGCGAGAATCTCGCTCCTACAAGCTGCACTGTTTCCGCACTTCGCGACAACCGAATTATTCATTCAGTTGTCAGTTTTTTGTATTCTTTTCTTTTTCTAGTAGTACAGGTGTGAATGTGCATATGTAAATGTAAGGTGATGGCAATAAATGTGAAGTGCTTCACCAGTAGGAGAGGGAGATTATTTACCGCATTTATAACTTTTTCAAACGTTGATTTGAAAGCAGGTCTCCCACTGTTAACATCTGAAGACACAAGAACAGGCTCCAGAACCATGTGGTGTCGGCAAGAGAATTGTAAAGAGAATCGTAAACGAAAGTGTCATAGCTGTAGAAACCATAGAAAAAGTTGGTTTCTTGTCGCCTGGAAAGCATCGAAATCACAAGGAATCTGCAACACAAATGGATAGTTTTAACAACGAAGTTTTAAAGCGCTCCATGTGAATGATGAATGCCCGACATCACAAAAACGTACTACAGTTATGCAGGAGAACATTAGCTTCAATGGTAAGCGCTTCATCAATGTAAAGAATTTTAAAAGACGTTGGTTCCCGATATGTTACTACATCCCACATAAAGATTCACGATACAGGAGAAGGAGTTAGTTCAACAGTGTATTACCTTGATGAAACATGGGTCAATTAGAATCATTCCAGGAAGATCTGCTGGAAAATGAGTGATGCTACTGGCGGTTTTAAGGTTTTCATAGGAATAGTTTCTCAGATAATTATTCTGCATTGTGGCTCTTATTCTGGCTTTGTTTCTGAGAGTAAACTTGTACTTGCGTGTAAGAAAAATAGCAATGACTACCATTCGAAAATGAACGCTGTCAGTTTTGTGACATGATTAACAATTGTTGTCATACCTTGCTTCGAAGTCGGTCACTGCCAGTTACAATTCAACTCTTACAGAGAAAACACCAAGAATAAACACCAGAAAAGCGGATACTTTTCACTGGCTTAAAAACAAAAATATTAAGCACAGTATAAATCAGACTCGTGTCGATCTCCTGCAGCTCATTAATTTATACAAGTCACATGACAGAATGTACAAACTTGACTTCCTTGCACGTGAAACAGTTTTGCGTTTACCCACGTGTCATTGTCAGTGTAACCCTGTTCAGTTACTTTGGGCAAAGGACAATGCTATGTGCGGGAAAAGAAATTTCAAGATAACATTCTTTGAATCGCTTGTGGATGAGGCAATAGACAGCATCTCACTGTAGCGTGGGCACAGTCTTGCAGCATGCTGAAAAGCTTCAGAAAGAATAATTTGACAGGGAACTGATGATGGATATAAGCCTTGAACCTATCATCGTAAATTTACAATCAGATTGTTTGGAAACAGTTTCAAACAGATGTGACGGTGGTGTTGCGATGTAGACTTTGGAACAAAGTAATTATATTTCTTAGTTTTTTAAGATTAGATTAGATTTCAACTAAAACAAATAAGCTAATGTACCATTCCACAGGTCCCAAGTGGAATGATCGTCATTTTTTAATGAACATTATATGAAAAAGTCATTTTACAAATACTAATGCACTGAATTTAAAATAAAAAAGTTTTTTATTTATTTATAAGGTAATAAACAGGTAATACAACTACTATAATACTTATTTACAATGAACGCATTACTGCACTGAAATGGTGCAGAAGTTAGATTGTACTTACACACACACACACACACACACACACACACACACATACATATTTACAATGAACACATTACTGCACTGAAATTGTGCAGATGTTCAGATGTTATATTATACATACACATACACACACACACACACATATATATATATATATATATATATATATATATATATATATCAGTTGGTTTTACTGAGAAATTCATCAATGGAGTAGAAGGAGTTGGCCACCAATAAATCCTTTAGGCTTCTCTTAAACTGAATTTCGTTGGTTGTTGAGCTTTTTATGGCTGCTGGCAAGTTATTGAAAATGTGTGTCCCTGAATAATGCACATCTTTTTGTACAAGACTAAGAGACTTTAATGCTTGTGAAGATAATTCTTATTTCTAGTATTGATTCCATGAATTGAGCTGTTGGTTTGAAAAAGTGGTATATTTTAATGACAAATTTCATTAAGGAATAAATATATTGGGAAGCAGTAGTTAGTATCCCTAGTTCGCTAAACAGGCTTCTGCAGTATGTTCTTGAGTTCACACAACATGTAACTGAAAACTTTAGCTTGACTTGATGAATTACCCCAGAAAATAATCCCATATGAGATTATAGAATGAAAGTAAGCATAGTATGCCAGCTTTTTCATTTTTATCTCCCCTATGTCTGACACAATTCGCACTGCAAATAGAGATTTGTTAAGATGCTTCAGCAGTTCTGTGGTGTGCTCCTCCCAGTTGAATTTATTATCAAGCTGTAATCCCAAGAATTTAACACCGTCCACTTCTTCTATCTGCTTGTCATCATATGTTAGACATATACTCGTGGAACACACCTTACAAGTTCTGAACTGCATGTAGTGTGTTTCTTCAAAGTTTAGTGACAAAGAATTGGCTAGGAACCAGTGATTAATGTCCACAAATATTTTATAACCTGATCTTTCTAAGACTACACTTGATTTGCTATTTATTGCAATATTTGTATCATCAGCAAACAAAACGAACTTGGTATCTGGTAATGTTACTGATGAAAGGTCATTGATATACACAAGAAAAAGTAAGGGCCCCAAAATGGAACCTTGTGGGACCCCACATGTAATTAGTTCCCAGTTGGATGATGCCTGATAGCTTGATACATGTCTCTTTCCTAATAACATCCTTTGTTTCCTGCTAGAGATATAAGATTTGAACCATTTTGCAGCATTTCCTGTTAGACTATAATATTCTAATTTACTTAAAATGATATTGTGATTTACACAGTCAAATACCTTTGACAGATCACAAAATATACCAATTGCCTGAAATTTTTTGTCTATTGAATTAAGCACATTTTCACTGTAAGTGTAGATAGCCTTCTCAATATCAGAACCCTTTAGAAATCCGAACTGTGACTTTGACGTATGTTGTTTGAGATAAGAGGGTTATAAAGCCGACTGTACATTACTTTTTCTAAAATTTTTGAGAATGATGGCAACAGTGAAATTGGACGGAAATTTGATGATATTTCTTTATCTCTCAGTGGCTTAACTTCAGCATATTTCAATCATTCAGGAAATATTTTACTGATAAACGACTGATTACACAGATAGCTTAATATGTTACTTAGCTCAGATTCACGTCTTTAATTAACTTTGTTGATACTCCATCATACCCACTAGATGTTTTTGATTTTAAAGATTTTATGATGGACATTATTTCTGCTGTGGTAGTGAGGGTCAAATTCATACTATGGAAGTTACTTGAAATGTCTGGTCTGAGGTATTCCATAGCAGCATCCACCAAACCTGACAACCCTATCTTTTCAGTAACAGTTATTAAATATTTGTTAAAAAGTTCTGCAACACTATACTCATCTCTCACCAATGTATCATTTACTCTTAATGCTATTTGTTCCTCTTCATGTCTGGTTCTATCGGCCTCCTCCTTCACTATATCCCATATTGTCTTTATTTTGTTATCTTATATGACTATCTTTTCCTTGTAATATATTTCATTTGACGTCCATATTACAGTCTTTAATATTTTGCAGTATTTCTTGTAATGTGCTATAGCATCAACATCGGAACTGTTTCGGATTGACAAATACAGTTTTCTTTTTGTTTTACAAGAAACCCCTATTCCTTGAGTAATCCATGGCTTCTTTGGTGACTTTGCTCTAACCTTGGTAAGTTCATGGTTTAAAAATGTGTTTGTCAACATATCAGTTGCGTACATAACCTAGCCTTTTAGATTAGGACTTCCTATCCTTTGAAGTATGCAGATTATAATGTTCCACATATTGCCCAAGGAGAATCTAAGCTTCCCCCACCATGCTGTATGCTCTAATAACAAGCGAAAATCCATCAAAAGTCCGACATTAAAACATGTAAACCTCTGTCATTTTCAAGGTAGGAACTGGATAACGCCCTAAAATGACAATAACTGTTACTTGTCGGGATATCGGTGTCGATGTTATCGATCTCCATTCCCTGCAGTTATTCGGAGATGGTGGTTAATTGTTTGCTCATTCCATTGATTATAATGCGGTCTCTCACTGTAATGTCGAACAAGTTAGTTTACACTCATAATGCCCGTTGACAGTGAACAGTGCACAGTGCACAGTGATTGCACTGAACTACAGTCAAACACACCAACACTCACACCTTATACAAATTTTTAAAAATTCTATTGAGTAGAATGATTTCGGTTTGAGCTTGAAGTTAATTTTGTTTTGTATTAAATTTTTACTTATAACACAGTTCAAATCGCAATCAATGATAATTATTGCAAGCAACTTCAATGAGCATGTCGTTACACAATTGTCATTTTGAGAAAAACTGTACTTCACGTCTTCACAAAGCTGTGTCAGCTGTTCTCGCCTCCCGGCGTCACGCAGAGTAAATTTGTGAAGCAGTGGGCGCAACGTCGTCAAGACGTGAATTAACATTTCTCTCGTGACGAATGATCGAAATTGGTTTTAATATCTACTATTCCTCTCAAAGATTTCAATGTTCAATACGATGTACCGTAGGCAAATGAGCCTGACTAGTCCGCAGGAACGCAGTTCGGAAACGTGGACTTTGTTAGCCTCCACTCTGCTGTCAGGCATGCGTAGTTCTCATCCGGTCACTGCTCTGCCTCTATGCGAGGAAGCACCGTCTTACGTGATGCGAGCTTTAGCAACGGATGTATTACGTCCGCTAATACGCCGCTGCAGCGGACCAGTATAGAGTGAATTAATTCTATAGCAGTGAAGATGGAGAGTGACGTCAGAGGGAAGTCAGCTTGGGCTGTGAGTAAGCCACTAGACGGGGCATCGCTCGCTGCAACCAATTCAGAGACTGCGGACAGACAATGTGCAGTATCAGAGATGGACAAGAGTGTGTATGGAATTGATAATTGGCGTATACTGATGAGTAATCTGTATGACGGATGGTATAAAACAGTTTAACCAAAAGGAAGGTAGCGTTCCTACGAACGGAAAGGAGGTAAAGGAGAATGGTTTATTGTCTGGAGACGCACAGAGTACGCGAGCTGCTAATACAATTGAATCAAAAAGCACCATGCAGACGACGCGTGTTGCTAATGTTGGAGAAAATAAAGAGGTCGTAAATAAACGCGAAGTAGGAGATGCAGATTTACACTTTGCTGAAGAATCATTCCATGTCAACGAATCTGCGGATAATGTTTCTGTCATTTATAAGCCTGATTTGAAGGAAAATGAATTTATGCGATTTACAGAAATCCACAAAGATTATAATGTTTACGGAGTGCAAGCTGATGACGTCATGGAAGATAAGGAAGACAGTTCTGATGGTGACGAACTACCAAGAGAGGAAAACAATCTGCCTGCTACAAAAGATACTCGTTACTGTAGAAAGAATTCAGAAAGTGACGATCTAGGGTTCTCAAACAAATTAATAAGGGCTTTCATGTTAAAAACCAACTGTGATAGAGAAGATGTGGACTCAAATGAAAATGAAGAAATCAATCAGTCTAGTAATTCAGAATAGGAGGAAACGAAACTTACTGAAAAATTATTTCTGATAGAAATGAGAAATACCAGAGAATGCGAATGTATCGCGTGAAAAGCTGCTGAAACTGTGCAGCAAATAGGAAAAATAAGTTAGTCAGGTAGAAATAAAGTCTATAAATGACAAGACCTGTGAAGAAGCAGTAACGTCAATACAGGACATGGAAGACATAAGGGATCCTCAGAAAATGGAACAATTAAACGAAGTGATTAGTAAACAGTAACCACTAAAGACCATGGAGGATTTTGCAATCTGAAAAAAGAAAAAACAAATCGATTTAGACTGTAAAGAGATGAATGCCATTTCATTGGGAAGATGTTTTGATAGACCATGACTTGTGGGAGGAACAAGATGAATAAGAAGTGAAAGTGATGAAACAAACCATAACCCCGATTGAAGTTTATGATTACCAAATTAGAGCATTATTGGACACTGGTTCCTAGATTAGAGTGGTGTCTCCATCTTTTTGAGAATACATTAAAGACAAGCCAGGATCAGTCATAGAGTCAGAGCAGGGAACTAGAATAGTGGGTGTGACTGCAAGAAAAATCAAACCGATGAAGACGCAGATTTTGATAGAATTTGTAATAAAGGGTCGACTTTTTGCACACGGTTTTTTGGTGATTTCGGAACTTAGCTCCGAAATAATTATGGGGACTGATTGGCTACAGAAACAAAAGGTGGTCATCAACTGTGCAAATGAAATTGTTAGCATCACGAGTGAACAAGGGACTGTAAACATAGAGTTTGAAGTAACTGACAAGGAAGCCCTGCAACCAGAATTTCAGCCTTTGATGATAGAGATAGATACTAATAATGAAGAATTATCAGAATTGTTTGAAGGTTATCACGTAAGAAGCAAAAAGTGTAAACAAAATGTTAGAAGAATTTCATAAAATTGTCACTGACGTACAATGTTTGGATCAAGTGCAGAAAAATGAGCTACTGAAAATACTGGATCAAAATTACAGCGTGTTCCCGAATACTCCTGGAAGAGTGAAAGATTTTGAGTATCACATGGATATTCTGACAAACAAACCGCTTTTCGTTTTCCAAAACAGGTTACCAACAGCGAAAAAACAGGCCGTTCAAACCGAAATTGACAAGATGCTTGAATGGGGAGTTATAGAGTGTAGCAACAGTAAATACAATAATCCACTAATTATTGTAAGTAAGAATGACGGTGGCGTAAGAGTGGCAATCGATGCCAGAACTTTAAACAAGATAGTGAAGAGAAAAATAGATCGTCCTGAGTTATTAGATGAAATGTTGCAAAGGTTCTATGATTTTTTTAAATTTATATTTCAACCTTAAATTGTCGTTATTTTTAAAAAGTATCATTCTTTGTAAATGTTGTAGATAAAACAAAAGGAAAGAAAACTGTAAAAAGATGAAAATCGAAAATTGTAAGATGTACGACCTGTTTTAAACATCAGGTAACAGGTCTATAATTTGGCAATAAATAAAAAAATAAAAAAGTAAAAGGTTCTATGATATCAAATATTTATCCGGCTTACACCTGATGGTTAGTTACTGGCAAATAGCGTTAAATGCCGATTCAAGAAAATATAAAGCTTTTCTTATTTCTGGCAAATGTTATCATTACAGGGTGGTACCGTTTGGTTTAAATACGTCAGTTTCTGTGTTCATAGGTGCTTTCGACTGGGTGTTAGGAAGGGAACTAAGCACTAGACTCACAATCTATGTGCACGATTTGTTGATTTTTTTTTTTTTTTGTCATCAGTCTACTGACTGGTTTGATGCGGCCCGCCACGAATTCCGTTCCTGTGCTAACCTCTTCATCTCAGAGTAGCACTTGCAACCTACGTCCTCAATTATTTGCTTGACGTATTCCAATCTCTGTCATCCTCTACAGTTATTGCCCTCTACAGCTCCCTCTAGTACCATGGAAGTCATTCCCTCATGTCTTAGCAGATGTCCTATCATCCTGTCCCTTCTCCTTATCAGTGTTTTCCACATATTCCTTTCCTCTCCGATTCTGCATGGAACCTCCTCATTTCTTACCTTATCAGTCCACCTAATTTTCAACATTCGTCTATAGCACCACATCTCAAATGCTTCGATTCTCTTCTGTTCCGGTTTTCCCACAGTCCATGTTTCACTACCATACAATGCTGTACTCCAGACGTACATCCTCAGAAATTTCTTCCTCAAATTAAGGCCGGTATTTGATATTAGTAGACTTCTCTTGGCCAGAAATGCCTTTTTTGCCGTAGCGAGTCTGCTTTTGATGTCCTCCTTGCTCCGTCCGTCATTGGTTATTTTACTGCCTAGGTAGCAGAATTCCTTAACTTCATTGACTTCGTGACCATCAATCCTGATGTTAAGTTTCTCGCTGTTCTCATTTCTACTACTTCTCATTACCTTCGTCTTTCTCCGATTTACTCTCAAACCATACTGTGTACTCATTAGACTGTTCATTCCGTTCAGCAGATCATTTAATTCTTCTTCACTTGCACTCAGGATAGCAATGTCATCAGCGAATCGTATCATTGATATCCTTTCACCTTGTATTTTAATTCCACTCCTGAACCTTTCTTTTATTTCCATCATTGCTTCCTCGATGCACAGATTGAAGAGTAGGGGCGAAAGGCTACAGCCTTGTCTTAAACCCTTCTTAATACGAGCACTTCGTTCTTGATAGTCCACTCTTATTATTCCCTCTTGGTTGTTGTACATATTGTATGTGACCCGTCTCTCCCTATAGCTTACCCCTACTTTTTGCAGAATCTCGAACAGCTTGCACCATTTTATATTCTCGAACGCTTTTTGCAGGTCGACAAATCCTATGAAAGTGTCTTGATTTTTCTTTAGCCTTGCTTCCATTATTAGCCGTAACGTCAGAATTGCCTCTCTCGTCCCTTTACTTTTCCTAAAGCCAAACTGATCGTCACCTAGCGCATTCTCAATTTTCTTTTCCATTCTTCTGTATATTATTCTTGTAAGTAGCTTCGATGCATGAGCTGTTAAGCTGATTGTGCGATAATTCTCGCACTTGTCAGCTCTTGCCGTCTTCGGAATTGTGTGGATGATGCTTTTCCGAAAGTCAGATGGTATGTCGCCAGACTCATATATTCGACATACCAACGTGAATAGTCGTTTTGTTGCCACTTCCCCCAATGATTTTAGAAATTCTGATGGAATGTTATCTATTCCTTCTGCCTTATTTGACCATAAGTCCTCCAAAGCTCTTTTAAATGCCGATTCTAATACTGGATCCCCTATCTCTTCTAAATCGACTCTTCTTTCTTCTTCTATCACATCAGACAAATCTTCACCCTCATAGAGGCTTTCAATGTATTCTTTCCACCTATCTGCTCTCTCCTCTGCATTTAACAGTGGATTTCCCGTTGCACTCTTAATGTTACCACCGTTGCTTTTAATGTCACCAAAGGTTGTTTTGACTTTCCTGTATGCTGAGTCTGTCCTTCCGACAATCATATCCTTTTCGATGTCTTCACATTTTTCCTGCAGCCATTTCGTCTTAGCTTCCCTGCACTTCCTATTTATTTCATTCCTCAGCGATTTGTATTTCTGTATCCCTGATTTTCCCGCAACATGTTTGTACTTCCTCCTTCCATCAATCAACTGAAGTATTTCTTCTGTTACCCATGGTTTCTTCGCAGCTACCTTCTTTGTACCTATGTTTTCCTTCCCAACTTCTGTGACGGCCCTTTTTAGAGATGTCCATTCCTCTTAAACTGTACTGCCTACTGCGCTATTCCTTATTGCTGTATCTGTAGCGTTAGAGAACTTCAAACGTATCTCGTCATTCCTTAGTACTTCCGTATCCCACTTCTTTGCGTATTGATTCTTCCTGACTAATGTCTTGAACTTCAGCCTACTCTTCATCACTACTATATTGTGATCTGAGTCTATATCTGCTCCTGGGTACGCCTTACAGTCCAGTATCTGATTTCGGAATCTCTGTCTGACCATGATGTAATCTAATTGAAATCTTCCCGTATCTCCCGGCCTTTTCCAAGTATACCTCCTCCTCTTGTGATTCTTGAACAGGGTATTCGCTATTACTAGCTGAAACTTGTTACAGAACTCAATTAGTCTTTCTCCTCTTTCATTCCTTGTCCCAAGCCCATACTCTCCTGTAACCTTTTCTTCTACTCCTTCCCCTACAGCTGCATTCCAGTCGCCCATGACTATTAGATTTTCGTCCCCCTTTACATACTGCATTACCCTTTCAATATCCTCATACACTTTCTCTATCTGTTCATCTTCAGCTTGCGACGTCGGCATGTATACCTGAACTATCGTTGTCGGTGTTGGTCTGCTGTCGATTCTGATTAGAACAACCCAGTCACTGAACTGTTCACAGTAACACACCCTCTGCCCTACCTTCCTATTCATAACGAATCCTACACCTGTTATACCATTTTCTGCTGCTGTTGATATTACCCGATACTCATCTGACCAGAAACCCTTGTCTTCCTTCCACTTCACTTCACTGACCCCTACTATATTTAGATTGAGCCTTTGCATTTCCCTTTTCAGATTTTCTAGTTTCCCTACCACGTTCAAGCTTCTGACATTCCACGCCCCGACTCGTAGAACGTTATCCTTTCGTTGATTATTCAACCTTTTGTTGATAGCTACTCCATAATCGAGGGGACATTGTGATTTATCGGAACAAGTACCTCTTGCATTACAGAAAGAAGGAATGACATTGAAGTTTTAGAAATGTGAACTAATGAGAAAAAAATCTAATTTTTGGGACATATTGTTGCCATAGAAGGGTAGAGAAGGACCCTGAGAAGCTAAAAGCTATCAAAAGGTGTCCCACTCCAGAGAACAAGAAGCAGTTACGAGCTTATTTAGGGTTATATGGGTCTTATAGAAAATTTGTTAAAGGGGAACCTTTTAATAGTCAAGCTTTAAATAATTTGTTGCGAAAGAATAGTACAATCGTTTGCACTGCTGAATGCAAAAAAGGTTTTGAAGACTTGTCATTGCCATTCCACATGAGCGCAGATAGCAGCAGTTATGAGACTGGAGTAGAAATCTTTCAGGAAGTGGAATCTGGAAGGGAATTGTTCACAAAACCATTGACTTCACAAGCAGGACATAAATTATCCAATTTCAGAAAAGGAGGCGTTATCTATAATTTGGGAATTGAAGAAATTTCGTAATTATTTATGTTGGCACAAAATTATTATACTTACTGACCATAAAGCTCTCACGTAATTAAAGATTTGCAGACTGTGGAACCAGAGACTATCTCGTTCGGCTTTATGAAATATTGTATGTGAAAGGAACAGAAAACCAAACTGCTGATGCGCTGTCAAGGTTACCTGAAGGCAATGATCAAACCAATTTAGAAAACAATGAGGATGGAGCTTTTAAAATGTTTTATGTAAAAGAGGTAACTGGTAGTAAAAGAATAGGCAATATATATGAAAATATTAGGATAGTCCAAAACGAAGAAGAAGTGTGAAAATCAGTGAAGTTCAAATTTAACGGCAATGATTGTCCACAGATACCAAAATTTTACAAAATATTTAAAAGGGTACAGTTTATTAGAAAAGGGAAAAGTAGTGAAGAATGGCAACTTTATTAGCCATCAATATAAAATTAATTGATTACTTTCATTTGGCATATGGATACTGTGGGGCAAAAAGTGCCATGAGAAAATTTAAAGTGTTGTCAAAATTGGGAGTAATGCTCTGAAAATTTAAAGTCATGCAATGTTTGTTAAAGGACAAAAGTGACCAACGATACCAATGGAGGTGCTATACAGAGTTTAAAACCATCAGATTACTCAGAGCAAATATCCATGGGCCTAAAGGGGCTCCTACCTAAAACTGGGGGAAATTTAACCTTCATTATTGTTATTTTAGACGTATTTTCAAAATTTGTTAAACGGTATCCAATCAGGAAAGCCACAGCTGGAGCAGTTTTCCATAAAATGGTTGAATACTTTAATGAGATAGGAATACCAGGATAATACTATCTGACAACGGTCGGCAATTTATTGCAAAATTATGGTTAGATGGAATGGATCAAATAGGAATACAAGTAACACACATTTCAGCCTACCATCAATCTAGCAATCCCATAGGACGCTGTATACCAGAAAAGTGGAAATTTGTGGTAAGGACTACGGGACCAAACTGCTGAAGTCATCGGTCCCTAGGCTTACACAGTATTTAAACTAATTTACGTTAAGGACAACACATATACCCATGTCCAAGGGAAGATTCAAGCCATGTATACCAGAATTAGGAAGACTATGCAGGACATACTGTCACCAAAACCATAGAACATGGGGCAAATTTATTACAAAATTTGAAGTAATCACCAAAACCATAGAACTTGGGGCAAATTTGTTACAAAATTTGAAGTAATCGTGAACTTCATTACAAAATGAAACCACTGGTTCACATCTGAAGCAATTACGTTAGGGCATAAAACTAAAAGTTTGATAGGAGAAGTGTTAGAATACCCACCTAGTAAAGAAATGGAATTGGTAAAGAAAAAGGAAGTGGTGAGAGAACTAAGTAGACGAAAAGCAGAAGAAGAGTCAAAAGGCACGATGAGAAGGTAAAATTTTCAAAATTTAACATTGTTGAACTTATACTTGTTAAAGCTCACGAAAAATCTAGTTAGGTAAATCATGAGATTACAAAACTTAAATACGTTTACTATGGTCTTTTTTAAATTCAAGGAATATCACACCCTAATGGATACTTTCTGGTTTACCAAAAGTCCAATAAACCGCTAGGGACTAGAAACATTTTCGACTTAAGGAAATATATAGCGAGAAGTGTGTAAAAATTTGTACCTATTGCTATTATCCAGTGTCTGTACTATGTATAAATTTTATTGCAACTATATTAATGTCTGTCAAATTTCAGGTTCTGATATACTTTTATATAAATGTGCAATGATGAAGAATTGAGACAAATGTGTCTTTTGGAGGTCTTTTCAGTGAAATAATGCACCCTAAGGGGTATAACAATCGATGGTTTTTGACGGAAAAGGACTGCCAAAAATTATATCAAAATAAAAGGGGCGGCCTACAAGAAAGAATGCACGAAATGTTCTTAAAGGAAATGTAAAATGGACTGCTTTTGATCTGATAAAGAGGCAGACGAAAAAAAAGTGTATTGGTTCAGAGAAGCCAGGAAAGGATTGAAATAATATCCATACTGGGGGCAGCAAATTGTTCTATTAAATTGTAGTAATTTTCTATTATTAATGTTAAAAGGTTTATGAGTGAAGTGTGTTTTTATGATGTAACTTATAACAGGCTTAAGTACATAGCGTTTGTAATATGTAATTGAGAGCGAATAATGGTTGAGGAGGACAATGTTTTAATGTAAATGAACCAGTGAAACCTATAATTTGAGTATTTCAATCACGCTTACCTGTAGGGGCACATAATTGAAACAGGGGCATATATAACACTATTTGTTTAGTGTTCATCTAATTTTTTATAATTTTTGCTTTAATATTGGTACTATAGTTTCTGTATATGTAAAGTGAAGTTTGCTATATTTCAGGTTGAAGTCCTTTGCGCTGTATGTGAGTAATGTATGTAAAATATTACGTAAATTATTTATTATGTTAAATAATTTTGTGATGTCATTTTATATTTAAAAATATTTGAGTGTATAAACTGCTCATGTTGATGTAAATTTGACAATTGTAAGAAATGGTTAATTTTTTTTGTAAATAATGAGATATATGTATGAGGGACTAAATCCTGTAGTAATTAGGTAGGAGCATACTAAATTACAATAATAGTGGTTGGGTTATAAGCCTACACGCTGTCGGCAAACACACTCAAGTATGTGCACGTTCGCTTGCCTGCACAATCTTACATGACTGAAAATACATCAAGTGTCAAGCTACTTGGACAATCCGTATACTCAGGGACGCTGTGTCGAATGAATATTACAAATACCTTCCTCATCAATAGTATCATAAGAAAAGTGTCGCACTCATAAAAGAATCTCAAGAAAGGTATCTTTAACCCTGAGGTACTGACATATTTGATAAGGCGAGTAGATTATCGTTACTGGCTCCAAACTCTCCATCTCGATTTTTAAAATATATCTAAGATAGACAGCTGACTTTGCAAGTTTTGTATTGAATAGTGCATGTATTAAATCACGCAAGATTTCTGTTTCAATTGCAGATTACCATTTAAAAAAAGTGGAACTTGAAATATGAAATTACGGAACAAATTATGACAAAAATAACTGAATAATACCTTAAAACAATATTTTATCCATATGTTTTTCCGTTAATCTGTTGTATGACTTCGACAACGCAATGCTTGCCTTTGAAAATTAACGCTGGATGGCAATGGTAAAGCTGAAACATTCAGGCTAGCTAACACAACCGGAGGAGAAACACCCCTCTGAAGATGTCCAGCGCAGCTCTGGCAGAAACGTTAGGAGCTGAAGAGATTCATGGACCACGACATTACATCCCGGAAGGTTTACCAGAAGATACAACAATAAAACTTGGAACTTTTGCTATCCTGTTAAGTATATAATTTTGCCTTTCTGTTATGGTGGAGTGTTTTATTCTGAAGTACTTGCCAAAGACCTCTAGTTTTAGATGCTTGTTATCCACTTTACCAAAAAATTGTAAACTTTCATCTTTGCTGATTCGGTAATTCTTGTACTTAAACTGTTTTGAAAAACAAAAGAAAAGCAAACAATTGTGTCGAATAGTGAAAACAAGGCGAATCGTACTCAAAGAAGAGAGAACGAAACGTTGCCCAGGTTGAAAAAGCGTCACTTTCTCGCTTGCGCGGACGCTGCTCGTAACTGTTGAAATGTTACTGCTCGCGCGTTCGATCGTTAGAAGTTTCGGAACCGAGTCATGCGGAAAGAATTTTGGGGAAGTAAAGCATGTTAATCTTTGTATCGAAGTGGGCAGTTTTTCATAATCATGAAACATCCATCTTTTTCGTCATATCACAGCACATAACTTTTTAAATCCACATTACTTTTATTTTTTTGATTTAACATAGCTCTAAACAGCACAATGTACTCTGATCAGCCAGAACATTTTTCGTCATATCACAGCACAAAACTTTTTAAATCCACATTACTTTTATTTTTTCATTTAACATAGCTCTAAACAGTACAATGTACTCTGATCAGCCAGAACATTATGACCACCTACCTATGAGTCGGTATGTCCACCTTTGGCACGGAGAACAGCGGCGACGTCTCGTGGTCTGGAATCAATGAGGCCTTGGTAGGTCGCTGGAGTGATATGGCACCCCATCTGCACACACAAGTCACCAAATTCCCGTAAAATCCGCGAAGGAGATGATGAGCTCTGGCCCCACGTTCAACCACATCCCAGATGCGTTCGATCGGGTACAGAGCTGGCGAGTTTGGGGGCCAGCACATCAATTGCAACTCGACACTGCGTTCCTCGTAGCACTCTATCACACTCCTACTATGTGACATGGGGCATTATCTCGTTGAAAATTGCCACTCCCGTCTGTTAACGTGATGAAGGGCGTGAGTGGACTGCAACCAGGGTACAATACAGCTTGGCCGTCATGATACCTCGCACGCTCTCCACTATATCCACGGATGCCCACTTGAATGTTCCCTAGAGCATAACGGAGCCGCCGCCAGCTTTTCTCTGTCCCGCGGTGCAAGTGTCAAGGAGCTATTTCCCGCTATTCGCCCCCTTACATCGGCTCGATGACGAAGATACCGGAATGCATCAGACGATGCAACGCTCTGCCACTGCACTAACGTCCAGCGCCGATGGTCACGTGACCATTTCAGCTGTAGTTGCCGATATCGTGGGATAGGCCTACGACGACCGACATCTGTAATGAGAGGTGGCAGCCTAACCCCATGACGTGTGGATGTGGTTTCACCTTGGTTTAGCCACATGTTGAAGACACTCACCACAGCACTCCTCGAACACCTGACAAGAAGTGCAGTTTCCGGAACGCTCGTGGCGAACCTCCGGGCCATCACAATTGGTCCACGGTCAAACTCAGACAGATCGCACATCTCCCTCATTCAGAACACGGAAAGCACCCTCACTGATACTACATGCACAGTGCGTGTGTCTGACTAGCAGTAATTCCTGGCCTGGATGGGTATATATCGATAGGAGGTCGGTAGTCATAATTTTCTGGCTGATCTATGCATATTCTTACATCTCTACTTCTACACCTACATCTACATCATGGACACTCTGCTAATCCCACTTGCGTGCCTGACATCAAACCAGCTTCACAACACGACTCTGTTATTTCACTCTCGAACAGCGAGCGGAAGACACGAATACGTGTATCTTCCTTCACGAGCCCTGATTGCCCTTATTTTATCGTGTCTCCCTACGTAGGCTGGCGTCAATAAACTATTTTCGCATAATAAAACGGAGGTTTTGGTTCACCTAACCCACATTTTCTATTTGTTCTTAACAATTTAAGTTGTTAGTAATTGTAATTCCTAGATATTTAGTTAAATTTACGGCCTTTAGATTTGATTGATTTATCGTGTAGCCGAAGTTTAATGGATTTCTTCTAGCACTTATGTGGATAACCTCACACTGTTCATTATTTTCGCACTGTACAGATATCTTATCTAAATAGTTTTGCAACTGGTTTTGATTTTATGATCACTTTACTAGACGATAAACGACAGCATCATCTGCAGACAGCCTAAAATTGTCTCCTAAATCGTTTCAAATGGTTCAAATGGCTCTGAGCATTGTGAGACTTAACATCTGAAGTCATCAGTCCCCTAGAACTTATAACTACTTAAACCTAACTAACCAAATGACGTCACACACATCCATGCCCGAGGCAGGATTCGAACCTGCGGCCGTAGCGGTCGCGCGGTTTCAGACTGAAGCGCCTAGAACCGCTCGGCCACACCGGCCAGCTCCTAAATCGTTTCTAAAGTTAAGGAACAGCAGAGGGGCTATAACCCTACGTTGGGGGGCGCAAGAAATCACTTCTGTTTTACTCGATGACATTCTGTCAAGGCAAGTACAGACGGGGTCTCCATTGTAGTAAATGTAAATGTCGTGTGACTAGGGCCTCCTGTCGGTAGACCGTTCGCCGGGTGCAAGTCTTTAGATTTGACGCCACTTCGGCGACTTGCGCGTCGATGCGGATGAAATGATGATGATTAGGACACTTTTTTTTCACTCACCGTCCTGATTTTACGACCCGCCACCTAATTGCTTAAGGTGGACCTTTGTTGACCAATTAGCCGCTGCGATCGGAATACGAGCGCTGATGTGCCTAAAACTTCCAGTTCCCGCATCCGATCGCACCGTTGCCCGTGTCCCGCCACGTGGAGGCGGGCCATAGTTGATCATACTTTGTTTTTGACATTTTATTTTTTGTTTCCTTTCATTTTGTTATCTTTGTTTGCTTTGTTTTCTTTCTTTTCTTTTCTTTCTGGCAGCTTTCCCCAACCATTTAACAAATATATAAAAGAAATTTGAAATTTGAAATGGAAATACAAAAAATAATTGAAAATGAAGAAGAGGAAAGAAGATAGGAGAGGAAGAAATTTGTAGTCCCTCCATCCTATGGTACTGGAGATGAAAGCCTTGGAATTTGTCGTCAAGCCATTGATCCTCAGTCTCCAATACCTTTAATTACCTTTAGACTAGGAAGATCTATGCTAAACTATAACTACTAAGCTAATTACTAATGCTATAACTAAAATAATGACGCTATTGACAGGTTTAAAGTGCCGTGTTTGCCTGTCTCAACTGCGACGGTGCGCCGACGCTGTTTACATCTATGTTCATGTACAGGTCTAGTTGTGTGTTATCTGTTGTAATAGCTGTACATTATGCTTAGACTCATGCATTGCTGTCGGGTCTTATTTTCTGTCTTGGTTTTCATCCTCCACACTATGGTGTCTATGTAGGTGCTGCATCTAGGTTTGTCGTCTGTACTGTCTCTCGCGCCTATGCTCTTTATGACATTCATTTGATATTTTTTTCTGTCAGTACGTTTAGTTCGTCCCATAATTATGGTGTTCTAATTGCATCGTATATGTGTCGTTCAGTTTGTGAGTGTTGTATTCCTGGTGTGTTCCTGTGTTGTCTGTATTTCCCGCAGAATATGATTGTGTGTTTGGGGCATCCCAAACCTCCGCATGTACCAGGTGATCAAAAGTCAGTATAAATTTGAAAACTGAATAAATCACGTAATAATGTAGATAGAGAGGTACAAATTGACACACATGCTTGTAATGACATGGGGTTTTATTAGAACCAAAAAAATACAAAAGTTCTAGAAATATCCGGCAGATGGCGCTTCATCTGGTCAGAATAGCAATAATTAGCATAACAAAGTAAGACAAAGCAAAGATGATCGTCTTTACAGGAAATGCTCAATATGTCTACCATCATTCCTCAACAATAGCTGTAGTCGAGGGATAATGTTGTGAACAGAACTGTAAAGCATGTCCGGAGTTATGTTGAGGCATTGGCGTCGGATGTTGCCTTTCAACATCCCTAGAGATGTCGGTCGATCACGATACACTTGGGACTTCAGGTAACCCCAAACCCAATAATCGCACGGACTGAGGTCTGGGGACCTGGGAGGCCAAGCATGACGAAAGTGGCGAATGAGCACACGATCATCACCAAACGACGCGCGCAAGAGATCTCTTACGCATCTTCGTTTTTTTCTTTTTTTTTTTTTTTTGTTCTAATAAAACCCCATGTCATTCCAAGCATGTGTGTCAATTTTTACCTCTCTATCTACATCATTCGGTGGTTTATTAAGTTTTAAAATTTATACTGACTTTTTGATCACCCGGTACATGTAGATGTGTCTCTTAGACTCACGCAGTTCAAGTGCGTGGGATAAGGTCCGTGCCCAGTCAAGAAATTCACCATGCCGCGGCTATGATCGGCGTGTTTCATTCTTAACCTTTCCGTGATATCCGGAAAAAATGTATGTACTCTCAGTTCCTTATCACTTGTGCCCCATTGTTCTTAACATGTATCAATTTTCCATTGTTTGAGGTCCCGCTTGTCGTTCAGCGGAGAACCAGTTATTATATTAACCTGGTCTTTAACCAGTACAGTGCGGCCCGGTGCCTGATTGTTATATCTATCTTGAAAGTTCCAAACACTACACACAGCTCTTCGATCGATGTCGTGCCAAATGCTCCTGACAGTCGCATTAGGACGCTTCTCTGTCCTCGCCTAACTGCTGTTCTGTTTGTGACGAGGTTGAGCCGGTGCGCCCATGTACTGGCCGCAAAACTTAGTACTGATTCGAAGAGTGCGTAGTAGTAGGTTCGTGTGACTGACAAAGGAAGTCTATATTGTCTTGAATTTATCCTTGCCAGTTTGTGCAGTATTTTTTCTGCCTTGTCTGTTGTTATTCTAATCTGTTCAAGGAAATTCATTTTTTCATCTATGTGTGCGCCCAAATTGCGGGTTACCTTAGTTCTTTTATGTTGTTTTCCCTTATTTTGACTGATGGGTTGCGTCTTAATTGACCTTTCAAAAGTGTTTATGTTGTTTTGTTACCTGCTATCAGAAATGGCTCTGAGCACTATGGGACTTAACTGCTGAGGTCATCAGTCCCCTAGAACTTACAACTACTTAAACCTAACTAACCTAAGGACATCACACACATCCATGCCCTACCCGTTATCTTTAGCTTGTTTGTGTCACACCATTTTGTCATTGTTTGCAGTGTGCCACTCGCCTTCTCCTCTAGCTGGGCTCTTGTGTTTGCTGAGATGACCACAAGTAGATCATCTGCGTATGTGACAACTCCATCTGTCCTATCGTTCCCATCCAGCAGTTGCACCAGGGGTTCAAAAATTATATCCCAGAAGATGGGCCCACAGATCGAAACCTGCGGACAACCTTCGGTAATTTTCTTTATTACTCTCCGGTTGCCCACACGCGATTCCACTATTATATCCCTGCAGTAGTCTAATAGACTGTTGTTTACGGTTGCGGGTACTTCCATCTGGCGTAACCTCAGAAACAGCGCTGGCCGCCACAGGTTGTCAAATGTCCCTGCGATGTCAATCATAATTGGCAATGAGTATGTGTTGTCTGTATTTTGTGTAATTTGAGAGCTCTGTTAATTGCGTCAGCAATGATTTTGCCTTTTCTGAAACTAAACTGGTGTGGGTTTAGTCCAAGTGGTGCTCTGTGATTAGGAGAACACTACACGCAGTCCCTGGGCGGAGAAAGTCTCCGACTCATCCGGGAATAGAGCCCGGGCCTTTTCGATTGACATTTTGTCGCGCTGACCACTCAGCTACCGAGGGCGCACTCAATTGAAGTAATTCCATACGATTATTCCATTATTAGCAACTGAAGCGGCTTTTCGTTAACTGAGTAAGGCTGTGGATTAACGGCAGCCTTCCAATGGGGAGAAACTAGTAAGAGTAAAAGAGTATCTGTGTAGAGATGAAAGGACTCCGTACCAGAGGATGTATACACGGACTTATCCTACAGAAGCTTGTTTGCATCAAGTGCTTCATAATGCAAGCTTGTAAGGTTTGTTACGTTAGTGGCCATCTTAATACCGTCTTATCACTGCCACATTTGTTCTTTTTTCGCAAGATGAACGCTGATGCCGACCATCAGTCGGACGTTACGGAAGTCTTTCCCGGGTGTGAGTGGAAGCGATCGCCAGCGGGGGGTGTCTGGCATTGGCGAGTCCCACAGAGGGCCGACGGTTAGCCGGAAGGCGGCAGTAACGCCGGGACCGGCGAGATATTGGATCCCACGCCGGGCTTAGCGGCCACATCGCGATATTGCCGGCCCGGAGCGCCGTCTTCATTTAGCACCGCCGGGCCGGGGATTTTGTCGGCCAGACCCGCGCGGAGCCACCAACCGGGGGCCACGGGGCTTAGCTGCTACACAGGCAGTGCCGGCTGCAGGTATTATGTAGCCAGGAGGCGTCAGAGCGAGCGAAAAACTTGCGACTTACACACCTTGCCGTCTGCTGCCGCGTGGCCGCCAGATTTCTTCACTGGTTTCCCTCACACAGCTAACTTTCTTAAGCTAGGTACACGCGTGAGAGTTTCTCACTCTCGGTCAGTCCTTGCGAGTAATACGTGTCGTATAAACAGCTCTAGAGTCAGATCTCCGGCAGTGTACGAGAGTGGGACGAGATCCCAGATAGTCGCACTCTGCGAGTTTGGACCTCTCGTATAGAGGGCAACCTCCATCCCTCGAAAGCTGCTCGCTTTAGCTACCAGACAAGAAAGAGAGAGAGAGAGAGATGTATGAATTTTCCAGTGTTGTGAAATATTTTGAAGACATGTTGCACAAGAATCAGTACTTGTCAAACCCATACAGCCCCTCAGAACTCATCCTCATTTGCTTAATCAAATTGCCTGAATATTTACGACACATTATTTTAGGAGGACGTTGCAAAGACGACATTGAAGCTTTTCACGGACTGTTACAAGAGCTGGAAATTAACACTAACAATCGTGGAACGCGAAAACAGGAGCACAACTATTACAGGTCACATCCGTCACAATTCCGCGATGACAGAAATAATAATTGGACACGGCAAGGCTATTCTTACAACGTAAATCGTTACCAAAACAGACACCACCCGTATGACAACCGTTGGCAGAGTAGTAATAATCACAGAGAAAGATCGCATTTCCATAGTAATGAATGTGACAGAGACAAACATAGAAACAGACAATATGGGAACCAAAACAATTATTATCAGGGGAGACAGAATAACTTCAGACACAAGTCTTCCGTGCAGTTACGACTCAGGGAGAAGTTCTCCACCACGTGACAGACAAGAAATTAATTACAGAAATTACCGACATGACGACAGACGATATAATCGTAACGACAGACCTGAATTGCATCAGAACTGGCGGGATTCAAACAGGGCAGGGCCCTCTCGACAAGGTGAATTTGTAGAAGTTAGGTCTCCAAATCCCAATAACGACACGTGCCAACAAAGAGACAGACAATGACTCACACCGCAGCCAGCCACGTGCGCCGGCTGGCTCAGAGAAAAATAACATGCACGCTAACGTTGAGAAAAATCTTGTCATTCCTTACCGACGTATACAACATGATAAATGCTTTGAAGTTAACTTTGAGCACTAGAAAGGGTAAAAGATTGCACCACATTTCACATGTAAAACCGTTTATTGAGAGATAATCTGTTTTTTAACTTAATCGCCGGCCAGAGTGGCCTTGCGGTTCTAGGCGCTACAGTGTGGAGCCTAGTGACCGATACGGTCGCAGGTTCGAATCCTGCCTCGGGCATGGATGTGTGTGATGTCCTTAGGTTAGTGAGGTTTAATTATTTCTAAGTTCTAGGCGACTGATGACCTCAGAAGTTAAGTCGCATAGTGGTCAGAGCCATTTGAACCATTTAACTTAGTCTTTGCCATAAAATTTTTCACTTCACGCTACTAGTACGCGTTGTCACACTTAGAAACTATCATGCAACAATGTTTTGAAGCTAACTATCCAATCTAGAACGTAGGGAACATATTTAGAGCGTAATTACCACTGCACTGTGATACTGAACACAGGACACAGTGTTGCTGTGTGTGTACATTCTTGCTTGTTAGTTGCACGATTACGTAACGACTATAAGGCGTACATACTTAGAACATATACTGCTAATGAGATTTTCATGCAACATTTTGATTTACTTGAAAAGACATTCTTTATTTGAAGTACTTTATGTGGGATTAAAGATGACTTAGCACTTGGTTTCTTTGACAGCTACTAATGTAAGACACAATTTACATTGTTGCTTTTGTGGTGTATCTGTTTTATATCTGCACAGTTTTTCTGAATTCTTCTGGAAAGAAAACATGTTTTAGTAGTAACTTTTGTGCTATAGCTACAATGAGACAGCCTTTTCTGTAGCACAACAATACGTTACAGTACAGTACTTACTTCATCACGGCAATAAGCGTAACAAGTACGATATCTATATGCACAGCAATTCACTTTGTTTATTTCGAGGTAAGTACATTGACTTCCACAGAACTTTGCTTACGGACGACGAAAATTACGACACTTGGCACATTTTTTACCCTTAAGTAATGACAGAGATTGTCTTACAATAAGACGCACAGTTTAGCGCTACAGTTCACTTATTTGAGTGATTAAAGTTGTACTTAAAACATTTATTTTTAAAGATATTTGAATTACAAAGAAAGTTTTCCGTGAAACATTTCATTCCATTTCTGTAATCTGTAATACCTGAGGGTATAATTACATTAATCCTCAGGGGGGTACATGCTTACTTTGTGTACCATGTGTTTGGCAAGCACAAGGAGCCCTAGCTAATATGGTATTTGCTTATACAACTTTACACATCAGTACCATATTTCTCTAACACATAAATTACACAGCTATCTGATCATTTAACTGGGAGAGACAAACATTTTTTTACTACATCAGTGACACATGTTTACGTAATTATACCGTTGGATAACTTCACACTTATGAAATTGTATTTTGTCTGTACTTTGTGAACCCATCATGTTTTTTTCGAAACCATTGTGATACTATGAGACCTTTGAATGACGTATTTGGTATGGGATCATGATTTTTAAAGTACATGTGAGGTAGATGACACTATTGAAATGAGCAGAGAATTTTTTTGGTTTTGAAATTATTGGAGGAATCTACGACGATTTTGAGATTTGACTGAGGTTTTGTGATATTATTACGATGATGATGTGTATTATGCTGTTGAGGCATGTTTATGATCAATAAGCTGATGCTGTATGAGGGATTTGATTATGCTACATATTTATTATGAGGAAATATTGAAGACGTGGTGATGAATATGTATATGTGTAATAAAGTAAGGAATAAGGCATAGCGGTTAGGGACTGTAATTTATGAAAAGGATGTTGGAAACCAAGAATCGTACTTTAAGAGTTATGTAATGTGTGTACATACGTGAATGTTAGTTACCACAATGCTGACAAAACTTCTTGGAAAGTGTTATATATGAGATTTTGTTTCTACACACTTCTAATGTAAATTCCTAACCTTTGAATTTTTTTTATTTTATATGAGACTGTCACTGTAGTGGAAACTGCTGCTGTAAATATTTCAGTAAAGATGGTAGATGACCTTGACGTAATGTGCTGTGGAGGCCCATCTGAGTGAGAGTCATCTGAAAAAAAAAAGCCATTAGTGTGTGCCTTTCAGAGGCACAGGAGGAAAAAAAAGGAGGCCATTATCCTCGCTATTGACATTTCTTTGTAGAAAGCATCACAAATATGACACGCTAAAACTTGAAAACATATGATTACACTGTGGAGCTCTTAATTTATGATATTTACTAAAATGACTAATGAAATGGTGAGAAACATTTTACATCTATTGTCTTTCTTGATTGGCGACTCCATGTAGTCTTGTGCACAACGACCAGATAACAGGTATACTTGAAAAAAGAGACAGCATTGGTCGTATATTTTTTACTATTGCAAAATCGATTTTCTGTCACTGAGTGACCATCTTCAGTGCTATATTGTATAACTTAAATTGGGATGCACTGTTGTCACTAAGCTTACGGCGATCACATAGACGATTTTGCAATAGTAAAAAATATACGACCAATGCTGTCTCTTTTTTCAAGTATATTGTCTTTCTAGTTGAGAGATTTTTTACTGCCTTTGGAGACGCCATTTGCCTAGTGAATAATGTTTCATGCTTTGTATATATATTTGCCTATTTTGTTTAATATCTAATTTCTAGCTGCACTGCAGTATTGGTTAAAATAAAATTTAATAGCTGTACTAATATAGTTATTTTATGCCTACAGATCCAGTAAATAATAATTTTATGATTTACTACCAAGAAAACGAGGGAACATAAATAGACATTTCCCTTCACAGGAATCGCATAAATAATTTTTGTACGATTTGGTAACTTGTCTGCAAGAGTAAGTTAACGTGATGCATCACTCTAGTGTTAAGATGTGACATAGGTATTGAAAATGGCCATCTTTACTGTAATATTTTTTCTGCTTGAGCTTTGTCATGTTTAGGTATAAGTTATAGCATTTGCTGCTGCTGTTTGCCAGGCATTGTGTTACTGAATTTGACTTTGTATTACTCTGTTAAGCCAGTTTTACTATGGATTTATTTTTCTTGTTTGTTGCACATTGCCTAATATTAGTCGTAATATTGTGATTGCTTAGCTAATTTAGATATACTGCTGCTTGCTTTGCCAATTTGAATTTTTTTGTCATTGCTGTTTGTGTTAATTGTTTTGTACTGCTGCATTGCCTCGTCCCTTAGTTTATGTATCTGAGCTCAGTAGATTTAAGTTAGCTTGAGAGGGGGTAGGCTATATAAGAGAATGAGCTGCGATGAATTGGAAGAAATGCATTAAGAAGTTATACGAAAAAAGTACAGAAAACAGGTATAGATAGGACTTTTTGGGAATAATGATGAAAGAAGGGAAATCTCCAAGTAGTAAAGAAAGTTTTGTTTGCAAAATACTGCAGTAAAACAAACCCTGTAATTTCCTTTCGTGTTATTCCGCTTTGTGTTTGTGTACCCTGGGGTATTTGTGTTCTTACTGTATTTATATGTTTATCTGATAAGAGTTATGTTATAGAATTTTTCTAATAATGTGTTATTTACTTTGTAAAGTTGTTTAGACATTATTTATTCTGTTCTGTTTCAATGCTCATGTGTGAAATTAATGTTTCGAAAACTATTCTCATTGTTTTATTTATTTATGTCATAATTCCTGTAACACTGATGTACATGTTTATTTCTATTCTTTTGTAAAGCCTGTGTTACTACAAATGTTATCTTTATTATTATGTTTTAATGATGTTTTCTGTATCTTTGTAATTGTATTTTCATGTTATAAAATTGTAATTGACACCAGTTCATCAAATTAAGTTACATTTCACTACACACGATTCTGTTGGTCATAGTATATGCACAATATATGAAAAAAAATGGACCGTTAGCATTTACACGTGTGTTGATAATTCAGCAATGGACTGGTTAACAGCACTGCTGCTTCTAAGGACAATTCCAAAATCTTTGTGCGTGCGCAAGTGGCGGTTTTTGGACTTGCTATATTCACCGCAAGACTCTTCAATGGTGATTGTGCACTTGCACAGTCGCAACAGGTGGCTGCTGGTCGTCTCTACAAGGACTACCGTGGGTCTGCATCTTTGATGGCCCACCAATACCATTATCTCTACAAGGACTTCAGTGGGTCTGCATCTTTGATAGCCCACCAATACCATTATTTCTACAAGGACTGAAGTGTGTCTGCACCTCTGGTGGTGCACCAATATCGTAATCTCTACCAGGACTACAGTGGGTCTCCTCTGTCATGACCTACCTACCAATATTCTCTCAAAACTTCGACTGACTTTGCGGTGGGTTTGCTCTGTTCTGGCCCATTAACTGTCTGCATGTCAAAAGTCAGCATTATCTTTCCGTTGGAAGGACAACACTACTACTTCAAGACTGCATGGAAATCCACTAATTACGTGTGCATTTTCTTCTACTGATCAGACTTCGATAAAAAAAACATTGCAATTTTACTGTGATGAATGATCGGGACTGTCTTTATGGACTGTGAGAAAATTTTAGCTTTTGACCAACATTGTATTAATTTGTGTGTGCATTTGATATATCTGTTATTGTAAGTATGAAACAAATTTTCAAATCTGTATTGGCCACTGCCCAAAACAATTTGTAAAATTTTTTGTGGGGAGCATGGGGATATGTAAGTAGGCTGTTTAGGTTTTTATATTGGTAACGCCACGTAGCGCTCCGTATGAAAATCACTCGCTGTGCTGTGTGCAGTCTGTGGCTGGTTATCATTGTTGTAATATTCGCTATTGTAGTGTTGGGCAGTTGGCTGTTAACAGCGTGTAGCGTCGCGCAGTTGGAGGTGAGCCGCCAGCAGTGGTGGATGTGGGGAGAGAGATAGCGGAGTTTTGAGAGCAGATGATCTGGACATGTGTCCATCAGAGACGGTAAATTTGTAAGACTGGATGTCATGAAGTGATATATACTATGACTTTTGAACACTATTAAGGTAAATACATTGTTTGTTCTCTACCAAAATCTTTCATTTGCTAACTGTGCCTTCCAGTAGTTAGTGCCTTCAGTAGTTTGAATCTTTTATTTAGCTGGCAGTAGTTCGAGTAACGAAGATTTTTGTGAGGTAAGTGATTTGTGAAAGGTATAGGTTAATGTTAGTCAGGGCCATTCTTTTGTAGGGATTATTGAAAGTGAGACTGCGTTGCGTTAAAAATATTGTGTGTCAGTTTAGTGTTGATCAGAATAGGTAAAGAGCGAAATGTCTCAGTACGTTCAGTTCTGCTCAGCTGTTTGAAAATCATATAATGTAAGAGTTTTATCAGCACGGTAATTCATTTATTTTTCTAAGGGGACTTTTCAGTGGCATCGGTCTGTCTCACTAAGGCCAATACGAGAAGTGGTGAAGTTGATGAATGACTTGGTACCATGAGGACGTCACTTCCATCGGAGAAGTAGGTAGGTTGACGTTGGACCAAACCAACTTCTAATCTGTCGCTGGTGATAGGAGCACCACAGACTAAGCGCGATCTGGAAAAGTCCAGTGACATAACAGAATTTTCACAGAGAGATGCGACTTGGAAAGAATAACTGATCAGGTTTTCATAACTCTTAATGTTTGACAGACTTTTTTTTGGTTTTGGTTCACACTAGCACCTCTGAGAGTTGCGTACCCTACAATTTTTTCAACAACAGTATCCTTACACATATATACATGAAGTATCAAAACGATTTTCATTTTAATTGAATCAACTGTGGGTTCATGGTGAAACATTGGAAAATAACTAAACAAACACTGCTTTTTGCCTGAGTTCAAAAATTTTATTATTGTTACTGGAGAACCTAGGTTTCGTTTATAAGCCTGATTCAGCCTTTGCGGAACATTGACTTAACAATAACCACAAATACATAACAGATGTATGAATCTTTCACATATAGGAAAGAGGGGCTGAACTCAAACAGTTAGAAATTTTAGGAATTAAAACACAGTTGTCTGTATCCCCACACCTTTTATTAAACGAGTAAGCCCAATTCAATTCAAATTGTTCAAATGGCTCTGAGCACTATGGGACTTAACATCTGAGGTCATCAGTCCCCTAGAACTTAGAACTACTTAAACCTAACTAACCTAAGGAAATCACACACATCCATGTCCGAGGCAGGATTCGAACCTGCTACCGTAGCGGTTGCGCAGTTCCATACTGAAGCGCCTAGAACAGCTCGGTCACATCTGCTGCCCCAATTCATTTATTCACCTCTTTTAGATGATATCATAATTCCAGGATGGTAGTAAAACTTCTGACCTATTCATGTTAGTGTAATTGCTGAGTTGTGTAATTCCACACGTAATTTGTTAAAAAATGGCCACTGAAGTAATTTTATAGTAAGCCAAGGATCGATAAATTAAGAAGTTGAGATGACTATCTTTCCTTTATCATCGTGTTTATCTTGGCATTATTATCTCTGGGAATCAGTAATGTACTTGAAAGTGTGCTTATGACCCCTTTGTGAAACAAGGCAAAAAACAGTCTTTGTTTAGTTAAAGCGATTATATCAGTTGCTGTAAATGGCTAAAATCCATTGCGCTATTCTTTCGAGTCGCTTTTAACATTTTGTTAAACATCGAAATGAACAGTACTTTTCCTGTTGTTTACCAGCAGTACTCGGGGCTTTCTTCCAACCTCCACAGCGTTTCTATAATCATCAAATTTTGTCAGTTCTTTGCACACACTGCCGATCATGAACACACACCATTCTCCGTTCCGTCACTCCTCTTGACAGACTGACTCCAGCTTTCCTTTATTCCAGTCTGTGGCCATTGGACCCGACAAACTGGCTTCTACATGTGCGTTCCACACAACTGATAACAAGAATACCACGCAAGGGTTCGCAATAGTAACATATACTCGAGTCAACGAAGGAAAATTCAGTGAAAAATATCGTGTGGTTGCAAATTTTTGTTCAGTAGTAGGAGACTGTCATGGACAAGATGCTGAAAGCGTTGGGGTGTGGAGGAGTTTAAAGGTCACTTTTTATCTTTTTTTAAATAACTTGAAAACCGCGACTTCTAGTAAAATGTTTGCCAGTACAGAATTAAACAAATTCTGTTTCCTACAAAAAAGATCCCATTCATTTTTCTCTAGGAGTAATGCTTTTGGAGAGGCAGGGGATGGAAAAGTAGCAAATTACTAAAAATAATGTTTTAATGGTGTAGGACCAGTGTTTACTGTTAAATGACGTGGGCTAGGAACAAATATTAAATTTGTGTACTACGTCTAAGTGCATTAGAGACATACTGAGGGATAAATTCTGCTGTGGGGTTGTGGGAGCGTGGAGGAAGCGGGGGTGGATGGTAGAATTTGAGGGAAGGTATCTCGCCGGATTGTTGTTATGCACTTCCGTCCTTCATAGATCTGCAAACTGAAGAACGAGCAAGGGAAACCCAACTAGATCCACCCTCTATCTCAAGAATCATCTACAGGGCATTTTGCAAAGCTATAACAACTTGCCGCAACACACCTTATAAATCACGGATGATAAAATACGCTGACGTGACTAGGGGAAGGAGATGTGGCGTTTACTTTCCAAAAAGTGCGCCACAACTAAGTGAGAAACAGATATGAGTTACTAATGATATTACCACAAGAAACGCATATGGTCAGAATGTAGGTGAATCTCTGCACATTTTTCTACACCGTGTAGGGGGAACTGATTCTTCGTGTACCTGTACTGCGGCTGTAGCGTTTATGCGGGAAAGGCGAGTTCTCCCACCACCAGCACTGCTTGCTTTTCAGTTTACAGATACCCTATATAGCGTGTCCCATTTTAAGTGAAGACACTTAAATACCTCGAAAACTACACATTGGTACCAAACAAAAATATAATACCAATTTGTTTGTCTCAGAAAGAAACATGCAATGATACCACACTCGACCCGCCACCCAACACCATACGTGGGTGGCGGGGGCAAATTTGAAATCTTCAACAAGAATCTCCCCTTTGTTAATTATATAGTACGATTCTACGGCAAATTCCACATACGTTTTGACTTAAGCTTTTCCTTCTTTTACCACAGATGGCGCTGTAATCAGAGGATACACAATCGTAATCGTGTCCAAACCTGCAGCCGGAGTTTTCATCCCTCCTCAGAATACTAGGAGCCCGTTGGCTAAATGCTGGATCAGTGAAAGCCTAGCCCAAACCCCACCGTCATCACTCTGCTCTAGTAACCGCTATTATTTCACTATGTTTAGTTGCCCTCATTAGTGCGTCGAGTTTTGATAGTGCAACTACTTTTGAGCGGTGAGCAGCAGCAAACAGCAGCAGTGCCAGAGGCAAACGCCCTAGGCAAAGAGACTTACTGGGTGAGTACATACTCAAACCGATAACTGTAACGTTTTCTTTTTGTACAATGCAGTCACAAAGATTTCGTAGTATTGAATACATTTCTTCTTCTTATTGTTCCGTATATATATACAGGGTGGTCCATTGATAGTGACCGGGCCAAATATCTCACGAAATAAGCATCAAACGAAAAAACTACAAAGAACGAAACTCGTCTAGCTTGAGGGGCGAAACCAGACGGCGCTGTGGTTGGCCCGCTAGATGGCGCTGCCATAGGTCAAACAGATATCAACTGCGTTTTTTTAAATAGGAACCCCCACGTTTTATTTCATATTCGTGAAGTACGTACAGAAATATGAATGTTTCGCTTTGAGATAGATCGGTCTGTAATATTCACAAACGTATAAGTACGTGGTATCACGTAACATTCCGCCAGTGCGGACGGTATTTGCTTCATGATACATCACCCATGTTAAAATGGACCATTTACCAAGATATCGTGTTGATGTACGGCTATTCTGATCAAAATGCCCAACGGGCGTGTGCTACGTATGCAGCTCGGTATCCTGGACGACATCATCGAAGTGTCCGGAGAGTTACGTTATTTAAGGTGAAACGTCCATTTTGAACAATTACTGACACACAATATTTTTTTTAGCGCAACGCAATCTGACTTTCAATAATCCCTACAAAAGAATGGCCCTGACTAACATTAACCTATACCTTTCACAAATCACTTACCTCACAAAAATCTTCGTTACACCAACAACTGCAATACAGCGAGCGCCACTACTGCCAGCTAAATAAAGATTCAAACTACTGAAGGCACTAACTACTGAGAGGCATAGTTAGCAAATGAAAGATTTTGATAGAGAACAAACCATGTATTTACCTCAATAGTGTTCAAAAGTCATAATATATATAGCAGTTCATGACAACCAGTCTTACAAATTTCAAAATTCCGCCATCTGTCTCCCCACATCCACCACTGCTGGCGGCTCACCTCCAACTGCGCAACGCTACGCGCTGTTCACATCCAGCTGCCGCTGCCCAACACTACAATGGCAGACAACAATGCAAACTAGCCACAGACTGCACACAGCACAGCCAGTGATTTTCATACAGAGCGCTACGTAACGTTGCCAGTAAGAAAACAAACAGCCTACTTACATAGCCCCCATGCTCCCCACAAAAAATTTTACAAGTAGTTTTGGGCACTGGCCAATACAGATTTGAAAAAAATTTTCATAATTATGGTAAGAAAGATATCAAATGCACACACTTATTAATACAATGTTGGTCAAAAGCTAAAATTTTCTCACAGTCCATAAATACAGTCCTGATCATTCATCACAGTAAAACTGCCGTTTCTTTTCTCAAAGTCTGAGCAGTAAAAGACAATGCACACGGAAGTAGTGGATTTCCATGCAGTCTTGAAGAAGTAGTGTTGTCCTTCCAACGGAAAGACAATGCTGACTCTTGACATGCTGACAGGTAATGGGCCACAACAGAGTCATTCGACGTTTTGAAGAATATTGGTAGGTAGGTCATCACAGAGCTGACCCACTGTAGTCCTGGTAGAGACTGCAGTATTGGTGGGCCACCAGAGTTGCAGACCCACTGCAGTTCTTGTAGAAATAATGGTATTGGTGGGTCATCAAAGATGCAGACCCACTGTAGTCCTTGTAGAGATGGCCAGCAGCCATCTGTTGCGACTGTGCAGGTGCACAATCACCATTGAAGAGTCTTGCGGATAATGTAGCAAGTCCATAACCACCACTTGTGCACTCACAAAGTTTTTGGAATTGTCCTCAGAACCAGCAATGCTGTTATCCAGTCCCTTGCTGAATTATTAACACACGTGCAAACACTAACAGTCCCTACTTCTCACATATTGTCCAAATACTATGACCAACAGAAACGTGTGCAGTGAAATGGAACTTACAAGTTACTTAATTTGATGAACTGGTGACAATTACAATTTTATAACATAATAATACAATTACAAAGGTATAAAATACATCATTAAAGAACATAACAATACAGATAACATTTGCAGTAACACAAACTTTACAAAAGAATAGAAATAGACATATACATGAGTGTTACAGGAATTATGACATAAGTAAATATATAAAATAATGAGAATAGTTTTCGAAACATTAATTTCACACATGAGCATTAAAACAGAACATAATAAATAATGTCTAAACATCTTTACAAAGAAAATAACATATTATTAGAAAAATTCTACAACATAACTCTTAATAGCTAAACACATAAAGACAGGAAAAACGCAAATATACAAGAGTACACAAACACATAGGGGGATAAAACAATGGAAAGGACAGGGTTCGTTTTCAGTGTAACATTTGGTACTGCAGTCCAACCCAAAACTTCATTCCATAGATCTTTCGTCTTATTTCAACATTTGTTTTCACCAAAACATCCTATCCAAGCATGGTTTCTGTATTTATATGTTCACATATTTCTTACCTCATTATTTATTTTCCATCATCTTACATCATTTATTTCCAAGAAAATCCTACCTAAACTTGTTGTCTCTAAACCCTACTTTTTTTGTTGATATCCTCTTTCAAAATACTTTTTTTGGCCAAACCATATTCTTATAGCTTCTTAATGCATTTCTTCCAATTCATCACAACTCATTCTCTTATATAGCCTACCCCATTTTAAGCTAACTTAAATCTACTGAGCTCAGATATATATACTAAGGAACGAGCAATGCAGCAGCACAAAACAATTAACACAAACAGCAATGATAAAAAATACAAAAGGCAAAGCAAGCAGCATAAATTAGCAAAGCAAATGCAATATACAACTAATGTAAGACAATGCGCAGCAAACAAGAAAAATAAATTCGTAGTAAAACTTGCTTAACAGAGTAATACAAAGTGAAATTTAGTAGCACTATGCCTGGCAAACAGCAGCAGCAAATGCAATAACTTATATCTAAACATGAAAAAGCTCAAGCAGAAAAAAATATTACACTAAAGACAAGAATGCAGCAAGGGAAATGCATATTTACATCGTAATGTCTATGTAATTAAAGTGGTGCACCACAACTTATTCTACAAAATAAATTACCAAGTACTTGAAAAGGAAATTATGAATGAAGTTCCTGTGAAGGTAAATGTCTTTTTCTGCTCCCTCATTATTTTGAAAAAAATTATTATTTACTCGATCTGTACACAGAAAATATTTATATTAGTACATCTACAAAATTTTATTTTAACCAACGCTGAAGTGCAGCTAGAAACTAGATATTAAACAAAATGAGTTAATAAATACATAAAGCAAGCCATATGGCATTTCTCTCAACTAACAAGACAATAGCCGTGAAATGTTTCTCATCGTTTCATTAGGCATTTTAGTAAATATCATTAAATTAAGAGCTCCACAGTATAATCATATGTTTTCAAGTTTGAGCGTGTCGTATTTGCGATGCTTTCTACAAGGAAATGTCAATAGCGAGGATAATGGCTTCCCTTTTTTCTTTTTCTACCTGTGCCTCTGAAAAGGCACACACTAATGGCTTTTTCTCTAGGCGTCTGACACAGCTGGCCGCTCAAGACACATTACGTCAAGGTCACTTGACTTTCTTACCGAAATATTTACAACACCAGTTTGCACTACAGTGGCAGTCTCATATACAAAATTTCACAGATCGAGAATTTGCGTTGCAAATGTGTAGATACAAAATCTTACGAATATAACAGTGTCCAAAAAATTTTCGCCGGCATTGTGATACATTCACGCATTTACACACATTTCATAACTCTTAAAGTACGATTCTTGGTTTCCAACATCCATTTTCACAAGTCAGAGTCCCTAACCCACTATTCATTACTCCTTACCTTATTACACATGTACATATTCGTCGACAATTCTTCAATATTTCATCATAATAAATACATAACATAATCAAATTCCTCATATACAGTAACATCATCTTATTGATCATAAACATACCTCAACTGCATAACACACATCGTCGTCGTAAAAATAACATCATAACACCTCAGTCAAATCTCAGAAACGTCATAGATTTCTGCAATAAGGTCAAAACCTAAAAAAAATTCTCTGCTCATTTCAATAGTGTCATCTACCTCAAACGTACTTTAAAATCATGCTCCCTTACCAAATACATCATTCAAAGCTCTCATAGTATCACAGTGGTTCCGAAGAAATATGAACAGTTCACAAAGTACAGACAAAATACAATTTCATAAGTATGAAATTATCCAACTGTGTAATTGCGTAAACATGTGTCACTGATGTAGTAAAAAAAATGTTTGTCTCTCAGTTACATGATCAGATAGCTGTGTAATTTGTGTGTTAGAGAAATATGGTACCGATGTGTAAAGTTGTATAAGCAAATACCGTATTAGCTAGGACTCCTTGTGCCTGCCAAACACATGGTACACAAAGTAAGCGTGTACCCCCCTGAGGATTAATGTAATTATACCCTCAGGTATTACAGATTACAGAAATGGAATGAAATGTATCACAGAAAACTTTCATTGTAATTCAAAAATCTTGAAAAATAAATGGTTTAAGTACAAAATTAATCACTCAAATACGTCTCCTGTAGCGCTGAGTGTGCGTCTTGCTGTAAGATAATTCTGTGGAACTGTCGTAGTTATCGTCCTCTGTAAGCAAAGTTCTGCTGAAGTCAATGTACTTACCTCATGATAAACAAAAGTGAAATGCTTTGCATATAGATACCTTACTTATTACGTTTATTGCCGTGATGAAGAAAGTACTGTACTGTAACGTATTGTTGTGCTATGGAAAAGGCTGTCTCATTGTAGCTATAGCACAAAAGTTACTACTAAAACATGTTTACTTTCCAGAATAATACATAAAACTGTGCAGACATAAAACAGAAACACCGCAAAGCAACATTGTAAATTGTCACTCATTAGTAGCGTCGTAATAAAATCGTGTAGCTGTCACATAAACTAACCACTGTGTCATCTGGTATCTCCCAGAAAGTACTTTAAATCCAGAATGTATTTTCCAGTAAACCAAAATGTTGCATTAAAATCTCATTAGCAGTACTGGGAAATGTGCTAAGTATGTGAGCCTTATAGACGTTACGTAATCGTGCAACTAACAAGCAAGAATGTACACACACAATAACACTGTGACGTCTGTTCACTATAACAATGCATTCGTAATTTCTGTTTCAATAAGTTTCCTTGGTTCTTGACTGGATATTTAACTTCAAACATTGTTGCATGTTAACAGATTCTAAGTCTGACAAGCATACTAGTAATGTAAAGTGAAATGTTTTATGGAAAAGACAGTTAAAAAGCAGATTACCTCTCAATAAGCGGATTTACATGTAAAGTGTGGTGCAATCCTTAGCTCTTCATAGTACTCAGAGTTTGAACTTGAATGCAGTTATCATGCGGTATACGTCGGTAAAGATTACTGGAATTTTTCTCAAGGTTAGCGTCTATCTTATTTTTCTCTGAGCCAGCCGGCGCACGCGGCTGCCTGCGGTGCGAGTCATTGTCTGTCTCTTTGTTGGCGAGCGTCGTTATTGGGATTAGGAGACCTAACATTTACAAATTCACCTTGCCGAGAAGGCCCTGCCCTGTTTGAAGCTCGCCAGTTCTGATAAAATTCAGGTCTGTCGTTATGATTATATCGTCTGTCGTCATGTCGGTAGATTCCACAGTTTCTTTCTTGTCGGTCACGTGGTGGAGAATTTCTCCCTGAATCGTAACTGCGCGCTGAACTGTTGCGTCTGAAATTATTCTGTCTCCCTTGATAATAATAGTTCTGGTTACCATATTGTCTGTTTCTATGATTGTCTCTGTCATATTCATTACTACGGAAATGCGAACTTTCTCTGTAACTACTACTCTGCCAGTGGTTGTCATATGGGTGGTGTCTGTTTTGGTCACGATTTGTGTTGCGAGAATAGCCTTGTTGTGTCCATTTATTATTTCTGTCATTGCGGAATTGTGACGGATGTGACCTGTAGTTGTTGTGCTCCTGTTTTCGCGTTCGGCGATTGTCAGTGTTAATTTCCAATTCTTGTAACAGTCCCTGAAAAGCTTCAATGTCATCTTTGCAACGTCCTACCAAAATAATATGTCGTAAATGTTCAGGTAGTTTGATTAAACAAATGCGGATGAGTTCTGAGGGGCTGTATGGGTTTGACAGGTACTGATTCTTGTGCAACATGTCTTCAAAATATTTCACAAGACTGGAAAATTCAGATTGTTCGAAACGTTTCATCATTATGATGCTATATTTTACTCGGTCTTGTGTGGCTTGAGACCAATATGCTGAGAGCAAGGCATGGTAAAATTCTCCTTCACTGTGGCAATCGTGAATGACCGATCGCATTCTTACAGCTGGTTCATTCTCTAAGTAGCCACACATAAATTCTAATCTGTGTTCTAATGACCAGTTGGGCGGAAAACAATGAGAGAATTGATGAAGCCACGCTTGTGGATGAATGTCGTTGCCAGAATTCTTAAATGTTTTAAATTTACGTGTAGTAATGAACAGCTTATAGTCAAAATCATCATGTCGGCGAGTCGCATATCTGTCATTGTTACGTCGTTTCGGCGGTTCCATCTCAAAATTCGGTGTACCTTGCCAATTTCTTTCATAATTTCCGAAGTGCCCTGTGTTATTATTTTGTGGCAGTTCCATATTTCTATGTCCCTTTTCCTGTATTGGAGCGCGAGTGGCCTCTAAAATATGTAATTCCTGTATTACCTGTGTCAACTGATCTTGTACTTCCCGCATTTCTCCTTGGTGTTGGGTATTAATTAGATTCTGATTTTGTTTGAAATTCCTAATGTGTTCGCACTCTTCTGTGTCATTAAAGACTACCGGTTTTGTGTCATTCAGATTATCATCTACCTTCGTAGATAAATTATTTAGCTGATCCGAAAGTTCAACTACTTTCTCTGATAATGAACTAATGTGTCTTTCTGAACGAATTTTCAGAGTATCTACTGTGTCCTTTAAGTTTTCCTGAGTTTTTGCAAGTTGCGTAACCGAATCGGTAGATGCAACTGAGTCAGTTTTAGCTTGCAAGGTGTCGTGATTTTCATGAACTATAGTTTGCAGTTCCTTTATGGCTGCTTCGTGATTCTGTAATGCATTTTCATGACGCGAAAAAATAGGTTGGAAATGCTCACAAATTTGTTTTTTTACGTCATTACAGACTTTTTGACATTTCGATTCGATTTTATGTAACTCAGTAGTTAAATCTTCAGGTGTTTGTTCAAGTGTGGTGTCTAACTTTTGAAGATTTTGTTCCATTGTGTCTATCTTTTGTAGCCTTTGCCCCATTTGTTGCATTAACTGTAATAACAATGCACTGGTGTCTGAAACATGTTCCTCAGTGCTTTTCGGCAGTGAAGTTGCACCGGCAACATTCACATTTTGACAAGCAGAAAATGTGTCTTGACTTATTTGAGAAAACGGTGAGGACCCAAAACCTGAATCTGCAGTAGTTGCAAAATTGTGTCCTGTCTTTTCCCGATTCCTGAGGTGAGCTGTTGCCGACCGATCGATCGATAATGCTTCCCTCTTCACTAATTATTTCACTGTCTACACTATTGTTTGCCGCCCGCTCCATTTCCCTATGCACAATTACCAAATTACTACTTTGAACATTAGTTAATTCATTACACGGTGGCGCTAACACACTGCTTTCGTCTTCACTGTCATTTCTCAGTTTACTTTGGAGCCTAGTATTACGTATTTCACACGCCACTATTGTCACAATATTTCACACGACAACACAGAAAAGCACAATTTGAAGAGCACAATAAGAAAACACATTAACATAGCATTGAAAATGATATCTCGTTAATTGCAAGCGCAGCTGCGAAATACTTGGTGCAAATTTACATGCGTGCCACAACTGTTTTACTGTACAACAATGAAAGACTGCAACTACAAAGGAGATTCTCTCTACAAATACGCGCTAGCAATAAACTAAAGCTACACAAATTACACAAACTACAAGAAAAAATCAGAAGATTCCAGTGAGGTATCCTCGCCTAAGGGTCGACATATGAAACGTCGCCTTTGAACAATTACTGACACAATATTTTTTTAGCGCAACGCAATCTGACTTTCAGTAATCTCTACAAAAGAATGGCCCTGACTAACATTAACCTATACCTTTCACAAATCACTTACCTCACAAAAATCTTCGTTACACCAACTACTGCAATACAGCGAGCGCCACTACTGCCAGCTAAATAAAAGATTCAAACTACTGAAGGCACTAACTACTGATAGGCATAGTTAGCAAATGAAAGATTTTGATAGAGAACAAACCATGTCTTTACCTCAATAGTGTTAAAAGTCGTAATATATATAGCAGTTCATGACATCCAGTCCTACAAATTTCAAAATTCCGCCATCTCTCTCCCCACATCCACCACTGCTGGCGGCTCACCTCCAACTGCGCAACGCTACGCGCTGTTCATATCCAGCTGCCGCTGCCCAACACTACAATGGCAGACAACAATGCAAACTAGCCACAGACTGCACACAGCACAGCCAGTGATTTTCATACAGAGCGCTACGTGACGTTGCCAATAAGATAACAAACAGCCTACTTACAAAGGAAACAGATAGGCCGGCCGGAGTGGCCATGCGGTTCTAGGCGCTACAGTCTGGAACCGCGCGACCGCTACGGTCGCAGGTTCGAATCCTGCCTCGGACATGGATGTGTGTGATGTCCTTAGGTTAGTTATGTTTAAGTAGTTGTACATTCTAGGGGACTGATGACCTAAGACGTTAAGTCCCATGGTGCTCAGAGCCATTTGAACCATTTTGGAAACAGGAAGTGTTCAGCCACATGTGAAACGTCAACCATGACCTGCAACAAATGATGATGCCCAAGAAGGTGTTTTAGCTGCTGTCGCGGCTAATCCGCACATCACTAGCAGACAAACTGCGCCAGAATCGGGAATGTCAAAAACGTTGGTGTTCAGAATGCTACAATAACATTGATTGCACCCGTACCATATCTCTATGCACCAGGTTTTGCATGCCGACGACTTTGAACGTCGCTTACAGTTCTGCCACTGGGCACAAGAGAAATTACGGGACGATGACAGATTTCTTGCACGCGTTCTATTTAGCGACGAAGCGTCATTCACCAACAGCGATAACGTAAACCGGCATAATATGCACTATTGGGCAACGGAAGATCCACGATGGCTGCGACAAGTGGAACATGAGCGACGTTTGCGGATTAATGTATGGTGCGGCATTATGGGAGGAAGGATAACTGGCCCCCATTTTATCGATGGCAATCTAAATGGTGCAACGTATGCTGATTTCCTACGTAATGTTCTACCGATGTTATTACAGGATGTTTCACTGCATGACAGTATGGCGATGTACTTCCAACATGATGGATGTCCGGCACGTAGCTCGTGTGCCGTTGAAGCGGTATTGAATAGCAATTTCATTACAGGTGGATTGGTCGTCGAAGCACCATAACATGGCCCGCATGTCCACCGGATCTGAAGTCCCCAGATTGCTTTCTGTGGGGAAAGTTGAAGAATGCACAACGCCTGACAACATGCGTCAGTGCATTGTCAATGCATGTGCGAACATTACAGAAGGCGAACTACTCGCTGTTGAGAGGAATGTCGTTACACGTATTGCCAAATGCATTGAGGTCGACGGACATCATTTTGAGCATTAATTGCATTAATGTGGTATTTACAGGTAATCACGCTGTAACAACAGGCGTTCTCAGAAATGATAAGTTCACAAAGTTACATGTATCACATTGGAACAACCGAAATAAAATGTTCAAACGTACCTACGTTCTGTATTTTAATTTAAAAAACCCGCCTGTTACCAACTGTTCGTCTAAAATTGTGAGCCATACGTTTGTGACTATTACAGCGCCATTTATCACAAAGCGTAAAACGTGGTCCAACTAAAATATCCATATTTCTTTACGGACTACGCGAATATGTAATAAAAATGGGGGTTCCTATTTAAAAAAAAACTCAGCTGATATCCGTTTGAGCTATGGCAGCGCCATCTAACGGGCCAGTCACAGCGCCATCTGGTTTCCCCCTTCAAGCTAGACAAGTTTCGTTCTTTGTAGTTTTTTCGTTAGACGCTTATTTCGTGAGATATTTGGTCTGGTCACGATCAATGGACCACACTGTATATATCATCGTCGTGGTACTGTGTGTATATGTAAATATTGCTGAGACATATTCATTACTCTTGTTTGAGTACGAAATATGTTGTTGTCTGAGGCATGTTCTTTGATGGTGCAGATGATTTCGAGGAAGACGAGCAGAGATGGGTATGTTACATCCTGCGAACAGGGTGTGTGCCCCGAGTATGACGTCGCCAGGAATATGTGTTGGAATCGGCCACTGAGTGTATCAGCGCTGGCCGGCCGCTGCAGGCCGCCTGTGGGAGGCGCGCACAGCGAGATCTCCAACGGCGGCTCACGTATATGTGGCCAGGGAGCAGCTCAAAGTGGTTCTCTTGCTTGTGTATTCCTGTGCGCGGTCCGCGTCAGTGTACTACGTCGTGTTACATGGGGATCCATGGGAATATGTTTTCTGTTGTATTTGACTGCTTCATGAATAAAGCCATATGTGGGTTACTTTGGACGGCCTCATGTACTATACAGTTACTACACAATTACTGTCGAGTTTGGAACGGTTTTCACGTGTGAATCTCTACGAGCGGTTTCATCAAGTTTAATCGTTATGGTGCTTGTTGAAAAGTGTGTGAGGCCGGCCGAAGTGGCCGTGCGGTTAAAGGCGCTGCAGTCTGGAACCGCAAGACCGCTACGGTCGCAGATTCGAATCCTGCCTTGGGCATGGATGTTTGTGATGTCCTTAGGTTAGTTAGGTTTAACTAGTTCTAAGTTCTACGGGACTAATAACCTCAGCAGTTGAGTCCCATAGTGCTCAGAGCCATTTGAACCATTTTTTGAAAAGTGTGTGAAATCTTATTGGCCGGCCGGAGCGGCAAGCGGTTCTAGGCGCTACAGTCTGGAACCACGCGGCCGCTACGGTCGCAGATTCGAATCCTGCCTCGAGCATGGATGTGTGTGATGTCCTTAGGTTAGTTAGGTTTAAGTAGTTCTAAGTTCTAGGGGACTGATGACCTCAGAAGTTAAGTCCCATAGTGCTCAGAGCCAATCTTAACTGCTAAGGTCATCAGTCCCTAAGCTTACACACTACTTAACCTCCGCCAGGACCAGCCACACAGTCCAAGTCTGCAGCGAACCAGACCTCTCGGCTAATCCCGCACAGCCATTATGGTGCTGCTGGCCCTGAATGAACACCTTACTTCGGCTGTGACCATTTTGTCAGCTTCTGTTAACGGACAGGATACTGTTCTACCAGTCCATCCACCAGTTTTACCTTCGTATAATGATTCGGCAGAGAATTGGGACGCATACGAAAAAAAAAAAACTCAGACAACATTCTTTTGGCTTTCAGTGTAACAGACACGAATTTCATCTTCCTCTCGTGCATTCTACGTAAGGTGTATCACTTCCTGTGCCAGATTGCTCCTTTACAAGAACCGGATTTGCAATTTATTGTCCAGCTACCACCGCAAACAAACGGATGTCATAGCAGCGCGAGCTGAATTCTAGCGACACTGCAAGAGATCAAACGAGTCATTCAAGGCCCGGACAGCGGAACTTCACAGCCTTAGCTATGTCAGTTCGTTACTGATCCCCTAACGGCTGTTATTCAGACTCTATGGTGCACGATGCAATTACCTGTTTCGTTCTAGATAGAGAAGTGTGCAAGAAGGCTTCGCTCTATGAAGACCCCCACAGTGGCTGGAGTTTTGCAAACAGCACAATCTTTTGAAGTTTCTCGGCAGCGGATCGCCAGATTGAAATGTCGGGTCATGTGGCAGTAATGTAATACGATGTGCCCACTAGGATGACAGATACAGTGTGACAATTATTGAACTATATGAAATAAAATCGTCATAACTTCTGAACAGTTTGCGTTAGGACATTCAAACTGCACAGTTGGACGCGGGGTAGGATAAGAATTAGTATGGTATGTATGGTCTCGATTTAGCGATTAAGCCCACTTTAATTTGGATGTAATCGTCAATAAGCAAAATTCACACATTTGGGGGACTGAGAATCCGCATTTCGCGATCGAGAAGTCTCTTCACACTCAACAATTACTGTGTGGTGTGCAATGCACGGTCACCGAGTAATAGGTGCGATATTGCTTGATGGCCCATTGACTACCGAACGGTATGTGAAGGTTTTGGGAGATGATTTCATCCTCATTATCGAAAGTGACCCGGATTTCTACAAGATGTGGTTCATGTAAGACGGAGCTTGGACCCCATTGAAGTAGGAGAGTGATGTCCTGGAGGAGCATTTTAGGAACCACATTCTGACTGTGGGGTACCCAGAGGCCACTGGACTGGGCCTTGATTGGTCGCCATATTCTCCGGATATGAACACTGAACAAAGAAGAAGACACAATAACCATCCACAGACCAAGACACGGAGTTGAACAAAGACATGGAACTAAACCACGTGTACTCACTTTTACGTTTCTTCTGGAGACAGGTGATGATCTCGGTTGCTGTCTGGGCTTAATGCTTCTTCCAGTGACTGTGAGAGTACATCTGTCTTATATCCCCTGACGTGACAATCGTGTCACCAGACGGAGTGCTCCTATTAGTCCCCTGCCAATTTTTACGAGAAAGGAATGTTGTGCTTATTGATTCCCAAGGGAGGTGCTGGGGGAAGAAAACAATTTCAAGCGCCCTCTGTGGCAGTCTTGTGAACTAGCTCAGTTGAGACCCACACACTCAGGTATATTCTCTCTGGGTTGTGGAATAGGACAAAGTTGTCTCCTGCACTGTGGATTGCCCAGCCATTTGAAAAGAACACGAAAAACACCACATAGACAGTAGTTGCGAAATGCTTTGCTATTATTTGCTCAAAAGTATGTACCCCACACTCATCCACATCCTGCCATTCATTGTGTAGTAGGTTACTGATGCAATCTTCGGCTTCATGCTTACCTGTTATACACTTACTAAATTCCTCTCTCAACATTGCGGCAATTAACACATTATGACAATACATTCCTCTTCATCAGCTCCACACAGAGTGTCCTTTTTCCATTGATTCACAAATGGTGGAGGAGAGGGGTGCAGTGGTGGAGGGGAGGCGATGGCTGTGTTATTTCACAGGATGGGGAAAAGTGGCTCAGAAGTGAACTGGGAAGAGGTGACAAACAAGTGTCCCTTTCCACAGGTGTGGGGAGGAGGAGAAGAAGATAGAGTGGAGGGATGGGGATTTTCAGATGGATGCGTTATTCACAGTCAATTATCATACCAATAGGTATCCCCAGGGAGTCATAAATATGTTACCCTAACAATAGCTCAGGGGAGGGACTCATTAAACCTAAATTTATGCTTGCCCCTGAATGTATGCAACCAATAGAAAGAAAATGACTCAGGATTGGCTTCGTCTCAATACTTAGATTTAGACTCAATTCACAATTTACTAGTGATGAAAACTAGGCTCTAGTTTAATGGATTAGTCAGGTAGAATCACTGCACAAAGAAGTAGGATACAGAATTACTGAGGAATGAAGAGATATGCTTGAATTTCTCTAAGGCTATAGACACTGCAATAACGAATATCTCAGTAGGCAGTTCAGTTGAAGAGGAATAGACATATGTAAAGACGGAAATCACAGAATTTGGAAAAAAGAAATACAGCTACAAAGAAGGCAAGTGTCAAGAAACCATGGGTAACATAAGAAATACTTCTGTTGGTCAATGAAAGAATGAAGTACAAAGAAGTTCAGGGAAACTTAGGAATGCAGAAATACGTGTCACTTAGGAATGAAATTAATTGAGAGTGCAGGGAACCTAAGCGAAATGGCTACATAAAAATGTTAAGAAGTCGAAAGGAAATATTTTTCATAAGAACTAACTCAGCAAATAGAACAGTCTAAACAACCTTCGGTGAAATTAAGAGCGAGGGTGGTAACATTAAGAGTTCAATGAGAATTTTATTATTAACTACAGAGAAGGGAGAGGTAGAGAAAGAAAAAGAGAGTGAGAGCAAATAAATGGAAACAAGGCCTCCATGAGGAGGAAGATGTGTCTGATGTAATAGAAGAAGAAACAGTAGTCGATAAAGAAGAGATAAGGCATCTAGTATTGGAGTCAGAATTTAAAAGAGCTGTGGAAGACTTTAGATCAAATAAGACAGAATGGACAGAAACATTATGGAATGTGCCAAAAGACGATTATTCATGATAGTGTGTAGGATGTATGTGTCTGGCGGTATATCACCTGACATTCTGAAAAACATCATCCTCATAATTCCGAACATTGCATGGGCTGACAAGTGGGAGAATTATCGCACAAGCAACAGCTCAATAATCCAAGTTGCTGACAGAAATAATAAATAGAAGAATGGAAAAGGAAACTGAGGACTCGTTAGATGACGATCAGTTTGGCACTAGAAAAGGCAAAGGTACCAGAAAGGCAGTTCTCATGATACGGTTGATAATGAAAGCAAGACTAAAGAAAAATTAAGACATATTCATAAGATTTATCCACTTGGAAAGAGTGTTCGGCAATGTCAAGTAGTGCAAGATGTTAGAAATTCTGAGAAGAGCCAAAAGTGGACAATAAGAGTGGAAGACCAAGAACAAAGTGCTCGGGTTAAAAAGGGTATAGGACAAGGATGTTGTCTTCTACCCTACTGTTCAAGCTATGCATTGAAAAAACAATCACGGAAATAAAGTTCGAGGGTGAAATTAAAATTCAAGGTTAAAGGATATCGATGATAAGATTCTCTGATAACATTGTTGTCCTCACTGAATGTGAAGAAGAATTACAGGATCTGCTGAACGGAAAGAACAGACTAATGATTACAGAGTATTGATTGGGAGTAAATCGAAGAAAGACCAAAATAACGAGAGTAGCAGAAATGAGAACAGCGAAAAACTTAACATCGGGATTGGTGATCACAAGTAGATGAAGTTAAAGAATTTACTACCTAGGCAGCAAAATAAGTCACGACGGACGGAACAAGGAGGACATATGATGCAGACAAGCACTGGAAAAAAGTGCATTCCTGGACAAGAGACGTCTAGTAGTATCGTACATAACCCTTAATTTGAGAAGGAAGTTTCTGAGAATGTCCGTTTGGAGCACAGCATTGTATGGTATTGAAACATGGACTGTGGGAAACCGAAACAGAAGGGAATAGAAGCAGCTGAAATGTAGTTCTAAAGAAGAATGTTAAAAATTAGGCGAACAGATGAGGTCTGCAAAGTGGAAGTTCTCCGCAGAATCGGCTAGGAAAGGAATATATGGAATACACTGACTAGAAGAAGGGATAGGACATCTGTTAAGACAGCAGCAAATAACTTCCATGGTGCCAGAGGAAGCTGCAGAGGGTAAAAAGTGTAGAGGAAGAAAGAGTGGAATACATCTAGCAAACTACAATGCCAGTTGCAAGATGATGAGGTTTAACTTGAAAAGGGTAAAGAACTTTCAGCAATGTTAAATGCAGTACATTTACTAGTTTTATTGCATTCTAACACTGTTAGTTCCCGACATTCGCACTAGGTGACAAGCGTGAGTGAGTTACTCCAACAGTCATCATCGTATGGTGGTGCAAAGCGTGCACAAGTTTGTTGTGGTTTCATGAATGCAAATCCGCTGCTATAGCTCAGAGACAATTCAGGACTAAATATCGCAGACCACCACCGCAAAGACAGACTGTTATTAATTGATACAATCGTTTCACCACAACTAGCCGTGTATCATATATCGTTTGACGCCCGGGCATTGTCAACCAGCAGTCTACGACGCAGCAACTGAACACGTTCTCAGTCTCACATTAGTAGTCCCGGTAAATCAATTAGACTTTCAGGCCTAGAACTGAATAAGTTTAGAGTTACGGCATGGCAGGTAATGCCTTTCATTCAAACCCTATAAACTAGTGCTGTTGCAAACTTCAACAGAAAGTGGTAATGAAAAACGAGCTGAAGTGTTTACAAAATGCAAGTTGAAGATGATTTTCTTACCAAATTTGTGTTCAGTGACCTTCCATGCCTGCGGTAAAGTGAATCGACAGAATTTTCGGGTATGTGATGTGCAGAAACCATTCACGTAATCGAACATGCACGGGACTCGCCTGAGGTAAATATTTTTTGCGCTGTAAACTGTAACAAGATTTACTTCCCTTTCGCTTTTGCCAAGTCAACTGACACTGGCATATCGTATCTGTATACACTTGAACACCACCTAAAGTGCTCCATTGCAACAGTATATGCGCACAGAATTTATTTTCCAGCAGGATAGCGCACAACCGCATTATCTTCGTGAAGTTGTCGTATACCTCAGCAGGAATCTGCCGATATGGATAGGGCGTGGTGTAACAATATCCTGGCCGCCACTATCAGTTAATTTAACCTCAGTGGACGTCTATGTATACGGCGTTACATTAAAGACGGGGTACTTCTTCCTCCACTTCCAGGAAACCTCAAAGAGCTGCGACAACAGGTAAAACAAGTAATACATTCTTCAGAGCATTTGTCAGGAGAAGGACTACAGAAGGACATTTGTCGTGTTATAAAAGGTAGCCACACTGAACATTTCAGTACTGTGTCAAACATTTCTTAAGTTATTTCCCTTCCGTTTGTATAACTAATTTATAAACAATCATATTTTGACTGGCAGCAATACTATGTTCGCTCATATCCTGCTGCTACTCGTTATTCTATTATGCTCATATACATGATAATCCCACATCGTTCACTACTGAAGTAATAATCTAATTGGAGCACAAAAATACAGGTCTTAGCAAACCATGAAAGTGGTGCAAATATTGGCAACTTGCTGCAAATACACTGAGACGTAAGATCATGTGCTTCAAAAAACGAAAACCTGTGTTATTCTGTAACAATAGTATCAATGATAGTCAATTTTAATCAGTCAGTTCTTAATAGTAACTTTGTGCAACATTTTCTGAGGATATGAAATGGAATGTTCACATACGCTTAATAGCAGGTAATTCAGGTGCTGGACGTGGATTCATCGGTAGGATACTGGGAAAATTCAGTCAGCCTACGCAATAGGCTACTTGCGAAATACTCGTGCGTCTCATTACAGAAAATTCCGAAATTTTTGGATCCATACAAAATAGTACTAATAGCTGACACCATAGGTCGCACCAGTGATCACAGAGCTGTCTGATTGACAGGGGAGAGTCATGGAAATACTGAAGACCCTGAGCTGGCAGACACTTGAAGAAAGTCGTCAACTATTCCGCGGAAGCTTGCTTACAATGTTTCAGCTACTAGTATTAAGTGGGGAATCTAGCAATATGTTGTAGTCACTTTTGTATCGTTTCCCTAGTGACCGCGAAGACAAATTAGAGTAATTACACTGCCCACAGTGACGTTTCAGCAGCCATTGTTCCCTTGGTCCATACGGGAATAGAATAGGAAGAAACACTAATACGTGATACATGCAAGGATTTTCTGCCACGCCTTTCGCAGTGGACGAGTTTACAGTATACATCGTAGCCTAGGTCTCCTATGATTCTCGCATTCTTAAATACCTTACTGTTGAGCAAACCGTTCTGTATTACCGAGCACGTAACAGTAGCGTAAAGGGACGTACCCCCGCGTTCAGCTGCAGTGAATAAACACCTCGCTGCTCCCTCCGTAGCGAGCCCGGCAGCTAGTCTTGGCAGGCGTGCCTAGGCATGCACATCGGCTCATGCCTGGCACCGTTCGCGCCGCAGCCGGCCATGCATAATGCATGAGGAGAGCGGAAAGGCATCAGCCAGGGCAGCGCATCTGCCGGGACGCCTCGCATGTCTGCAAGGGTGAAAGGGGTGGGGGGGCAGGGGGTTGCGGAAAGGTCATTCGTATTACACCTGACGGCTTGTGGATCTTCATAGGCGAGGAAAGTGCGGTCGGAGGCAACGACTAAGCCCCTAAGTGTTGATCAGTGGACTTCATTTCCAAACACTCCCATCTGGACTGTCTTTCATTACTGAATGCCACTGTGTGGTCAGAGGTCTTTATTGATGTTCCCTCTTTTGCTGTATAAGTACCAGTGAAGCCTGATTTGTGGAAACTACGTGAAGTACTGTTGATTAATTCTTCCATCCACATACTACACGCTCAAATGTATCTGGAGACATAGGACATTAGTGGACCACCCTTCGTCTTTACGATGGCTTCAGTTCTACTGGGGAATCTTCCAAAGAGATGTCTAAATGTCTATGGAGGCATGCTGGCCCTTCCTTAAGAGCCGTAACAACAGAAGGTAGTGATGTTGGACGCCGGGATTTAGAGCAAAGTCGACGTTCTAACTGATCCCAAAGATATTCAGTTGGGCTCACGTAAGGGTTCTGGGCAGGCCAGTACATTTCAGTAATGTTATTGACCGGAAAGAATTGCTTCACATACGCTGTTTACGAAAGTGCGCATTATAATGCTGATACAGTCATCATCTGCCAACTGATCCCCTACTACACCCAGTACAAAGTGCTGTACGATGTGTTCGCATCCTTCCGCGTTTAGCGTCTTCATAAGCTCAATAGGGAAAGCACACTAACATAATCTAACGTCAACTTCCCAGTATTTCATCTTTGGCTCTACATATGATGATAGGTAACGTTGTCCAGGTATTTGCGAAACCCGAACCCTGGCACAGGGTATACCATGATTCAGCGTTCTTAATCACTCCTTTCCAGTAGTAAAAAGTATTCCATTCCATCTTATCGTGGTGGTACAGCAATCTTCTACTGCTACTATTTAAAAAAAAAACAGTCGTAAGTGGCTCGGTATTCTTTACAATCTGAAGAACAACCCGTTTCGTCCGGTTAGGACATCATCAGGTTATCTGAAAATATTAGAGGATAACGACATTACAATAAATCCAAAGTGGTCCTACCTTGGACTACTGTGAAAGGAAAATAAGATTCAAAGACCCACAGAATAAAATTATATAGAAAAACATATAGTAACTCACGTTAAAAAAAAAAAAAAAACAGATATTTTTGCCAAAACGCATCCGTCAAGGAGGCACGATACCAAATAAAACTTACTAAAAGATAACGTTCACGGAAAAAATATTAAAAATTAATGAAATGAAGTCACCGGGATCAGGCATGAGTAGAGAACAGAGGAGAAGCCGAAAAATTGAAACGCGTATGTATTCATGTATTCTGTAGCAGCGATGGCGAGGCATTATAAAATCTTTGACCAGAGAGTCCCTAGTCTGCGCCTGACTGCACGAGAGTGCAGTGCAGTTGCGAGTTAGAGTTCGAGAGTAGTAGCGTATGCGAGATGACGTAGTCTGTGGTAGTAGCGCGCGAGAGATAGTCGCAGTTATGTGTGAGGAGTCGGCGGGCGTCGACATGGCACACTGGTCAAGATTCAGGACAAGGTATATATTTTAAATAAGGTAATGAAGCAGTATTGCGCACATCTGATAATGTAATGTAAATTAACTGTAACTAATTTGTTCAAGAATCGCTCCAATAATAATTTGTTTTCAAACCAAGCATTTTAACAAAAGAAACATTTTATTGAAAGAAATATTTCCCTTGGTATTCCTTAAAGAAAAGTTTCCCTTAAATTCAAAATTTTTGCAATGCATTTCCTTCGAGTTATGGCGAAAAATAAGAGCAGATGCAGTTTTACTGAGGTAAGAATTTGAGTTTAATCAGGGCCTTAAGATCGACATTTTGGTCTATTTGCGTTTTCATTGTCACTGAGATTTTATTATCACTGAATTGACTTTCATTTTTGTGAGGAGCTTATACTAGGGTCAGATTGCTATTATATTTTCATTAATTGTCATTGTCTCTAAATTTAATTGCTAGGAGGCTACACTTAGCTCTATGTCTATTTTCATTTAAAATATTATCTTAAATTTCTCTGGGGAGCTTACACTTGGCTCCATTTCTATTAAATATTGTCTTTGAAATTTTTGTGGGGAGGTTACAAAATGCGTATTACCTCATGGAGGCGACGACAGAACAGGACCTCGAGCGCAAACTGTTAACGCAGCCGAACACCACAACGGCCCCAGAGTCCCATCCGTATTCACATAGTGCATACATATGAATGAGAGGAGCTCATGCAAAATATTGGGTTAGCAGCCAAGGTAGTCGCCATACGGCGCTGCCGTCGCCTGTACAGTGTGATAATAGTGGGCGTATAATTCAAATAGTGATGGATAAATTAAAATAGAAATAAAAACATTATAGATCGGATGGGAATATACACCATGCTGGATATACCAGATCGAAAGTGACGCACAGAGGCAGAGCTACGTTCAAAAGCAGTGTAAAAGCATAACTAAGTAAAATACGTAAGCGATAAAATAGAAAGATCAGACTTGATATGCGGCTAAAAAGTCATAAAGCTAAATAGGTAAATTACAACTGTTTACACGTGACAAGCGTCGAAGGTCCTCTTAATAAACAGATAAAAGCTATTGTATTGTTTAAAAATGAGCAATATGCAATAATAGAAATCCCGGTTTTTTTCTGGTAAATAATCATTGAGTAACATATCCTTCTTAGCGTGTGACCGTTTAACAATTTCGATCTCTTCAGGGAGACTGAGGCCCTATCCTTTGGGACGGCGGTCATCCGCTGTCTAGTGGCGTCTTTTCTTACGCTCCCTCAATCGTCACTTAGCCCTGAATACAGAAATGTGTGGTTTATAATGGACTACTCGTCCGCTGTAACCCATTCTTCATCGCTGCTGCGTACCGTTACTCTGTTTCTGGATTGCTGGTAGCACGTGGGAACTTACGACTGATGCCTCCCACTGATTTCAAGCGATTTTTTACGACCAACCATCGCAATGCTTGCATCAGTAGATAAAGTATGCCCGTTGTTTCTTCAGATGTTGTTTCTTCACGTTTTCACTTTAAAATAATATCAGTAACACTCTACTTGGGTAGCTTTAGGAAGGTTGAAACGTATCTGGCAGATTCAGTACTCGTGTGACGTCCAGCAATTAGTCCACGTTCGGAGTCACTAACTTCTCCTGACCGACCGTTCTATTGTTAGTTCTTCTCTAAGGCAACTCATTAATTTCTACATCCTTTTATACAGGAGGGTATGCGTCTCGTGCCATCTAGTGGTCAATTCTGCATCATACAGTGTAGTCCAGATACTTTTTTTCTGATATTGTATAACTCCTGTGAGTCTCAGCGAATAAAGGAACCACAGGCCATGTATGGAGACGAAAATCCACTTGAGGTCATAGACGGAGAAAGTATACGCCCTACCTTCTCTTCATTACTGCTCTGTGCACTTTAAGTATTCGTGTGTTTACTTTTAAAGACGCGTGTCACGTAATTACATTCATGGCATCCACTACACATTTTAAGTAATGACTAAGGCAATATGGCGGCTTAAAGCATTTTAGCCCTGCATCCGTTAAGATTGTCCAAGACCGAAACCGGTAGATGTTTGGGAGTAAAATAAAAACAGCTAATGGTTCTAATATGCATTTTATACACAGCTCGATAGACAATAACTCTGTGGTTTAATGATGTTGGGGTAATTTAATATTACTTCTGTGTTAATCAGATCTGGACGTGGTCATTGTGTAGCGAAATAGATAGTCTGACAATTTTTTGTAATGACTGATTGGAAATGAAAGAAATTGAACATTGTGGAGATGTTGTAGTAGGACCTCACCCAAAGCTTGTTAATGTTGGCTGGTTTGTAGTAGCAATAACTAGAAAGTGCCGAAGCCACCAGGTAAATCAATGACTCTGCAGAACATGGTGCTTTACAGACATCAGAGAAACTAAAAAGCACTCAACACTGAAACTTCCTGGCAGATTAAATCTGTGTGGCGGACCGAGACTCTAACTCGAGACCTTTGCCTTGCGCGGGTAAGTGCGCTACCATATATGCTGTGAGGACGGTTCGTGGTTAATACGAAGGTACATCATATGGTATAGCTCTTTCCCGGGAAAGGATGAGGTCCTGAGTTAGAATCGCGGTCCAGCACACCCGTTTTAATATGCCAGGAAGATTCATATCAGCGAACACTTTGATACAGGGTGAAAACCTCATTCTGGAAACATCCCCCAGGCTGTGGCTAAGCCATGTTTTCGCAATATCCTTTCTTTGAGGAGTGCCACTTCTGCAAGGTTCAAAATGGTTCAAATGGCTCTGAACACTATGGGACTTAAAATCTGAGGACATCAGTCCCCTAGAACTAACTAACCTAAGGACATCACAAACATCCACGCCCCAGGCAGGATTCGAACCTGCGACCGCAGCGATAACGGGGTTCCAGACTGAAGTGCCTAGAACCGCTCGGCCACCACGGCCGGCTCTGCAATGTTCGCAGAAGAGCTTTTCTAGAGGTAGGAGACGAGATACTGGCAGAATTGAAGCTTGGGTAGCTCAATAAGGCTGGTGAATAAAATAAGACAATACATTGAAACGGTAGGAGATTCTCCTAGTATAGATTATTTTTAATGTCAGACAATGTAGGGGACTGTCGAATGGTAAGCCTGCTGTGAAGCACTTCAGCTTACCCTCAGAGGCCTCTCAGTACCTTGGTCTGAGCACTATGAATAACAGTCAGAGTCACTGGCTGCAGATGCCAGCATCAAATCAAAACTAAGCCGCCACTGCGGTCGCAGCCTTGCATACAGCGGGTGCTGCATTCATTGTTGTACATGCATAGTGCCATCTGCCCAGGAATGCTTGCCAGTTCCATTGTCCAGAAAAGTGATGATGCGGAAAAGCGAGTCGTTGCCTAGTAGTGAGAAGTACAAGAGCACTCCCGTAGGAAGTCGGCCTGTCAAGGATCTGTTTGTTTCAAATTAATACAAACGATAGCCGACCGTGGTGGCCTCGCGGTTCTAGGCGCTGCAGTCCGGAACCGCGCGAATGCTACGGTAGCAGGTTCGAAACCTGCCTCGGGTATGTATGTGTGTGATGTCCTTAGGTTAGTTAGGTTTAAGTAGTTCTACGTTCTAGGGGACTGATGACCTCAGATGTTAAGTCCCATGGTGCTCAGAGCCATTTGAACCAATACAAACGATACGAAGGTTGTTGTTGTTGTGGTCTTCAGTCCTGGTTTGATGCAGCTCTCCGTGCCACTCTATCCTGTGCAAGCTTCTTCATCTCCCAGTACCTACTGCAGCCTACATCCTTCTGAATCTGCTTGGTGTATTCATCTCTTGGTCTCCCTCTATGATTTTTACCCTCCACGCTGCCCTCCATTACTAAATTGGTAATCCCTCGATGCCTCAGAACATCTCCTACCAACCGATCCCTTCTTCTAGTGAAGTTCTGCCACAAACTTCTCTTCTCCCCAATCCTATTCAACACCTCCTCATTAGTTATGTGATCTACCCATCTATTCTTCAGCATTGTTCTGTAGCACCACATTTCGAAAGCTTCTATTCTCTTCTTGTCTAAACTGTTTATCGTCCATGTTTCACTTCCATACATGGCTACACTCCATACAAATACTTTCAGAAACGAATTCCTGACACTTACATCTATACTCGATGTTAACAAATTTCTCTTCTTCAGAAACGCTTTCCTTGCCATTGCCAGTCTATATCCTCTCTACTTCGACCATCATCAGTTATTTTGCTTCCCAAATAGCAAAACTCCTCTACTACTTTAAGTGTCTCATTTCCTAATCTAATCCCCTCAGCAGCACCCGAGTTAACTCGACTACATTCCATTATCCTCGTTTTGCTTTTGTTGATGTTCATCTTATATCCTCCCTTCAAGACACTATCCATTCCGTTCAACTGCTCTTCCAAGTCCTTTGCTGTCTCTGACAGAATTACTATGTCATCGGCGAACCTCGAAGTTTTTATTTCTTCTCCATCGACTTTAATACCTACTCCGCATTTTTCTTTTGTTTCCTTCACTACTTGCTCAAAGGTGACTGTAGTAATATCCTCAATATTAGTGTTCGAAACATTTTAAGCAATATAGTTGATGAGTTTCTTCAAGTGTCTGCCAGTTCATGGTCTTCACTATTCCTATGGCGCTCTCCCCTCAGTCAAATAAAATTTTGATAATTCGTGTGACCTGTCTATGTCTACGCCGGACGTCTGCTGTTAGTCCTTTCTTGTATAGCAACAAACACTTGAGCAGTTTTCTATGACTAGTCGCACGAGTGTTTTGTAAGTAGCCTGCCTTGTACACTGACTGAATTTTCCCAGTATTCTTGCGATGAAGCCACGTCTGGCATCTGTGTTACCTACTATGAAGCCTCATTGACTATTCCATTTCATTTCCTTAGAAGAAGTTGCACCAAATTATATGAACTGGCTGATTTAAACTGTCACTCATTGATATTGCAGTTACAGAATAACACAATTTTTAGTTTTGTGAAGCCCTTAATTTTACATCTCTGTGTGTTTGAAGCAAGTAACCAAAATTTGCACCTCTTTGTCAACTTACCAAGACCTGCATTTTTGAGCAGCAATTCCGATTATTGCCCCTTTATTGAACGATGAGGGATTAGAATAAATATGAGCTTAACAGAATATCTAGTAGTGGCAGAATGTAGAGGGGCTATAGTACTGCCGCAAGAAGTCAAAATACAGGGAATTTATAAATTAGTTATACAAATGTTACAGAGATGTTTCGTACAGTACTGCACTGTTCGAGGTGGCTACCTTCTATAACACGGCCAATGTACCTTCTGTAATCAGTCTCCTGCCAAACGCTGTGAAGCAAGTATTTGTTGTGTTATACGTTGTCGCAGCTCGTCGTGCTTCCCAAAGGCCGAGGGAAAAATACCCTTCATTAATGCACGCAAGTCCACTGAGATTAAATCACTTCATCGTGGTGGCCAGGATATTGCTGTACCACGTCCTACTCAGATAGACACGTTAATAATGAACAATCCTTAGACAGTGGTCACATTATTGTTTTATTTCTACTGCAAGGTACAGAGAAAACTTTTCTGATGTGACCGAATAAATTTTATAAACGAGAACTCTAAATAATCCAACTGTGGTAAAAATAGATATATTGTTGGAAAATAAAAGCTGTTGCTATGCCAGACTTGTATTGGACAGTAAAACGGATAAAATTTTCGAAGTTCCACAGCGAAGCTGTCTCGCTGCGTTGCGGCAATGTCGACACGAGGCGACCGCAAAGGAAACATTTTTCCACCGTGACTGGGTCAGGGCAAAACACAAAATCGGCGTTTCCGGTGAACCAGGCAGCACACTTCAGTAGAATGTAGTGCCACAGAGCAGCCAAACAGAGTCAATTCGCCTTCGTTATGCGACAACAGAAAGGGTAAGGCGAAAGCAATAAACAGTTTCAAGAGCTTTTATAAACCAATTCTATACTATAACGAACTCATTAAGGAAGCACGGCAGAACAAAACCGCTGATACCTTCGTAACAGCAAGCCCTATGTGGTCATGACGAAGCACGTTGGGTAATCATTATTCACTACTTCACTCCATAAATACCCCAGCAGTTTAATTCGTAAGACATTCAGTCAGACCGGTCGGTGGCGTACGTGACATTTGCACTCGATTTCCTGATTGCAGCGTTCCTAACATTCCAGCGGGCTGAATATGGCCTACCTGGGCGGCAGGCCAATATTGTCGAACTTCACGACTACATCGCGGTACGACAGATGACAAAGAAGGGTGGTGAGCGGGATGGGACAGAGCACCTTCCAAGTCGGCGTGTGTATGTTCAGTACACGCGCCGCCGCATTCTCTGCCGCGGTGTCGCGGTATATCATGTGCCGGAGCCACCGCAAGTGGCGAAACGCCAATGCATCAGCCAGCTGGAACGAAGCGAGATGAAGGCCGATTGCAACACGATTCCTCAGTGAGTACCGACAGACGATACTTACCACAAGTCAAGACACTACTTGTATATCTCATAACCAATTCTGAATCTTCTTTCACTGTGCCTACCGGTGACCACAGGTCACTGTCATCCTTTCGATGAAAACAGTAAAGGAGCGAAGTGGGAGAGTGGCTGCTGACACAGAACCGACCCTAATTACGCCCTCCCGACAGTCGCCTCTTGTAAAATTTGTGTTCTCAAATTAGTTGTTCCTTAGACAACTAAGCAATTACAATCTTTCCTTGGATTAGCATACTACTATAGAAAATTCGTGAAGGGGTTTGCTCAAGTAGCACAACCACTAACAAAGTTATTGCAGAAAGGTTTTACCTTCAGCTGGACAAAAAGATGGTTCAAGTGGCTTTAAGCACTATGGGACTCAACATCTGAGGTTATCAGTCCCCTAGACTTAGAACTACTTAAACATAACTAACTTAAGGACATCACACACAACTATGCCCGAGGCAGGATTCGAACCTGCGACCGTAGCAGCGGCGCGGTTCCGGACTGAAGCGCCTAGAACCGCTCGTCTACAGCAGCCGGCTCAGCTGGACCCTTGAGTGTCAGACAGCACTTCAAAATTTAGAAGACATTAACGCCAGACCGTGTTTTGATATTTCCAGATTTCACGTCAGCTTTGGGAGCAGTTTTAGTGGAAATCATTGATGGGAAAGAACACCCATTTGCATATGCATCTTGTCAGCTTAATAAGGCCGAAGAAAAATATTTGGGTATTAAACAAACAAATGCAGACATAGTTAGCAGAAAAATTAGGGCATTGAAAAGTATCTGGATTTGATCTAAAAGATCTGAAGATAGCACAAGAAAATGATAAATAGTGTGAGGTGTACTGGAAACCGCCACAGTTCGTCATAAGAGATGGGGATTTGTGTAGATCAACGAAATTTGGACCATGAGTTATAGTTGCAGCAGCTTTTCGGACAGAAGTGCTATGGCAAGCACAGGATCATACATTATTAGGTTATGAGGATAAGAGAAAACAGATAAAAGAGTAGCACAAAAGTTCTGGTGGAGAATAAGATGCGCTGATTCAGGACGATTTTTTTTTTTTTTTGGAGAAGAAGTGTACGTTGTATGCCGACCTTGTATACGTCAGTAAAACAGGTAAAATTTTGAAAGTCCCAGAGCGAAACTATCTCACTTCATTACGGCAATGTCGACACGAGGCGACCACAAAGAAAACATTTCGCTACCGAGGCTGTCTCAGAGCAAAACACAAAATAGGCTTTTCTTGCGAGCCAGGGAACAGACTCGAATTTAATGTAGTGCATCAGAGCAGCCAAGCAGGGTCACGACACCTTCGTTAAGTGACGAAAGAAAGGCTAAGGCGAATGTAGCTGACACATCAAGAGCTTTTAAGAACCACTGCTGTGCTATAACAAAGTCGTTAAGCAAACACGAACAGAAGTAAAACCGATGATACCTTTGTAACAGCAAACCCTATGCGGTCGTAACGAATGATGTCCGGTATACATTACCCACTAATTCGCTCCATAAATACTCCAGCAGTTTAGCTCGTAAGACAGTCGGTCAGACCGATCTATGCTGTACATGACGTTTGCACTCGGTTCCCTGATTGCAGCGAAGTGACGTCTGGTACAAGTATGTTGTAGACGCTGCACGCTACAGACAGCAACAGCTGCTACTGGAACAGATGGCCATCTAGCCATAATCACCATTCGCAGAGTTCTACATCACAGTCTGTAACCGCCCCCGTACTAATCGGCCTATCCTGCTTGCGATACAAAATATGACAGTCGATAGCGTGTACGCCTAATGGATTTTTACTAATTGGATAAGGCTATCTATCCTGAAGAAGTAATACCGATAAGTAGGAGGAAAGTGTACAACCGACCCTTGTGATGGAAAAGTCTATTAAAAAAATTAAAAAGAAATTGCAATTTTGTCATATGATGACATGATGGAGACCGTGGCTGTTGTTTGAAGACAAATGTTGATGGTGTTAGGACAGCAACCAGCCACAAATTTACTTTCAGTTCCTTTATTCAAAGGGTACCGTTACCGGTTTCGAATCGTTGTGATTCATCCTCAGACGGTTTACACGCTTTGTTTATGACATGTGGTGTGTTTTTTACAGATTAATTGTCGTGAATCGTCGGTTTGGAGTGTTTGTTTCCATAACATTCGTCCAACAGATATAAATGCATTCGCACTGCATTCTTATTGTTACACACGTAAATTGTTCTCACTAAACACTTCATATTTGTCACTGAGAAGATTTCTACCACGCACCACATGTAAACCGTCTGAGGATGAATCACAACGATCCGAAACCGGTAACGGTACCCTTTGAATAAAGGAACTAAAAGTAAATTTGTGGCTGGTTGCTGTCCTACCACCATCAAAATTTGTCTAAAAACAAATTAAACCGAACCAGGCTATAATTTGGAAGAAATGAAAGTTATTTTGCGCATTCACACACTAACAACACTGGACAGAAAACTGGTACCATGGTCATGAATACAACTGAATGTTGTCAAGTATTTTTTTCTTTCTTTTTTTGTTTACTCTAATTTTAAGTTAGTATGTAATGATAAAGAAAACTGAGAAGTCACTCTTACGCTATGTTTGGTATTAAATCTTGTAAAAGGCAATTGAGTAATGATTTGAAAATATGCACTTAAACTGCATGTCAGTAATGAACTTCGTTATGTGAACAATGACTTCAGTGACTTCAACATAACGTCATCAAAGAAATTTAGAAAAAAAGCAAGCACTTTTTACTTTGCAGTTACTTATTTTGCAAATTGGATTTCGTATTATTATCTGAACAACTGGACCTTTTTTACTGACTTCAACAGAATTAAATACTAGAATAAGTACCAAACCAAACTGCCATGTGCTCCAAGCTATATGTAATATAAATAAACTTCCACACTCTTAATTTGTGCATTTCTTTAGACATGGATTTTTTCCAGTGGTTGATTCTCAAACTTGAAAAATGAAATTGCTTTATTTTAGTCATATACTGAAGCCTGTGTTGTACGACAGTTAATTGAAAGTAGACTGAGGGAAAAATTCTTAAAAATGAAATTATTCATTAATAAACTGGCTGAAACTATTCAATTTGTCTCTTATGACACTCAGCATACAGGAAAAAAAAAGGAGCAAGGACTGATTGGTAACAATGTCTGGGGGCAATGAGGACACAATCGCCTGAGTTTAACTGATTAGTATTTAAATAAATTATATGGATCAAATCACATTCAGTTGTGCTGCTGGGTTAGCCGTTAATACTTTCTACCAATGAACAGTCTTACTTCAGTGCTGTGGATACGACGAAACTCGGAGCCGATGACGAACCTGGGTTGCTGGAACTGATGCTGTTGTTGAAGACGGCAGCGTCTTGTGGAGCCACGGCTAATTACAGGAACGGGCAATCGTAATTAATACAGCCTCTTCAGCCTGTCCGCTGTCCGTACTCTTTCTACTGGATATCTGGCTGTCGCGCGTACATGATGCCGCCGAAAATAGTACTCTCTACTGCGAGAGCGTTAACACCACACTTCCGCACACTACAAACGCTGGAACCCGTCTCCATCCCTCCGCGCGCTCCGCGCAACAACTCCCTACCCAAAGATTTTACAACGCACAAGCACTGCTATTATCGTTGCTTGTCGATGCAAATAACTATTCCTTTGGCTTATTCCCAGGGCTTATAAGTTTCACAGTAATACGCAGATAAATTCAATGAAATGTCAACAGACTTCTACCTAAATTTAACATACAGCGAAGCAATGTCCTTAGTTATTAAAAGAAAGCATTTACATTACAAATGTTTACATATACTTCAGCAAATATATATATATATATATATATATATATATATATATATATATATATATATATATATATATCGGTAGCAGGTGCCATGCATCCTGCATTTTCGGTGTTACAAGTCTGCCTCTGTCGCAGATGGGAGGACCTGGAGGTCCTTCCTTCCCTCCAGGATCACGACACCAGCGTTTTTGACATTCCAGCGGACTGAATAGGGCCTACGTGGACGGCAGACCAATATCGTTGAACTTCAAGGCTGCATGGCAACCGTCATCGCGATACGACTGAGGACGAAGGAGTCTTCCCAAGCCGGCGTGTGTAAGTTCAGTACACTCGGTGCCAACGGTCACTGCCCTGGCGCCGCCGTACGGGCGGTGCCGGGACACTCCGCCAGTGAACCGCTAAGCAGGAGACGGCTGGAGTGAAGTGAAGGATGTCTGATGCCTTGAGTGGGCTGAAGGCCGCTTACGACACGATTGTTCAGCAGGCATTGACGAGCGATGCTAACCACGAGTCAAAACGATCCCTTTATTTGGTACGAAATAACTAATTCTGAACCTTCTTTGACTGTATCTGCCGGCAACCACAGTTAACTACCGTCGTCCCCAGGAATGCCTTCAAGGGAGAGTGCCTCCTGACAGAACCAACTCTGCTGACGCTCTCCCAACAGTCGGCTCTTTTAAAGCGTTGTAATGTACTTACTTCATTTGGAACACCTTCTCCCTCAAATGTAACTGACTACAAATTCCGCACTTTACTGCATATGAATTTACAATTGCTCAAAACCTGGAGCATCCCTACGATCACTACAACCACTTTTTGTCTGATATAACCAAATAATGCATTAAAAAACATACGTGTAAAGAAAACGAACTCTTCACCAGATCGTGACGGCCCGTGGGATGTTAGCCGGCCGCCGTATCATTCCGCGTCAAGCTGATGCTGTATGGACAGGCGTGAGGACAGGCGTGCACTTTGCACTCCGCTCTCCTGTGTTGTAGACTTTCTGCTCCATGGAGCCATTGCTGTTCGGTGTAGCAGCTCCTCAGCTGGCATCACAAAGCTGAATGCCCCCCATACCAATCCTCCTACCAAGGAAAATTCCCTGACAGGACCAAGAATCAAGTCTGCATCCTCCATATGGCAGGCAGCCCTGACCGCTGAGCTACAGATGGGGACTAAACACATTGTCCGTCCGCATGAAAGAGGAGGATTATAATTTGCCACGCAGTCCACAAAAATGTATTACGGCTGGGTGCGGATAGCAAAAGAGTATGGGAAGAAATTGGCCATGTTGTTTCCAGACTTGCCAAGAACATTAGACGCTGTTCCTTTCCGTAGTGGGGAGGGCCTCGACATTAACTGACCGGAGCTCTCTAAAAGGTTTAAAGACTACATCGATTTATCTCCTTATAATCAGCTTCTAAATAACACCAACGAACTTAGATAAGCTACGGTAATTGTAATTGTAACAAGCATAAATTACGACCCACTAATGTATTAGGTAGTGGGTTATATGTCTTATGTATTTGAAGAGTAAAGAATTTTTTTAAAAAAAGGAACACCGAGAACCAACCTCAAAATAAGTAGTATTGGTTGCATACTTCGCATGTGACGGCGTATTTCATCGCCCTTGACAACTAATCATGTCAGAATTACACATTTTGGAGAGATCTTTAGTGAGATGTATGTTACCCTTCTGGATGTTAAATTTTTTCGTGTTATCAGTTCCGAAACAGAGACGTTTAATATTTACCAAATGCCTTCAGTATGCGGCGTTTGGGACTTTGCACGACGAAATAGTGATCTTCCGTGACGTTACAGGTCCCGCGCTGTGATTGGCTGACGGAATCAAATCAAGCAACATGTTAGTTTAAGTGCTTTCGAAGCTAATATTCCGTAATTGTCGGTTTTCAAATTTGTACTTACGTATTACGAAGGTATGCAGTTTAAGTAATACACCGCATTATCCGTCCGGAGAGGTGCGGCGGTCCCCAATCGAGGATTAACGACGTAGGTCGGTATGCTGGCCAGACAGGTAATTGTTTTTTCCCCACATTCCGCTAGGTCAGTGGTTCCAACCTCGGGGTAATTACCCCCTGAGGGGTAAAATGAAGTTTTCTGAGGGGTAAAAACTAAATGATTCGATTGTGTTTCGGTCACTAAACTAAATTATTTTCAAAATATCATTACCATTATAATAATTTTGTAAGTCTCTAGTATTGATTATATAAAATATCAATAATTACTGTTCTCAGTTAGCAGTATTAATGCAGTGGAGGTTACAGGTACCACACATGGTCCATCCACTACACACATATGTTGCGCTTTGTTCCGTACATCGCTGATGATAAAAGTGAGACGTATACGTAACAAATGCTAAATATCACATAAAAATGTCTTCTTCAAGCTGTAGATGGTAACTGCAGTCGTCCAGAAATGGTTCATTACTGGCTTCGAGACAGATATATTAATTAACTGACAGCACAACACAGCAGTAACTACATAAGGGCTACTACAGTGCTATACACAGTGTTATTGTTATTATTATTATTATTAGAGTGGTTAGCCACAAAGCAGTAACAGCCTAAAGTCGTCCAACTCCTGGCAGTTCAGAAATAAGGAGTGCTGCAATCAAGCGATTTAGAAACAGTAAGTATAGTGTGCACATCTGAATGATGTGTGCAAGCCAAGTAAGTGACGCAATGGAGACGAATAATGTAGGGGAAGTATGTTTTGTAACAAGTGTCTACACTCACTGAGGATCATTACCTTTCTTATTTGACAAGAAGTTGAAGGTAACATGTGCAACGCGCCACAAATTCCTTCGTGATTCATTCTAACATACATGCACTCACAAACACACACGCACACACTCACACACACACACATACGCACGCACTCATGCATAAATGCACACAAACTATCATTCATCTTTCATCATTTTGAAAATAATGATGTTAGGTGGTTGAAGGTGGGGGTGGGGGGGGGTGGGGGGAGTGGGTGAGCGGCCTACTAGTTAACGTCTGATTGCACTCAGGCACTCAGGGGTAATGGTCTAAGAAAGGTTGGAAACCACAGCACTAGGTAAACACCGGGCTAGTCCCTCATGGGGAGGGTAAGGGGGGAGGGAGTGTAACGGGTTGGATATAGGAAGGGCATCCGGCCACCTCTTCAATTAACAGTGCCATATCCTTTAACATAGATGCCACTCCTGTACTGAAGCGGGACAAGATACAGTACAAAGAAGAAGAAGGATGAGGAGAAGAGAAGCACAACATTAAAAATCACTTCATAATGCGTCATTTTCAGGACGGCTTGTTGTGCAAAAGCGACGGGATATGTGACGTTGGCGGCTAAACATTGTTCTATTAAGTTGCGTTCTTACCCTTGCCCAGTTTCTATTTATTTTTGTTGTTGTTTTATGTTTGAATCGGGACTGGATGCACCCCGATTCCTTCACATTCAACCTACTAGGCTCATGTTCCAAATTTTGGCCTAAGAAATTGCACACTTAAGTCAAATTTTTCTTTCAGACTCGTGGAAAGCTGCAATTCTTTACAAGAAAATGAAACTCACGAGAACTCTGGCACAGTACTCTCACAAAAGAAACTTGGCAATAATGCACTTCATCCCGAAATCTCCGCCAGCAAACAAAGTTCTTGACAGTTATGGGGAAAGAGACACGTTTCGTATGCTTATTCCCTGTAATGATTAGCTGAACTCTCGCTAGATGGTACCTTGTATGTTAACGTAATTTAATTCTCTCTAGCGAGACACTTACCAACTTAGCATGACTTAACTACAGCCAATGCCAGATACACTAACAAAACGTTAATATTAAACGCCAACTGATGAATGTGTACGACCATAATAGAGATATACAGGGACTACGATTCGGCTGAATAGATTGGTTGCTACATTTCAAGTGGGAGCTAGTACACCATTGTTGCCATGAGTCAAGGATTGACTCCTGGAAACCGCCAGCGCATAATATGGCGAGCCGGCCGTGGGATGACACCCAGCCATTGAGGAAAGCTTTTCAAAGTCCTTCAGTCTGTTTCCTTGCGTGATAACCTTCCAACCACCATCACACAGTCTCCATTGCTCACTATGATTTACAAAATAAATTAAGTGATCTGGTAGAAGATCACTACCGTTCATGTTACGAATCTGTTATTGAAAAATGTATTTTTATATAACCTACGGGCTAGTTCAGCCTCACAGCGTTTCACTGTGACCCACACCTGGTGCAGGCCTTCGAACCCAAGTGTTTAAGGGAAACGTGGAATCTAATACTGCATGGACAGAAAGGGCTTTGAAACCCGCTCCTCTTGGATGAATATGCCCTATCCTGACCACTTTGCCCCGTCACTCGGGTTACCCTCCAAGGAGAGAATAGTGTGTTAAGCGTTCTGTCGGCGATGAAGGCCTTGAAGAAAGAGCACATGTTCGTGTTGTCCATTGTTGTGTAAGGAAATCCACCGGTTTTCTGCAGTGTGTGAGTCCAGTGCCCTAATCACTGCGCAACAAGGCTCGGCGCTTTCCTTAGAAAACTCAGCTGATATTCATACGTAGTACGTTCATCGACGAGTCTGGACTCATTTGGCAAACACAATCTTTGTATGAGATGACGTAGCGAAAAGTCTCCACCCCTTAAAGCTCTTTGCCTTCCTTTCTGCTTCTTATTTCGTTTTCGTTCCCTTCTTTCTAGAATCTTTCCTCTTCGTGATGTATCTTAGGCTTAATCCTTCCTCTCTCGCGTCCTCATTTTTCTATCTCCTAAACCTAATAGTCTCGCCCTCACCCTCCCTTTTCTCATTTAGTCAGTTTTATACACGATTAGTATTATTATTCATTATTTTATTTTATTCATTTTATTTAGTGATAAATATCGTTACACTTAAATGCAACAAATATATCTACCTGAAAATTGTTTCAATGTACCTGTATTTATGTATGTTTGCTATAAGAAAGCGTGTTTTGACTCTCGAAACCGAACAGTGGAGTTCTAGGTTCGGTGACGAAGTGCCATTGTTGGCTTTTAGTATGTGATGACGCGGAAGAACCATTTCAATTATTATGCGAACCGTCCAAATATAAACTGCACAAAGACAAGGTTAAATACTTAGTAAACTGTGAAACATGCACGGGATGTTCTACTTCTGGATGTTGAGATGTGTGGCGGTCGACAGTAACGCTGATATCCTACCGCCGTCCGTGCGCAAGTGACGCACATCTGTTTGTCGCTGGTGGAACATGCTTTTCACGATAATAGATGTGAATATCGCGAGCGTTGTGCTTTCTTTTGAAGAAGTTTTGAAGTGGGTCTTGTCGCTCAGTGTGCGAAAACTTTTTCAAGAATTATACTGCGTACGCCGCAAAAGCACTAGTGCCACGTGTTTTAAGTCGTGCACACTTTCGAATTGCAATTCCAAGCACCGTCGTCAGCTGAAACAGCATGGGAGTCGCATCATCACTAGAAACAGACATGCGAGGGTTGGAATATTAATAGTGGCAACTATTTATTTACACCTCGTACAAAATAGACACGTGTTTAAAAGTTTTACTGACTTCAGAGTAGTCACCTGCAATGTGTATAACCGGTAGCCACCGACGTGGAAGTCGTAGGATACTCTTAGCAGTGGCAGTTGTGTTGACAGTTCGAGCCGCGCGGTCTATTGTCCGACTAATTTATACAAGTTCTGAAGCAAATGCCGGGAAGTGTTTCCTTCAGTTTAGATATCGAGTCGAACTCAGGAGGGAGTAAGTCAGGAGAGTGCAGTTGGTGGTATAGCACTTAGCAGTCCTATCAGTCAAACAAATCAGTAACAGTTTGCAACGTACGTGCTTGAGCATTGTCCTGCAAAATGATGGTCAGGTCCTGCAGAAAGTTTCATCACTTCTATCCCTATGGTGTTCATTTTTGGAACACAACCTATGACCAGCATAGAGACAGTAGTGACGACAGTTTCTGTAGGAGCTAACCATCATTTTGCAGGACAATGCTCAAGCACATACAGTGCAAGCTGTTACTGATTTGTTTGACTGATGGAGCTGCTAAGTGGTATACCACCTACTGTACTCCCCTGACGTAAGCCCTCGTGAGTTCGTTTTCTAAACTGAAACCGAGCGAGGTGGCGCAGTGGTTAGCACACTGGACTCTCATTCTGGAGGACGACGGTTCAATCCCGCTTCCAGTCACCCTGATTTAGGTTTTCAGTGATTTTCCTAAATTGCTTCAGGCAAATGCTGGGATGGTTCCTTTGACTGGGACGGCCGACTTCCTTCCCCATCCTTCCCTAATCCGATGAGACCGATGACCACGTGTTTGGTCTCTTCCCCCAAATCAACCCAACCTCTAAACTGAAGGAAACACCCAAGACATTCGCTTCAGAAGTGCTACAAATTCGTCAGGAAATAGACCGCGCCGCTCGAACTGTCAGCACAGCTGGCATTGCTAAGAGTATCCTATGACTTTCACATCGCTGGCAACTGGTTATACACAATGCAGGTGACTACTTTGAAGGTCAGTAAAACTTTGAAAAATGTATCTATTTTGTACGAGCTGTAAATAAATAGTTTCCACTATTAAGGTTCCAATGGTCGTATGTTGCATCAGGGGACACTAGTTTCAACACAAAATCATTAAATTTGAACATCGTGCACCATCGTCGCCAATCATGGAACCCCAACCTGTAACACAGTACTGACGCAGCGTCACCTGCCCACGAACCCCATACTCGCAACTCGTGATTCCGTAAGAGATCTGTATTGGTCTGCATCCGCACTGAACGACAGGATTATTGGTCGTCGATACCAAAGGGGCCCTGCTGTGTAATGAACTGGCATCGCAGTCCATCACTTCTGGGTGTTGAGATGTATGGCTGTCGACAGTAAGGTTGATATCCTGCCATCTTCTGTGACGTCTCCAGACACATTTTCGCTGGTCATAATGACTCAGTTCTTAGCGAGACCCATCACTGAAGATAATTCTACTCCAGTGAATGGTATTCCAGGCCGGAAACGTGTCTGGAGACGCCCTGGATAGTGGTGGAACACCGACTTCACGGTCGCCCGCTATACGGCTCGACGACCAGGTGCGAAGGACTGGGGTGACATTTCATTGCATAGCAGTTCCGCTTTGGTTCTCATTCGTGGCACCCTATCATCACTCTGATACGTCAACGATATTCTAAGCCCCATTTTGTTGCCATTTACGGCAGGCCGTCCTGGGCTATTCGGAAAGTAAGGAACGATAGGTCACGAAATGGAAACCACAGTGAAAATCAAAACCGTTTTATTTGCAACAGTTAGCTACAACTTCCAGCTACTTATCTCCATGGTCGCCGATCCGACTTAGACGTTTGTCATAGCGTTGTACCAACTTTCCAATGCCCTCGTTATAGAAGGCATCCACCAGTACTTTCCGCCAATTCTCTATGCTGGCCTACAGCTCTTTGTCTGTGCCAAAATGTAGTCTTCATAGCCAGCGGTTCATGTAAGCAGAGATGAAACTCAGAGGGAGACAGTTACAGGCTGTATTGTGGATGATCAAACATTTCCAACTGAAAACAATGCAGGAGCATCTTCATTGTCCCTGCAGAATGCGGCTGAGAATTTTCTTGAAGTAGAAATCGCGCGACAGTTATGTAATGTTGGCTGCATAGGTTTAGGCGAAATTTCTCACCAGGCCCTCGTAATTGGCGGAAGACACTATTGTTGCAGGTATCTTTATGTGCTCCCCGTGTGCTCAGAACTAAAAAGAGCGACGTAACGCGATCGACGGGCATACTAGAGACATTGCCCAACACACCTGTCCAAAACTTCATCGCATTTTCAGTGTAGTTTCCATTTCGTTTTCGATCGTTCCTTGCTTTCCTAATAACCCTCGTATATTTCAGCAAAACAATGCCTGAATGAATATAGTGAGAGTTTCTACTGCTTGTCTTCGTGCTTCCAAAACTCTACCTTAACCAGCGAGGTCGCCGGATCTCTCCCAAATTGATAATGTTTGGAGCATTATGGGCTTGGTGAGAAATTTCGCCTAAACCTATGCAGCCAACATACTTGGGATTTTGAAGATCTAACATGCCAACTGCACAGAATTTGCCACGTTGTCCCTCAGGAGGACGTCCAGCTACTTTTTCAGTGAATGCCAAACCGAATAACTGTTTCCATAAGGGCCAGAGATGGAGCAACGCATTACTGCCTTGCTCAGTTTGTGAAACTCCTGTATAAATCAGCTGATTTTTCTGAAACTGTAATCATCTGTTTGTCTGTACCTGTACGTCACATCTGGCGGTTTCCCTCACCTTCTGATAATTCCTTCGTGGTGCGTCGCTCTCTTTTTTCTCTTTTCTTTCTTCGTTTTTGTTTCTTACTGCTTTGGTAATGGAGATTTTTGGAGCAGAATTCTAATTAGGAGAAAACACTCAAGTCGAAAAGTAGCATATTAGGTGTTTTCTCCTTAAAATATTGTTCCACTTTTAATTTAGAATGACGAAATTCTCACCTTAACAGTACCAACGTATAAATTAAGTGTTTGCTCTACATGCCTCTGTTAATTTGTGAAGTAGTAGTCATACTTATTCTTATTCGGTCATTGTACTTGCTGCATTCCACAGATCCTGGTTCCTCTGGCAATAAATAATTTGGTAAGTTTTGAAGTGGACAGAGTTGCAAACCGTACATTACACGCAGTGCGCTCGAACCTGTCATAAATATCCTTCTTTCAGATCGGTCCAATATCGAAGTAGGCGCTGCGTTCAGTTTTGACACCGGTGTACACTTGTTTACAATTAGTTTATTCACAATGCTACACGAGTTGCATGGGTTCTAGGTGTCAGTATATTTAGAGCGTCTAACCGCTTTCCCGTGTTCATACGTACTCATTATTCAATGCTATACACTGAACTGCTAAGGTCATTGGATACTTGCTAATATCTTGTCGGTCCTCGTTTTTCCCGGCGTAATGCAGCATTTCGACGTGGCATGTACTCAACAAGTCGTTGGAAGCGCCTTGCCGAAACATTGAGCCATGCTGCCTCTGCAGCCGTCCGTAATTTCGATGGTGTTTTCAGCGCAGGATTTTGTCCACGAACTTAACCGTGGATTACGTCCCACAAATGTTCTATGGGATTTATGTCGGGCATTGGAAATGTACAGAATGTTCTTCAAACCAATCGCGAAAAACTGTAGATCGGTAACATGCCACAGTACCATCCATACAAATTCCACTATTGTTTGGGCACACGAAGTCCATGAATGGCTGCAAATGGTCTCCAAGTAGCCAAATCATCGATTCAGTTTGACCAGAGGACCTAGTCCATTCCATGTAAACACACCCCACATCATTTTGCCGCCCCCAACTTGCACATTGCTTTGTTGACAACTGGTCTCCAAGTAGCCAAATCATCGATTCAGTTTGACCAGAGGACCTAGTCCATTCCATGTAAACACACCCCACATCATTTTGCCGCCCCCAACTTGCACATTGCTTTGTTGACAACTGGCGTCTGTGACGTTGTTGGGTCTGCGCCACACTTGAACGCTATCATAAGCTCTCACCAACTGAAATCAGGACTCATCTTGTAAGTAGGCTGTTTATGTTTTCTTATTGGCAACGTTACGTAGCGCTCTGTATGAAAATCACTGGCTGTGCTGTTTGCAGTCTGTGGCTAGTTTGCATTGTTGTCTGCCATTGTAGTGTTGGGCAGCGGCAGCTGGATGTGAACAGCGCGTAGCGTTGCGCAGTTGGAGGTGAGCCGCCAGCAGTGGTGGATGTGGTGAGAGAGATGGCGGAGTTTGGAAATTTGTAAGACTGTATGTCATGATCTGTTATGTATATTATGATCTTTCAACACTATTAAGGTAAATACATTGTTTGTTCTCTACTAAAATCTTTCATTTCCTAACTATGCCTATCAGTAGTTAGTGCCTTCCGTAGTTTGAATCTTTTATTTAGCTGGCAGTAGTGGCGCTCGCTGTTTTGCAGTAGTTCGAGTAACGAAGATTTTTGGTGAGGTAAGTGATTTGTGAAAGGTATAGGTTAATGTTAGTCAGGGCCATTCTTTTGTAGGGATTTTTGAAAGTCAGATTGCGTTGCGCTAAAAATATTGTGTGTCAGGTTAAGCACAGTCTTATGTATAATTTTTCTAAGGGGACGTTTCAATCTGACCAGGACAGGGATTTACAGCCGACTAAGATCCACCTGATTGGTCCCGAACCCAGGAGAGGTGCATCAGGCGATTTCGTGCCGTCAGCAAAGGTACTCGCATCGGTCGTCTGCTTCCATAGCCAATTAACACCAAATTTCGATGGACTGTCCTAACGGCTACGTTCGTCGTAGGTCCCAAATTGATTTCTGCTGTTATTTCACGCAATGTTGCTTGTCTATTAGCATTGACAACTCTACGGAAACGCTGATTCTCTCTGTCTTAAAGTGAAAGCCGTCGGCACTGCGTTTTCAGTGGTGAGAGGTAATGCCTGAAATTTGCTACTCTCGGCACACTCTTGACTCTGCGAATCTCGGAATATTGCATTTCCTAACGATTTTCGAAATGGAATGTTCCATGCGTCTATCCCCAACCACCCTTCCACATTCAGAGTCCGTTATTTCCGTCGAGCGCTCATAATCAAGTCGGAGACTTTTCACAAGACTCACCTGATCACAAACGACATTGCCACCAATGCAATGCCCCTTATAACACAATTATTGTCCTGTAATATACAATGTGAACCAGAACTACATCGAAGAAATGTACGAGGTTGGTTGGTTCAAATGGCTCTGAGCACTATGGGGCTGAACTTCTGAGGTCATCAGTCCCCGAGAACTTAGAACTACTTAAAGCTAACTAACCTAAGGACATCACACACATCCATGCCCGAGGCAAGATTCGAACCTGCGACCGTAGCGGTCGCGCGTTTCCAGACTGTAGCGCCCAGAACCGCTCGGCCACTCCGGCCGGCGTATGATGTTGTTGAGGGATATTATTTTGAGTATTTTGGTATCAGGGACCCACGGTCTCTATTGGCTCGTTGCAGGGTCGTCGAATTTCGTTTGGTTTATTGGTCGAGTTTGCTTTCTATGTGTATTGCTCCAAAAAGATAGTGCACAAAATTGCAAATGTCGACATTACGTGCTGTATGTATTGTTTCTGTTGGCTCACGGTACCTGCCCTTGCCAAACATAAAGCCTTTTCAAATCATTGCCCTCAATTCTGCATTCAGTACTGCTCTATTGTGTCCAGAGATTTGTTTTCTGGCAGTGTTAGTTGTGTGTAGACGGCGATACTCACAAGCATCTGAAGATATTGCTAACTGCGGAAGATAAATTCGTTTTTCTATCCTTTCTTTTGCTTCGTTTTACTCTGCACACATATGTCTAATAGTCTAGAATATTGTGTATTTTGTCCTATCGCATGAAATGTGTTTATGTTTTGCTTTATTTGTATTGCAACCTGAATCTCTTATTGAGTATGCAAATTTTCAACTTACGTTTGATTTTCTTTAAAATTATTCTGTTAAATTGACTGTATAAAACTAAATGTAATATTCAAAACCGTTGTATGGGAGTCATATCGATAGCTTCAGTCCAACAGTGACAGTCAGTGGGTGCGCACTGGTGTGGCACACAGCCACGTCGGCTGTCAGTCGTGCTGGCGCCGCATTAGATGAAAACACTTGAAATTTTACGGCCGTGCTTTTATGTTTTGTATACGACTGGAACTAAATTTTGACGTGAATTTTACGAAAGGAAGAGTTAGACTGTTTGGAGGATTCTCAGGTGTCCAGGCGGATACAATCGTCGAATGGCCACGATATTTCGGCGAATAACAGGTCCGCCATCATCAGGTTGGTGCTGATGCACTTGTCTGGCCCCTCTCTGCCTCTACTATTTATTTCTCTGGAGTCCAGGTGCGATTCCGTGTGCCGACGGCGCGCGTCGTGTCCTGTGATGGGGGAAACGGAGGCTGCGGTAGGTTGTGGTGGTATTGGTGGGGTAGGAGGATGGGGTGGAGGGAGGAGCGGTATCTCTACGGCGGCCGTGGCGGAATGATCTTCTGTCCGCTTGCACTGTTGCTCCTTAGTAGAGCTTAGTATTGGTCCCTAGGCCTTACTGAGTTGGTAACCGGTGTCCCTGTTCACAAGGTTATATGTTGTGGGAATTCCTATAGCCTGTTTGAAGATCCAGTCCCAGTAATTATTTGTGGAGGCCAGTACTATTTTTTTGTCTCGTCATAATTCGCTGTGTGTTCAGTGTACCTCTAGGGCAGATTGCCTCGGTGGCCTAGGCGGGTGCAGCGTTGGTTTTCCTTGCATCGATCTTGCACCGTACGAACTGTCTGACACATAAAGGATTCGCCACAGCAGCACAGTATTTTGTATGCTGAGGCCGACATCGTCTTTCACCGTTCCTAGTAAGACGAATGTTTTAGCCACTGGTCGGAAGACTGTGTCGATCTTGTGTTGTCTCACTCCCTATTTAGGACGACACGTTGCCTGCAAAAGATAAAAGCGCATTGCCTTTTTTCTTTTTTTCGTTTTTTCTTCTTCTTGGTCCCTACAGCGCTTCTGTTGTCGGGAGGCCCTTTGGATTTGGCGGTCACCGTATCCATTCTTGCGGAACAGTCGCCAGGTGTTTGAATTTCGTTGATAGATTTTCTTCGTCCGAGATCGTATGTGCTCTGTGTACCAAAGTGTTAAGCACTCCGTTTAGCTTAGCCGGATGCTGGCAGCTTGAAGCATGTAGGTACAGGTCAATGTGTGTCGCCTTGCGGTACACATTGTGACCTAGCGAGCCATCTGATCCGTGCTGCACCAGGACGTCAAAAAAGGATGGTTGCCCTTTTTTCTCGATTTCCTTGCTGAATATGTTATATGGACGGGATTTAGATCTTGCAGAAATGTTTGTAGTTGATCTTTTCCATGTGGCCAGATTAAAATGATTGCATCAGCACCACCTGCTGATGGCGGGAAGGCTATTCACCGAAATATCGTGGTCATTCGACGATCGGACCCGGCTGGACACCCGAGAACCCTTCAAACAGCATATACGCCTGAGAATCCTCAGATCACAAAAGACTAGACCGTTGAAATACCGCCGGCTGGAGTGGCCCAGCGGTTCTAGGCGCTACAGTCTGGAAGCACGCGACCGCTACGGTCACAGGTTCGAATCCTGCCTCGGCATGGATGTGGGTGATGTCCTTAGGTCAGTTAGGTTTAAGTAGTTCTACGTTCTAGGGGACTGATGACCTCAGAAGTTAAGTACCACAGTGCTCAGAGCGATTTGAACCATTTTTTTTTGAACTGTTGAAATACTAATTCCGCGGGGTGTTATGAACAATACTGATAATGCATCCGCGAGCAGTCAGTGATTGTCACCGTTACCTCCAGTTGTTTTGGATTTAAATGAGTTGCATAAACTTACATAATTTATTTGCAACTTAATGATCTGCCGCGTGCCTTATAACATTAACCGTGGCTGTGGAGACGTTTAAACTGCTTACCGTATGTAAAACTGGTTCGCTAGAATTGTATAACTATATGCTACTGCTAAAACGCGAAAGCTGTTAATGGGCACATTAACTCGATAATCGGCAGATTAATTGATTTACTACGCTAATATGTGGAATCAAGAGTTTTACGCATTTTACCTATGTAATGAGAATATTAATGGCTTCGATATCATTAATATTCAAATTACGATTCTCTCATTTTCTTTCCCTGTTCCTTCTCCCTCCCCCTCCATTTTTACTTTGTTTCAACACCGTCTTGTCGTCGACGGTTATTTCCTATAATTCGTGTCGGCTGCCAGCGCGTGTGTTTCTGTCGTGACACTTTTCTTAAGCTGATATATTAAGCACCTAGTACGTAAGCAAGCATCAAATGGGCGAGTAAAATGAAAAAAAAATATTTCGCAAACCTTTTTGGGTAATAATAATAGTGTATTAATGAAAAAAGGAAAGTATGGTTGCTTAACTGTAAATGTAAATCGAATAAAAGTTTCCAGGAAGGAATTATCTCAAAATTATTAAATTATTCAAAAATATGGTCTGTTAACTGTACAAGGCAGTGAAAAACTAATGAACCGCTGACAGAAGTGCGAGAAAGTGTGAAAGAGATTGACCATGCAGAAGAACTGTTTGACGTATTGTATTCCACTCATTTGTCAATTGGCCATAGTGGAAAAGACAGAATGGTCAAGTAATTACGTTTTACAAAAACAAAACCCAAGCCGAAATAAAAATCAGTTTTGATTCAATAAGGAAATAAGAAATGTTTTTGGTTTCATGCAAACCTTGTCAACAAAAACAAAAAAGTGCGAAAAAAAGGGTTTTGTAAAGCCGTTTATTTCATCGCATTTCAATAGTAGATGCCAGGCGGATCTCATCGATTACCAGTCTCAAGCAAATGGAACCTACGTTTCTTCTCGAACACCAAACCACTTAACAAAATTTCGTGGATTGAAGCCGCTTACATTAAAATGGACGGAAGAAGTAGGTTTTAGCTTGCTTGCTGTTTTTCCCTTTTCGGCGCCCCCAGTATTTTGGAGTTTGCTAACAGATGCGAATTTTGTTATAAAATCTTAGAATGTGTAACGCAATTGTAGACACAAATCAAAAAGGTTAATGGCAAACTTAGACACAGGAAAAGTAAACAGGGTGTGGAACGAGCGAATCAAGAGACTGAAGACAAACTCGTTACTTGGACGGCTAACTAAGAAGTATTATGTTCGAGTATAATGACTTTTCTGGAGACTAGAAAGCTACTCTGTAGGAATCTGTATGGGTTTCGAAAAAGACGGTCGTGTGAAACCCAGCTCGCGCTATTCGTCCACGAGACACGGGTTCACAGGTAGATGCCGTGTTTCTTGACTTCCGCAAGGCGTTCGATACTGTTCCCGACAGTCGTTTGATGAACAAAGTAAGAGCGTATGGACTATCAGACCAATTGTTTGATTGGATTGAAGATTTCCTAGATAACAGAATGCAGCATGTAATTCTCAATGGAGAAAAGTTTTCCGAAGTAAGAGTGATTTCAGGTGTGCCGCAGGGGAGTGTCGTAGGACCGTTGCTATTCACAATATACATAAATTACCTTGTGGATGACATCGGAAGTTCACTGAGGCTTTTTGCGGATGATGCTGTGGTATATCGAGAGGTTGTAAAAATGGAAAATTTTACTGAAATGCAGGAGGATCTGCAGCGAATTGACGCATGCTGCAGGGAATGGCAATTGAATCTCAATGTAGACAAGTGTAATGCGCTGCGAATACACAGAAAGATAGAACCCTTATCATTTAGCTACAAAATAGCAGGTAAGCAACTGGAAGCAGTTAATTCCATAAATTATCTGGGAGTACGCATTAGGAGTGATTTAAAATGGAATGATCATATAAAGTTGATCGTTGGTAAAGCAGATGCCAGACTGAGATTCATTGGAAGAATCCTAAGGAAATGCAATCCGAAAACAAAGGAAGTAGGTTACAGTACGCTTGTTCGCCCACTGCTTGAATACTGCTCAGCAGTGTGGGATCCGTACCAGATAGGGTTGATAGAAGAGATAGAGAAGATCCAACGGAGAGCAGCGCGCTTCGTTACAGGATCATTTAGTAATCGCGAAAGCGTTACGGAGATGATAGATAAACTCCAGTGGAAGACTCTGCAGGAGAGACGCTCAGCAGCTCGGTACGGGCTTTTGTTGAAGTTTCGAGAACATACCTTCACCGAAGAGTCAAGCAGCATATTGCTCCCTCCTACGTATATCTCGCGAAGAGACCATGAGGATAAAATCAGAGAGATTAGAGCCCACACAGAAGCATACCGACAATCCTTCTTTCCACGAACAATACGAGACTGGAATAGAAAAGAGAACCGACAGAGGTACTCAAGGTACCCTCCGCCGCACACCGTCGGGTGGCTTGCGGAATATGGATGTAGATGTCGATGTAGAAGTGGAGTGAGGGCGTGAAGTTTGCACAGTTCATGAAGAATCCTGCCTATCATTGTGCAGTTAAAATAAGTCTATACGAAGCCATGTTCGGCTGGGTTGTCCCACAAAAGTGGGATTGTCTCCGTCCATATAACACAAAATGTATGACTTTTGATAAATACTGAAGAAGACCTTGATAAATTAGAAGATTCACAACAGATTTTGATCACGGGATGATAGTCAAACCTGACTCAAGAGAACTTTCTGTTTCCACCTGAGTCTACAGAATCACATGTAGATATACAAGAATTTATAGTCAGTAGTGTTGAACTGCCTTTTACTCCATTGATTGAGGATACACTTATGAAGAACTTTCAGTTACCCTGCACTTCCAAGGAATCACCTCTGCATGTTCAAGAAGTCGCCACTGAGTTAAGCTCACTTTCAGCAGAATCGCCATCACAGTTTCGCACAGAACCCGAGTATACAAGACAGAGTCTTTATTGTTTGCTCGAATACAGAATCACATGTTCACAAGTGTGAACTATGTAATATGTTTGTCCACCTAATTTTTGGGGACACAGGTCATAAAGAGGAAGAGTATAGTAAGAATGTATTGTGCAACTCCTGTAAAAGGAACGTAGATCAGAAGCTACAGCGTGATGAAGCCACGAAATGTTTGGAAAAGCGAATAAGTAATATATTACCAATTTGTAAAGGAAAGACTCAAATGTGAATGACAGAGCCACTGTGAGAACTAAAGTAACCGAACTAGACAGCCGCGCGGGGTAGCCGCGTGGGTTGAGGCGTCTTGTCACGGTTCGCGCGGCTCTCCCCCGTCGGAGGCTCGATTCCTCCCTCGGGAATGTGTGTTAGTGTCGTTCTAGGCGTACGTTAGTTTAAGTTCGATTAAATAGGGTGTAAGCTTAGAGACCGATGACCTCAGCAGTTTGGTCCCATACGACCTTACCACAAATTTCCAGTTTCCGAACTAGACAGAGCAAAAAATGATGCCAGTTGGATTTGAGCTGTGGTTCTTAGTAAAACAGAAATGGCTTTTATAAACTTGGTACTAAAACGGGTATTTTAAATCAGAATTCAGTGCGTGCTATGACAGATTTTTAAAGAGAGAAGCTGTCTCTACTGTAGTAAATCTTTGCGCCAAACGGCAATGAAACAATCCATTACTACTGGGCAGGATTTCAGAAAATGTGACTGTAAATCTAAAAGTACTACATATTAAAACAGTGTTATGTGTTTATTTCTCATTCATGCACAGTTTATTAAGATACGGCGTACAGTTTTGGGCAGTCAGAATAATAAAAGGTATAGGATATAGAGACTCTTGTAGGCAAGCTTTCAAAGAATTAAAAATCATGACACTACCATCTTTATACATATATGAAAGCATATGTTTCTTAAAAGAACACGTGGAATTTTCTACATTAAACAGAGAATTTCACAACTACGAAACAAGGAATAGGAATGATTTCCACAGAGAAATTCATAAAACAGCTATGTATCACAAAAGTGTACTATACCAACCCAAAATCCTCTACAGTGCTCTCCCCAAAGAACTAAAAATAATACCAAAACTGTACATATTTAAAAGAGAATTAAAAAACATGTTATTGAGCAATAGTTTTTACAGTATTGAAGAGTTTGTGAATCGTTGACAATAAAAGCGCAGTTCTACGAAAGTGTGAAACTGTTAATGTAAGAATGTAAATAATCTTTGATGTGAGAATCACTAACCTTTTTTTTTTCTTGTACGTTGTTATCCTACTTGTATATTTTTATGTTAATGTTCTAAAAGTTCTATTAAAATTGTAATGTCTAAGTGACAAGTAAATTCAGTTAAAAATTTTCATGTATATGTATTTTAAATAGTAATGTTTATTGACAAGTCCTATATCATTTCGATGATGTACTACAAGGACGCTAATAAATTGAATTGAATTCAATAGGTGTACCTGTGGCAAAAACTAATTTCTGTGTAATTCAGAGTGTGAACAGTCTTTGCACAGTCTAAGCATAGTTGTACTACATGTTTTGCAAATTCATTTCCTTAGTTGTACTAATAATTTAAACCGTATTATTATTTGTATCATACACCGCAGAAAAACGAACCGTTACACCCTTTTAGAGGCTTCCAGTTCGCTCAATATTTATTGTTGCAACGGTGCATATGCAGTAAATGAAATGATTAAAATTTCAGATCAATAGCGCAAGCACTTCTGAAGAACCAAGTATCCACCCATGCTGCAACACTCATATTAATACATGGTGTGGCCTCCAAGGGCGACAATGCAGATGCTGACTGTCATCCAATCGATCGTACAGATGGCTAATATTGTCCTGGAATACGATATGCCACGCGTGCTCGAACTGTTCACGCAGTTTTGTAAGAGTTGTTGGTTGCCGAGTAGCATGAGTCACTTTTCGTCACATCATATCCAACATATGATCAATTGGAGATCGTGCTGTTCAGAGAAGTTGCTGTACCTCTTCAAAGCTCTTTGAGTTTCACAGGCAGTGCTTGAGCGAGAAATATCCTTTTGCAACAACACATCACCTTCCTGTTACAATAGCGGCAAAAGAAAAGGTCTAAAAGTACTCTGCATCTATCGAACGCTGGTTAGCACCCCCCCCCCCCCCCCAAGAGATACCAAATATGTACGAGGGTTGTAGCTTCTCACAAACCACACCACAGGGTTCTGGGTGAGACCAGTGTGTCTTGGACGAATGCACTCTAGAGAGAGCACTCATAAGTTGTTCATCGCATGCACAAACGACTATCTCTTTCGTGTGGGAATAATCTTCTTTCACCGTTGAGCCGGCCGTGGTGGCCGTGCGGTTCTAGGCGCTGCAGTCCGAAACCGCGGGACTGCTACGGTCGCAGGTTCAAATCTTGCCTCGGGCATGGATGTTTGTGATGTCCTTAGGTTAGTTAGGTTTAAGTAGTTCTAAGTTCTAGGGGACTGATGACCTAAGATGTTAAGTCCCATAGTGCTCAGAGCCATTTGAACCATTTTTTTTTCTTTCACCGTTGAAGACCACGGTGCGCCATTCCAACTTCCAAAGTGATCCTCTGACACCACCAGTCGTGCCGTGCAAAATGGTTCAAATGGCTCTGAGCACTATGGGAGGTCATCAGTCCCCTAGAACTTAGAACTAGTTAAACCTAACTAACCTAAGGACATCACACACATCCATGCCCGAGGCAGGATTCGAACTTGCGACCGTAGCGGTCTCGCGGTTCCAGACTGCAGCGCCAAGAACCGCACGGCCACTTAGGCCGACCGTGCCGTGCACGTCGATGCTGTGGCCTGAGTGCAGGACTGGTTAGAGGTGTCGTGCCCATAGTCCATCTGCTAATAACCGGTTGGCAATAGTTCGTGATTACACACCTATATACACAAGCCCTCTTAAACTGTGGTAGTTGAACGATTTTCCAATGCTGCACTTACATTAAAACGAACTTGTCGGGCGTCTGTGCTGCTTGGACGTCCAGAACCTAGTCTACAAGAGTCAGAATGTTCACGTGACCACTACTAGCTGCACTGCAACACAACTGAAGCAGCACGTCCAACTTGTGTGGCAATTCTCGGGAAGGACCATTCCAACATTCAGAAGGCCACGATCTGAACGCTTTCAAACTCGCTCAGTTGGCTGTAGGAAGCTTGAGCGTGTCTCCATGGTGTGGTTGCCCGAAAGCTTCACACGTTTACACCACACTCAGCCTTCTGGCTGTGAGCATTCAATATTAAAGAGTAGACACAGGTGGCACTGTGGTATCTATACCACTACACTACGATGATGAAGCCATTATCAGTACATCTACTATCCCACAGGTGGTGACGTCGATTTTGACGTCGTCTTTTCAGGTGTACTAATTTTTTCCGGAAATGTAATTTTTTGATTGATTGATGATTGACTCTGTTAACTAATTTGTTGATTGTATTGATACTGTACATGTAAAAAAAATAAAACATTATTTTAATTTAAGCGTACATAAACATTGCTGCTGTTCCAGAACGGTCTTTTTTCACTTTCTCAGGTGCCTAGTAAATAACCGAAAGATTGTTTAGGTAATTTTGCAAATTACCTAGGTAATTTGGGAAATGAGATTTTTTTCGGCACTTTAACCGACCACTGTAGTTAATCTGCAAATTACCTAGATCATCTGCAGAATAGCTTATTACTACACTTTAGCGGTAATATATATTCGATGGCGATAAGCATGTAATGATCGGATGGGCTGTACCTTCGAGATCGGCCAGTTAAAATGAGTGTTATATCGTTTTAAAACTGTGTACGGTACATTGATAACGGAGTCGTGAGTGTGACATACGTTATACTCATACATATGCTAAATTGGATTTATAATTGCCGCGGTTTAGTCGTACAGTTTGTGTGCAGAGGAAATCCATATGGATATTACTACTTCCTGGAGAATCCTATACCGAGCAAGAGGACATATCAGCTGCAGTCTGACGACAGATGGAGCTACTTTAATTACGCCGCAAGCTCCAACGTATTGCCGGCAACGTCACAACTTGCCGACCACGCATACCAAAGAGCTGCAATGTCAAAACGCTATCCCGTGGCAAAGGCTCAAAGCATTTCAAACACTTCCAGTTGTAGATTCTTTTTATTTTGTAACATTCGTTTTCCAATATATGTTTTTCTATAATAAATGTAGTTTCGCTAAAGAATGTTCCTATTATGGTTGAAATTGCTGATCAGTCATTATCAGCAGTCATTGCTACTTACTATCTCTTTCTCTTTAATTTTTTATTTTACTGTAGAAGTTGTTGCATGTGTTGTAACGTATCTTTTGAAGGGCTATGTTTTCATATACGTGTGCACTGTGTTTTATTAGGCACAGTTAAGAGTTTGTTGTAATTTATGCTAATTCGCGTAAATTACATCCACCACTACTTTCCGAGCTTACTGCTGTCTGTGCCAGACACGCTTTTGATGAGAACTTTAAATTCAGCAAATGTCCAACCATGCGAATTGTGTTTATATTCTGTAGATCATCATATTACCACATGCTAATAATCATGTCCGAGATTATTTGGCACTCACAGTTTTCTCCTTTTTTCTCCATCAGTCTTGTGACTGGTTTGATGCGGCCCCCCCGAATTCCTACCCTGTGTTAACCTCTTCATCTCAGAGTAGCACTTTCAACCTACGCCCTCAATTATTTGATGGATGTATTCCAATCTCTGCCTTCCTCTACAGTTTTGTCCTCTGCAGCTCCCTCTAGTACCATGGAAGTCGTTCCCTCATGTCTTAACAGATGTCCTATCATCCTGCCCCTTCTCCTTATCAGTGTTTTCCACAAATTCCTTTCCTCTCCGATTCTGCGTACAACCTCCTCATTCCTTACCTTATCAGTCCACCTAATTTTCAACTTTCGCGTGTAGCACCACATCGCAAGTTCTTCGATTCTCTTCTGTTGCGGTTTTTCCACAGTCCATGTTTCACTACCATACAATGCTGTGCTCCAGAGGTACTTTGTCAGAAAGTTCTTCCTCAAATCAAGGCCGATATTTGATATTAGTAGACTTCTCATGGCCAGGAATGCCTTTCTTTCCACAACTACCACTACGAGCGCATGAAAGCTCACGCCGTCTCAAGTAATTCCATCCCATACCAATGTCTTTTCTCTTTCTCTTGCTCACCAGCGAGCACTACTGTGCATCCGCTCCCTCGGTCGCAACCAAATAGTTGAACACTATCGATATATGAGGCAAAGGGTATATTCGCGCAAAGACAAATTGAACTACTGCGCTACGGCTCAAAATTCGTAGTCAAAATTACGCGGAGTTGACCTATTTGAACCGTTTGCCTCACATACAGCTAAATTATGTGAGAGAACTGAGTCAAAGACTTCAAAAGTTCTATGGAAAGCTACGATGGTGAAGAGCAAGGAGATATATACCTAATTTGTGGGTTCTCTGAATGCCATGGGAGGGCCTGAACTTTTCCCGCGCCGACGGCTACCACATCAGCATACGTATCTGAAGGTTTTGCATTACTTCAAAATGGCTCTGAGCACTATGGGACTTAACATCTTTGGTCATCAGTCCCCTAGAACTTAGAACTACTTAAACCTAACTAACCTAAGGACATCACACAACACCCAGTCATCACGAGGCAGAGAAAATCTCTGACCCCGCCGGGAATCGAACCCGGGAACCCGGGCGCGGGAAGCGAGAACGCTACCGCACGACCACGAGCTGCGGACTGTTGCATTACTCGGGTTAGTTACATTGTTACTCAGTAATGAACCGCTGGAGACTTAGACGGTACCTCTGAAAGTTTGTCGTTGTGTCTCTGGTTCACCGTGTATACGAGCGAGTGGATAACATCGTGATTTGCATGAGGAATTTCACAGGTGAATCTGCTGTACACACAGAGGCCACAAACACCAGAAATCTGTAAAGAACTTCATTAAGACCAAAAGATGACCGAGCTCGGTGTGGTGACCGTCTCCACTAAACTTCGGGTGTGCAGCCGCATAAAGTCAGCTTCTAGCCATCTTCCCAACAAGACGAAAGTCTGACGCTCCAACAGTTGCTCCGAGGAGGAGGAGGAGATTAGTGTTTAACGTCCTATCGACAACGAGGTCATTAGAGACGGAGCACAAGCTCGGGTTAGGGAAGGATGGGGAAGGAAATCGGCCGTGCCCTTTCAAAGGAACCATCCCGGCATTTGCCTGAAGTGATATAGGGAAATCACGGAAAACCTAAATCAGGATGGCCGGACGCGGGATTGAACCGTCGTCCTTCCGAATGCGAGTCCAGTGTGCTAGCCACTGCGCCACCTCGCTCGGTGGTTGCTCCGACCTTTAAAATTTGCGGACCACTCCACTGCGCATGCGGCCACAGAAAAACAGGCGCCAGAGACGTTGATCGGCGCGAAACAAGTCCAGCGCGCATTAACTTTACTGTGACTGTGCAGTCGACCCAAGCTGGGGTGTCGACGTATCACTCTGAGCTGCACTGAAGCGACATCTTTGTTAAGTTTATTACAGAAAGCACCAGATTCCATGACTAACCCATGCTGAAACCGTTACCTTAATTTAATTCCTCAGTAATCAATTTCAGTTGTCTTTTTCACCACGGAGGCCAGAAGGGTTTAGACGCTAAAATTTAGACGTTTTTGAACAACATTGACAGACCAGTGTCAACACAGTGTTCTTCCACGTGTGATTTATTTGGCTGTAAGAGGCGGATGTTCCGACTGTGTTGCGTACATCTTTCATGGACTGTACGAGTTGTTTGTCCGATTAATGTTCTCAGGGATTTATAAACCACAGCCATCCGAAGCATCAAATCGTTTTTTAAGGGAACCCAATAGTGCTGTTGTCTTCGGTAGAGGACGAAAAATCACATTTACATTGTACTTACTGAGGATCTGTCCTATTTTTGAAGACGGGCTTCCCACAAATGGCACGAAAGCCATGGATTTTATTCTTTCTGTGTGTTCTTCTACATTGCTTATGACCTTAATTTGTAGCGCCTTACGTATCTGCTGTGGAGGATATCCGTTGGCTTACAATCTATCCTTAAGTGTTGGAGCTCGTCCTGCAGATCGCTCCCGTGAGCAATGACGTGTGCTCTGTGAACTACAATTCTGAGTACACTTATTCTGCTGTGTGAACTAAAGGTCTCAGAACACCTCTTCCTCTAACTCCACCGTAAATAAATTGGCCACCAAGGGCGACAAAGGACAACCTATGGCGACACCTTCAGTCTTTTCAAAAAATTCGTTATAAAATAAAAACGTATGTCGAGGTCTCTACATGTTGAAACAAAGCAGAAACCTTTTTATCAAAACCTCTACCAATAAGTGATAGGGATTCTGAAAGCGTAATCTTTGTGAACAGAGACACCACATCGAAGCTGACTAATAGACCATAAACAGTCAGTGTCGGTGAATGTATCCTGCCATTGAAAGGGCGCAGTGTTGCGTAAATGGTGAGCACGTTTTCCCACGAGGTGCCTTGATAAGGACGCCAGGTATTTGACACAGCCATAGATTGGATAACGAACGTTACTCATTGTTGAACACTTAGGAACATCTTTCTTACGGATCTTTGGAAGTCCATAAAGCAGTTTAACGTCACGTAAACAGATATGAGTATAAAGCAGCGTGTATTAATTGGCGAGATCATTGGTCTACGGTTACCTCACGCTGGCTCTGCGTCTTCGGTCAAAAGTTAGCGTCATTGATTAGTAATGAAAACATCCTCGGTCTAGGGTTCGAACCCCGCCACCGCTTACATTTTGTATAAAAATATCTGTGGCGGCCGAAGACTCCCGGCATAAGAAGTCACTCTCATTCTGCCAATAGTCTCATCAAAGAGAGCGGAGCAGCGGACAGAGATTCAGTGCCCTCTCTTGCCCTTGAGATGGGAAACTGCCCCAAAGGCGGAAGAATGAGCAATGATCAATAGCACGGTAATGCAGAAGGCAATGGAAACCACTACATTAAGACACGTAATGCGTACGACAGACATGTGTCCTGTAACTGAAAAATTGTCATGATGACCTCTCCGTTGGAAAAAGATTCCGGAATAGTCCCCCATTTGGATCTCCGGAAGGGGACAAAGAGGAAGTGATCATAAGAAAAAGATTGAACGGATAACGTTCTTCGATTCGGGGTATGGAAAGTCAGAAATTTGAACGTGGTAGGGGAAAAAAATGGTTCAAATGGCTCTGAGCACTATGGCACTTAACATCTGTGGTCATCAGTCCCCTAGAACTTAGAACTACTTAAACCTAACTAACCTAAGGACATCACACACATCCATGCCCGAGGCAGGATTCGAACCTGCGACCGTAGCAGCCGCGCGGCTCCGGACTTAGCGCCTAGAACCGCTAGACCACCGCGGCCGGCGAACGTGGTAGGGAAGCTACCAAATCTGAAAAGGGAAATGTAAAGGTTCAGACTAGATGCAATGAGAGTCAGTGAAGTGAAATGGAAAGAAGACAAGGATTTCTGGTCAGATAAGGATTGGGTAACATCAATAGCAGGAGAGAATGGTATAATGGGAGTAGGATTTGTTACGAATAGGAGGGTAGAACAGAGTTACTGTGAAAACTTCAGTGATAGGGCTGTTCTCAGCAGAATCGAGAGCAAACCATCGCCGACAACGATAGTTCAGGTGTACATGCGGAAGATGAAGAGACTGAAAAAATATATAAGGATATTGAACGAGTAAAGCTGCACGTAAATTGAAAAGAAAATCTAATAGACATGGGGGACTGGAATGCAGTTGTAGTGGAGAGAATGGAAGAAACAATTACGGCAGAATATGGGCTCGGTACTAGGAATGAGAGGAGAAAGCCTGATTGAGTTCTGCAATAAATTTCAGCTAGTAGAAGAAAATACTCTGTTCAAGAAACACAAGAGGAGGTGGTATACATGGAAAAGGCTGGTAAATACGGGGAAATTCCAGTTAGTTTAAAACATGTACAGACAGAGGTTCCGAAATCAGGTACCAGGTTGTAAGACGTACCCAGGAGCAGATACAGACACGGATCACAATTTAGTAGTGAAGAATAGGCTGAAGTTTGACAGATTAGTCAGGAGGAATCAATGCGCAAAGAAGTGGGATACGCAAGTACTAAGGAAAGCAGAGATACGTGTGAAGTTCTCTGAGTCTATGGATAAAGAATAGCTCATACGCAGTCTCAGTTGAAAACGAATGGACGTCTCTGAAAATGGCTATCACAGAAGCGCAGGTACAAAGAAGGTAACTGCGAAGAAAGCGTAGCTAGCAGAATAAATAATTCAGTTAATTGATGAAAGAAGGAAGTACAAAAATGTTCAAAGATGTTCAGAAATACAGAAACACAGCTCACTGAGGAATGAGATAAATAGGAAGTGCATAGAAGTTGAGACGAAACGGCTGCATGATAAATGTGAAGAAATCCAAAAAGAAATGATTGTCGGAAGGACAGAAAAGTGAAAACAGCGTTGCTGAAATTAAAAGCAAGGGTGGTAACATTAAGAGTTCAATGGGAGTTCCACGGTTAAGTGCAGAGGCGAGAGCGGACGGTTGGAAAAAGTATGTTAAAGATTTCTCTGAGAGGGATGGCGATACAGAAGAGATATGGGTTTCAAAACTAGAATTTAAGAGAGCTTTGGAAGACTTAAGCGAATTTCTCCTTCTCCATGACAATGCAAGGCCTCCCACAAGTCTGCACATGCGACGGGAGCCCACAAAACTTAATTCTCCTGTTCTCCCTCATCCACCCTACAGCCAGGACCTAGCAGCTTCTGGCTTCCAACTGTTTGACGCTATTAAGGATCCATTCAGTGGGAAGCAGTGAATGGATGATGGGGAGGTTACTGATGTTGGCCCTGACGTCCAGTACAGTGGTACGAAGTAGGCATACAGGCTCTCTCAATAATGGGGTGTAAGGCCTTCGCCCTGATTGGGGATTATTTTGAAACATTTAACATTCGGTTTGTACATAGCAACTATAATTAATGTATTTGCATATGAAACACTTTAAAAATCACACCATCACACAAGGTCACCAAAGGGATGTTTTAGGCAGTGGTAACAAGTTGCATCGACAGATACATCTGTTACACATGCACTGTTGTTGTTGTTGTGGTCTTCAGTCCTGAGACTGGTTTGTTGCAGCTCTCCATACTACGCTATCCTGTGCAAGCTTTTTCATCTCCCAGTACCTACTGCAACCTACATCCTTCTGAATCTGCTTAGTGTATTCATCTGTTGGTCTCCCTCTACGATTTTTACCCTCCACGCTGCCCTCCAATACTAAATTGGTGATCCCTTGATGCCTCAGAACATGTCCAACCAACCGATCCCTTCTTCTGGTCAAGTTGTGCCACAAACTTCTCTTCTCCCCAATCCTATTCAATACTTCCTCATTAGTTATGTGATCTACCCATCTAATGTTCAGCATTCTTCTGTAGCACCACATTTCGAAAGCTTCTATTCTCTTCTTGTCAAAACTGGTTATCGTCCATGTTTCACTTCCATACATGGCTACACTCCATACAAATACTTTCAGAAATGACTTCCTGACACTTAAATCTATACTCGATGTTAACAAATTTCTCTTCTTCAGAAACGCTTTCCTTGCCATTGCCAGTCAACATTTTATATCCTCTCTACTTCGACCATCATCAGTTATTTTGCTCCCCAAATAGCAAAACTCCTTTACTACTTTAAGTGTCTCATTTCCTAATCTAATTCCCTCAGCATCACCCGACTTAATTAGACTACATTCCATTATCCTTGTTTTGCTTTTGTTGATGTTCATCTTATATCCTCCTTTCAAGACACTGTCCATTCCATTCAACTGCTCTTCCAAGTCCTTTGCTGTCTCTGACAGAATTACAATGTCATCGGCGAACCTCAAAGTTATTATTTCTTCTCCATGAATTTTAATACCTACTCCGAATTTTTCTTTTGATTCCTTTACTGCTTGCTCAATTTACAGATTGAACAACATCGGGGAGAGGCTACAACCCTGTCTTACTCCCTTCCCAACCACTGCTTCCCTTTCATGCCCCTCGACTCTTATAACTGTCATCTGGTTTCTGTACAAATAGTAAATAGCCTTTCGCTCCCTGTATTTTACCTCTGCCACCTTTAGAATTTGAAAGAGAGTATTCCAGTCAACATTGTCAAAAGCTTTCTCTAAGTCTACAAATGCTAGAAACGTAGGTTTGCCTTTCCTTAATCTTTCTTCTAAGATAAGTCGTAAGGTCAGTATTGCCTCACGTGTTCCAGTGTTTCTACGGAATCCAAACTGATCTTCCTCGAGGTTGGCTTCTACTAGTTTTTCCATTCGTCTGTAAAGAATTCGTGCTAGTATTTTGCAGCTGTGACTTATTAAACTGATAGTTCGGTAATTTTCACATCTGTCAACACCTGCTTTCTTTGGGTTGGAATTATGCACTAACCAACAGTAACCCCTACACTGAGGGTGAAAGGTATGTATGAGTGCAATATATCTTCAGTGGGCATATCACTGTTTAACTATCATGATTAGAGCTCTGCATTTCGATGAAAACAACCGCTCGAGCATTTCCCATTTCGTGCCGCTGCTCGACGGCTGGGAAAGGCCCACACTGCGATACGGCTGCGGCCGTCTAATGCACCAAGTGGCCGGTTGTGCTCCACCTCTCGGTTATCGGTTGGACTGTCGAGCACTGCCGGGCGCTCGAGCGTACTCACAATCCCGGCCGGTGACAGTACAACCGCCGCGCGCTCTACAGTGCCGATTCGCATTAGAAACCGTGTGTAAACGCAGTTGACGACCTGGCTTTGAGCAGCGCAGACAGCGTTATGGATAAACCAAGCATAGGTCGTAAACGTTCCAATCATGAAACGAAGAGAAGTACTATGGAGAGAATTAGGAGCGGATCATTAGTCCTGAAGAAGGAAGACGTGTCGGAAGAGGAGGCGAAAAGTGAAGCTTGGAAATCGTTTGCACTTGTAGTGGAACTTGTCACGCAGGCTTCTCCTGGTTTCGTGCAGTTTACCACGTGTGATACCATACTTTCGTACCAGTCAAGCACAACAGGTATGCTTCGGCACTGCAAGAGTAAATGCGGAGCAGAAGTCCACCGGCCACTTGCAGTACCAAGCCGCATAAAGAATGTTGTTGTTGATAGGTTGGTCGATATGAGTGGAATAGATTTAAATAGTTTTAGTAAGACTGGCTTCAAGAATTATTCGCAGGAGCTCATCAGTGTTGGCACCACTTACGGCAATGTTAGTATAGAAGATGTTTTTCCGCACCCTACCACTGTATCGCGGCATATTAAGGAAAAGGCAGAGAAAATACGGGTGACAATGGTGCCCAAGCTAATATGTACCTTAAAGAACAAAATCTGCGCTTTAGACGCTGATCTGTGGTCTGATAACTACAAGAAGAGTAATTTTTTGACTGTGACGTCGCATTATGTGGATGATGAGTGGCAGCTAGAAACGCTTGTTTTGATAACAACCGAGTTTCCGGACGTACCTAAGACAGGAGAGAACATATGGCACGAAATCGAAGAGAGGGTTCTTGTGTTAGGAATTAACAAGAATGATCTTACGAAATGTTACTTTGTCACCGACCAAGGAGCTAATATGAAGAAGGCACTTGAATCTTACGACCGTTTGCCTTGCTTTGATTACTGCTTGATGACTGCACTTCGTCACATTTCAAGAGACGTTTTTAGAAGACGAAGCCCCTGAAATCCTGTCGTCTACTATCAGCAAGAGCTATAGTAGGCTATTTGAAGAGATCGGGTCACTCGGGGCGTCTGCGGCACTCTGTGAAGCAAGAAGCTGTAACTCGGTGAAACAGTATACTGTTAATGCTCAATTCCGTCATAAGTCAAATCGACGATATTCGAGATCTACTAGAATCCCGGGGGCAATCGACACTCTTAGAAACCTTCCTAGAAGGGTGCGTACGAGACGTTGTCGCTTTTCTAACCCCCTTTAAAGAAGCGAGTTTGGATTTGGAAACTGCAAAGATAACAACGCTGTAACGTGTGCTGCCGTGGTACAAGAGTCTGTCACATCATTGTGAACCAATAGACAGTGACAACGAGGTAAGAACACTTTCTATAGGGTACGATCCTTTATACAACTGTTGAATTATCAGAGTCCAGTTATGTACATTGGGTTTCCATTTCAGCTCATGGCGAAAATAAAAAGGACAGCAGCATACTTCATCACAGAAAAGTGCAAAATTGAGGCTATCCATTACGTTGCCACGGTTCTATGGCCATCACGGCGTCATTTGAAGAAACTCACAGCAGACGAAAAGCAAGTAAACGAATGTTTGTTTGTCTAATCTGCCATCTTTCGTTAGATCAGCATTTATTACGTCTACAATGTGATATTTTGGAAAGGTTTCGCTTCCACAATGCGTTTTGATGTAATTTGTGCGATATATATAAAATGTCACCGTAAGTATAGTCGTTTAGTAACCAGTAATTCTAACTACGGTGTATACATATTTGAAGGTGCCAGGAATATCTTACGGATGTTTTCATTCATGTTTAGATTCCATTCAACCAAACAGTGACCAAGTTCTTCCCAAGAAAAAGTCCAGGATGGACTGGAGTTCGGATGAGGACGACGAAGATGGACACACAGTTACTACCAATGAACTCGAGAAGTACCTTTCGCTCTCCAAATCCGAATGTAGCTGTGCCGAAGGACAAATTTTGCAATGGTGGAAAATGCACGCGGGGCTATTTCCAAGGCTGTCGGTGGTAGCCAGAAGAGTTCTCTGTATTCCTGCCACTAGTGCTGCCAGCGATAGAAATTTTAACCAGGCCGGTCACCTGCTGTCCAGCAAAAGATCGTGCCTGGAATCAGACATGGTGGATGATCTCTTATTGATCCATCACAATTACGTAAGTATTCACAACGTACCACGTAATCACAAGGAAGGAAACATTCCTCAAACTCTATAAATGTATGATTCCACTTTCATTGGGTTCACAGGAAGAAGTTCAAACCGCCAGCTGTAGTAATAGCTCCAGGAACACAAATGACGCCTGTGCATAAGGGAGCACCAATGACGGAAAACGAATTGTATAGTCACGATTCACTTGTAACGTTATTTACAGGACATAATTTGTTCTGAAATTAACGTTTGTGGAACAAAATTTCGTGAGTATTACTTTTAACTCCGTCATTCCTTCCCGATCCTGCATTCAATATTGTTGTTGTTGTTGTTGTTGTTGTGGTCTTCAGTCCTGAGACTGGTTTGATGCAGCTCTCCATGCTACTCTATCCTGTGCAAGCTTCTTCATCTCCCAGTACCTACTGCAACCTACATCCTTCTGAATCTACTTAGTGTATTGATCTCTTGGTCTCCCTCTACGATTTTTACCCTCCACGCTGCCCTCTAATGCTAAATTTGTGATCCCTTGATGCCTCAAAACATGTCCTACCAACCGATCCCTTCTTCTAGTCAAGTTGTGCCACAAACTTCTCTTCTCCCCAATCCTATTCAATACCTCCTCATTAGTTACGTGATCTACCCACCTTATCTTCAGCATTCTTCTGTAGCACCACATTTCGAAAGCTTCTATTCTCTTCTTGTCAAAACTGGTTATCGTCCATGTTTCACTTCCATACATGGCTACACTCCATACAAATACTTTCAGAAACGACTTCCTGACACTTAAATCTATACTCGATGTTAACAAATTTCTCTTCTTCAGAAACGATTTCCTTGCCATTGCCAGTCTACATATTATATCCTCTCTACTTCGATCATCATCAGTTATTTTGCTCCCTAAACAGCAAAACTCCTGTACTACTTTAAGTGTCTCATTTCCTAATCTAATCCCCTCAGCATCACCCGATTTAATTTGACTACATTCCATTATCCTCGTTTTGATTTTGTTGATGTTCATCTTATATCCTCCTTTCAAGACACTGTCCATTCCGTTCAACTGCTCTTCCAAGTCCTTTGCTGTCTCTGACAGAATTACAATGTCATCGGCGAACCTCAAAGTTATTATTTCTTCTCCATGAATTTTAATACCTACTCCGAATTTTTCTTTTTTTTCCTTTACTGCTTGCTCAATATACAGATTGAATAACATCGGGGAGAGGCTACAACCCTGTCTCACTCTTTTCCCAACCACTGCTTCCCTTTCATGCCCCTCGACTCTTATAACTGCCATCTGGTTTCTGTACAAATTGTAAATAGCCTTTCGCTCCCTGTATTTTACCCCTGCCACCTTCAGAATTTGAAAGAGAGTATTCCAGTTAACGTTGCCAAAACTTTCTCTAAGTCTACAAATGCTAGAAACGTAGGTTTACCTTTTCTTAATCTTTCTTCTAAGATAAGTCGTAAGGTTAGTATTGCCTCACGTGTTCCAACATTTCTACGGAATCCAAACTGATCTTCCCCGAGGTCCGCTTCTACCAGTCTTTCCATTCGTCTGTAAAGAATTCGCGTTAGTATTTTGCAGCTGTGACTTATTAAACTGATAGTTCGGTAATTTTCACATCTGTCAACACCTGCTTTCTTTGAGATTGGAATTATTATATTCTTCTTGAAGTCTGAGGGTATTTCACCTGTTTCATACACCTTGCTTACCAGATGGTAGAGTTTTGTCAGGACTGGCTCTCCCAAGGCCGTCAGTAGTTCCAATGGAATGTTGTCTACTCCGGGGGCCTTGTTTCGACTCAGGTCTTTCAGTGCTCTGTCAAACTCTTCACGCAGTATCGTATCTCCCATTTCATCTTCATCTACATTCTCTTCCATTTCCATAATATTGTCCTCAAGTACATCGCCCTTGTATAAACCCTCTATATACTCCTTCCACCTTTCTGCCTTCACTTCTTTGCTTAGAACTGGGTTGCCATCTGAGCTCTTGATATTCATACAAGTGGTTCTCTTCTCTCCAAAGGTCTCTTTAATTTTCCTGTAGGCAGTATCTATCTTACCCCTAGTGAGACACGCCTCTACATCCTTACATTTGTCCTCTAGCCATCCCTGCTTAGCCATTTTGCACTTCCTGTCGATCTCATTTTTGAGACGTTTGTATTCCTTTTTGCCTGCTTCATTTAATGCATTTTTATATTTTCTCCTTTCATCAATTAAATTCAATATTTCTTCTGTTACCCAAGGATTTCTATTAGCCCTCGTCTTTTTACCTACTTGATCCCTCAGAGCTACCCATTCTTCTTCTACTGTATTTCTTTCCCCCATTCCTGTCAATTGTTCCCTTATGCTCTCCCTGAAACTCTCTACAACCTCTGGTTCTTTCAGTTTATCCAGGTCCCATCTCCTTAAATTCCCACCTTTTTGCAGTTTCTTCAGTTTCAATCTGCAGTTCATAACCAATAGATTGTGGTCAGAATCCACATCTGCCCCTGGAAATGTCTTACAATTTAAAACCTGGTTCCTAAATCTCTGTCTTACCATTATATAATCTATCTGATACCTTTTAGTATCTCCAGGATTCTTCCAGGTATACAATCTTCTCTTTTATGATTCTTGAACCAAGTGTTAGCTATGATTAAGTTATGCCCTGTGCAAAATTCTACAAGGCGGCTTCCTCTTTCATTTCTTCCCCCCAATCCATATTCACCTACTACGTTTCCTTCTCTCCCTTTTCCTACTGACGAATTCAAGTCACCCATGACTATTAAATTTTCGTCTCCCTTCAGTACCTGAATAATTTCTTTTATCTCGTCATACATTTCATCACTTTCTTCATTATCTGCAGAGCTAGTTGGCATATAAACTTGTACTACTGTAGTAGGCATGGGCTTTGTGTCTATCTTGACCACAATAATGCGTTCACTATGCTGTTTGTAGTAGCTAACCCGCACTCCTATTTTTTATTCATTATTAAACCTACTCCTGCATTACCCCTATTTGATTTTGTATTTATAACCCTGTAATCACCTAACCAAAAGTCTTGTTCCTCCTGCCACCGAACTTCACTAATTCCCACTATATCTAACTTTAACCTATCCATTTCGCTTTTTAAATTTTCTAACCTACCTGCCCGATTGAGGGATCTGACATTCCACGCTCCGATCCGTAGAATGCCAGTTTCCTTTCTCCTGATAACGACGTTCTCTTGAGTAGTCCCCGCCCGGAGATCCGAATGGGGGACTATTTTACCTCCGGAATATTTTACCCAAGAGGACACCATCATCATTTAACCATACAGTAAAGCTGCATGTCCTCGGGAAAAATTGCGGCTGTAGTTTCCCCTTGCTTTCAGCCGTTCGCAGTACCAGCACAGCAAGTTCGTTTTGGTTAATGTTACAAGGCCAGATCAATCATCCAGACTGTTGCCCCTGCAACTACTGAAAAGGCTGCTGCCCCTCTTCAGGAACCACATGTTTGTCTGGCCTCTCAACGGATACCCCTCCGTTGTGGTTGCACCTACGGTACGGCCATCTGTATCGCTGAGGCACGCAAGCCTCCCCACCAACGGAGAGGTCCATGGTTCATGGGGGGGGGGGGGGGGGGCATTCAATATTAGTACAACGTATACGTGGCCGAGTTTGGAGATAGGCTACACATAATCCATGATGAGACTACTGTGTTCCCGTTTGTCTACCGAACGGAACAACATTACAGTTTTTGTTGCAATTACTGGAATACATGATAACCTCAAAGGCGAATCTCCAGTAGTCTGCAACATATTAACAAATATCAAATGTAACATATACAGGTGTATTATTTAGGTCATAGAACTGGTAGTAAACAACGAAAGACAGTTGTAAAAGAAATAAGTGAGTGGTTAATGTGAAGCGGTGGCCTCTAATCTCAAGGAGTGTGACGAGGCCCCGTTCGCTGGCACTGAGTCCACCGGTTACTGGCGACCGTCCGAGCGTTTGGCGCACTCTGCCGAGCGCTGGCGATAGGCTGCCCACGGCCGGCGGAGAGGACACTCGCCCGCATACTCCCGAGAGCCAGAGGGGCGAGCGGGACTCGCCGGTAAAAATCGGAGATAATGCAGACCTGGTCATGATTGTACCGCCACATCGTCTGGTGATAGCACAGCGAAGATAGCACAGCGGTGTGCCCAAGGAAGAAGGCCGGTGAATATTGAATTCTGTGCAGATAGAGACAGAAACATTTTGTGGAGTGACCAGTGAACGTTCCATCTTCGTACTATGCCACACACTCCATCTGTTGGCTGTTTTTGTAACTCACGACTCTTTGATAAGCACCATGTTAGTTCCCTGTTTCTGGTTCTGAATTCTAGGAAACCCCACGTGGTATTATAGATCGATACCACCCCCAATGGCATCTGAGAGTTGGCAATGGAAAAACACGTTTCCAACAGACGCTTTCAGCCGCTCTGACTATGAACGCCCTCTGTTGTCGCGATATAGAACGGCTCGCGGCACCACATGGCCACTAGTAGTGGGAGCCTCACAATGCGCGATACTGTTCAGTGTCTTGTAATGGCTGGACGTTATTGCTGTTTGTTCTTTCATAAAGTTTCGTTGCAACACTTGGAGGTAGCTGCAAGTTAAGAAAAACTTCTGTTTACTGTATTTATATGTTTGCTGATCATTTCTGCTCCTGTCCAGCTTCTCCACGACTACAGCTGCTGCACAATTTTGTAGCCCACCTCTCGTCACCATTGTGTAGCAAGTAGTACACAACACTTAACACATTTGGGAAACCATGTGACTTGGTCGTTGTTATAATCCTAGATGTGTATGTTTTATTCCATCTGCAATAATCACAACGCTGGCTAATTAATTGTAAAACGTAAACTTTCGTGGCTGGAAATGTCACAATCAATAAAATATTCCGGGGTATTATGCGTGATCGAGTGGTTTTCATCTTAAAATCTGGTGTTTGCGGAAGACATTTTCAAGGGGCATCGTAGCTTTGTTCAATGTCCAACTCACACCCTGGCTCACTGCTAACATAGTGAGTAGTGGATAATTAAGTTCACCGTACCTAAACTAACACGAAAAGAAAAGGTTAACATTTTATGTGCACTAGTAAGCCCACGATACAGGCAGATCTGACACAGTAACGCTGTTGGAGGTATGTGGTATGTTGCCGCGCGCTGGTTATAGGTGTCCCCCCAACTCGCCTTTTTACAGGCAGATCTCTACAGCTGGAGTGGGGACATCGTCCAAAAATGTTCAAATGTGTGTGAAATCTTATGGGACTTAACTGCTAAGGCCATCAGTCCCTAAGCTTGCAGATGCTATTGTTTTATGTATTTTCTTACCTTTTTCCTCAATTTGTTGAAATAGTACCGCCCCTAGCCCGGTCTTTGCACTATCAGTTACTAGCCAGAACTCCTGACTTAAATTTGGGTGTGATAAAATTGGAGCATTATTCAATGTTTCCTTAAACTTATGAAATTCTTCATCTGCTTGTTTATCCCATATCCAGTGTGTGTTTTTTTCTCTCAGTGCACACAGTCTCGGTGCTGCAAGTGTGTCTATCCATATAAATTTTTTGTAAAAATTTATCAACTCCAATAATCCCCTTAGATTTTTCTTGTTGAAGGGAGTAGGAAAATTACGAATAGCGTCTATCATCTTCTCGTCTGGCGATATAGCTTTTGCAGATATTTTATGTCCTAAAAATTTAATTTCTGATTCTCCAAAATGCGATTTCGTAATGTTGACGGTGACCCAATGTTTTTTCATAATTTGTAGGAAAATATCCAGTATATAATTATGTTCTGCCCAAGTTGCCTACGCCACAAGAACGTCGTCCACATAGCAAGTAATTTTCTGAAGTATGTCGAGATTCAGTATAGAATTCAGACAGCGAATAAAGGCAGCTGACGAGATTTTGAGGCCAAACGGTTACGTTTGAATTGGTAGCAATGACCAAAGACAGTAAAGCCTGTGTATTTTCGACATGAAGGTTCCAATTCTATTTGCCAAAAACTTGAACGCAAATCGATGGATGAAAAAATCTGTACTCCATGAAACTTCTGAATCAACTCTTCCAATTTCTCTGGTCTATCTGTTTCCGAAACTATAATTGTATTTATTTGTCTTGAATCAAGTACCAGACGTATGCTCCCATCCTTCTCACTTACAACGTGTAAGGGTGAATTATATGGTGACTTGACGGGTTCAATTATGACATCATCCAACATTTTTCTGATTTCAACAAATATTTGCTCTCGATAACTATATGGTATGGAATAAGGTGGAACACAAAAGGGTTTATGATATTTGACCTAAATTATCCTAAGGACAAACATGCACACCCATGCCCGAGGGAGGACTCGAACCTCCGCCGAGACCAGCCGCACAGATCATGACTGCAGCGCCTAAGACCGCTCGGCTAATCCCGCGCGGCAATGGATTGAGAAAGGAGGCAACAACGGCATCTCGTAAGAGTGGTGAGAAACAGACGGAATTTTTGAACAGGAGAAGATCTGTGAAAGGTAAGCAGAGGCTGCGCGTTAGTGATGATAGACCCTTGTACTACACGGTGTAGCTATGTAGATGTCTAAGGAATTTACAGAACCTGGAACTTGTGGCTAAGGTAGAAGTGTGTTAGTTCTGGAAAGTAACACTGGTCCTAACACGTGTGGCGCTGTTGTAAGTGTTTTTGCCCCCCGTCCGTACGTCATAACTGGCGGCCAGTTGCAGCTGCAGCGGCGGCCGCGGCCCGGGGTGGGCTGCTCTGGCGACAGTTTATGGCCCAGCAGCTGGCTGCTGGCTGGTGGCGCGGCGAGGCCGCCACCTGTGAACAATGGCGGCAATTACTCAGCCGGACGCGGCGCCGTCCCTCTGCGCACACAGAGCGCGCCCGCAGCCGGAGCACGCGGCTTACGGCAGCCGGCGGCCGTGACTGCTCGCCTCCCACTGTGCTGCCGGCTCTGAGCAGTAATGCTCAACTAGGTGGGCAGAGACAGCAGCGCTTTCGTTCGTTAGTCAGTCATTATAGGAAATACGAGGGCTATTCCGAAAGTAAGGTCCGATCGGTCACGAAATGGAAACGACTATGAAAATCCGATAAAGCTTTGCACAGATGTGTTGGGTAGTGTCTCTAGTATAACCCCAGTTAGCATCACGTCGCTCTTCTCATTTCTGAGCTCGCAGTGAGTGCGTAAAGATGTCTAGAAAATAGTGTCTGCCGCCAAGTACGGGGGCCTGGTGAGAAATTTCCCCTGAAGCTATGCAGCTAACATTACATAACTGTCGTGCTGTTTCGTCTTCAAGACAATTCTCAGCCGCATTCTGCAGGGGCAATGAAGATGCTCCTGCATCGTTTTCAAATGGAAATGTGAGATTACCCACAATACAGCCCGTAATTGTCTCCCTCTGAGTTTCAGCTCAGGTCACATGAACCGCTGGTTATGAAGACAACATTTCGGCACAAGACAACGAGCCGTAGGCCAGCGTAGAGAATTGGCGGAGAGCACTGGCGGCTGCCTTCTATAGCGAGGGTATGGGAAAGTTGGTACAACGCTACGATACACGTCTAAGTCGGGTCGGCGACTATGGAGATAAGTAGCTGCAAGGTGTATCTAACTGTTGCAAATAAAACATTTTTGATTTTTACCGTGGTTTCCATTTCGCGACCTATCGGACCTTACTTTCGGAATAGCCCTCGTAGTTGTTGATTTATTTAGCTCAAGATACATGGACAAATCGTCAAGTTATTTAAAATCTGTCATCTGTTTAGCATTACTGAAGAACATGCATCTGCAAAATTATTCTAATACACACTGACGCGCAAAACTTAAGCATGAAAATACCTGTCCCAAGATTTGGCACTGCCAAGTTACATATCTCTGTTACACGATAAAATTAATAAGAAATCAGGAGAATTTTTTTTTCTGATTTTGAACAGCCGGCATTACTCATTCACCCCAATTGTCGCCAGTTGCTAGCTGGGTAGTGAGAAAATTTTAACACCGTTGCTAGATCAGGAAGACAGCCACCTCAACACACTTAAGAGAGACTGCGTGCAGCTCGACAAAAAATGGTTAAAACAGTTCAATCTGAACTGCCTTCCTTACTCCCGTAACATTATATAAGAGACACTAAATAGGACGCAACAACGTCTAGCAGGGATTTAAGTAAGCAGTCAGGATTCTGTAGAAAATTCGTTAATCAAATGTAGCGGAACTGCGCGGTCATTATGGACGTCTTCGAAGTAGCTTTTGGCAGTCCAAATGTAGGATCTATGGCGTTCATACTGATAGATCGGATTCTCCCGTTACGGTAGGGTAACGTCCTGTGTATGAGGTTGTTCTAATGTCGGTCTTGGACATGCTGCACTACAAGATGATCAGTAACCCGAAGCCTTGGCTGATGGATCCCAGCATCCAGCACTGACGTCAGCACAGCATCCAACGCTGTTCGGTAGTCCAAAGAGCTACCAACGCGACTCTGGACCCTAAACTCCGACGTCGAACGCGGCTGAAGGCATACTGCACCGGCAGGCCAGGTTCAGCATCCAGCACAACTAAGGTATCCTGCATCGCGGTCCGCATGAGGAAACGATGTAGGAAATGATCTGAGATGGCTTACCTCTCGAAACGGGGTGTGAATCAAAACACACATGTCGTAGTCATAGCCACATCCAAGTAAAGGTACAATAGGGGCGTCCTTACCTCACCAGCGGGCGGTGAAACAACCGAATCAGGGTGCCATCGACTTCCACTGTGAGTTGCTGCAGCGCCCTCGGCACCCTTGATTTTGCTATTGGAGTCGCCGAATTACTGTCTGCGCTACGCAGCCGTGAATCAACGCAGTAGAACCAGGAAAAACTTGTATTTTCAGTAACAAACCGAATGATTTTGGGTATTGTTTTACTGCGACTAACAACGCTGCACAAGTCCTCGTGTCATTTCTGAAATATATGTGGGAGAGGGAAAAAAAGGGGTTACTGGTCAGTCTGTCTCCCGAGCGGTACAGAGCAGATGGCAGGAGGGCAATTCATAGCGAAGGCATTTGATTGTTGTCTGGTATCCGAGCCAACACTGGTACAGGCATTTACTAGAAATGCAGGTGGTGAAACTAATTAGGGAACTCGTTGTGGAGACTCCTGGACAAACAGGGTTTTGAAATAGTTGTTTATTCCAGACAGAACTAACTAACACACTGGAGGCTAGCTCTAGGGCATGAATAACACTGCTACAACAGAAGCCAGTGCAAAAGTCCCAGGACTGGATGCTAACCACAGCAGCACACACTAGCAGCATCTTAAGGCAACAACTTAGTTGCCAAACAAAACATACTGAGTGTGACACTGTTCACTGAGACACTCCAAGAGCAGACTTATGCGGAGCTTGACCGAGGCTGGAGTCGACGGACGCGGATTCGGCGCCCATATCGTCTGACTGAGAGCTCTGCGAAAATGTGGAAACTAGGGGTTTTAAAGAGTCGCGTGGGGGCACTATTTTTCCCACTTAAAGCCACCCAGCCAATCCCGTAGGTCTCTTGCAGGCGCCTGCCAATCACTGTTTAGTTAAGTCCCCTCTACTGCTCCTAAGGCGGGAATGTTAATGCAGTTGCACGAATTAAGTCCGTATTTGGTATCAACATTGTTCAGCTAAAGCTAAACGTAACTGCTCTGCCAAATAAGGCTTGCAACATTATTGTTATACGTCATTTAGTCCCGCCCCTTGGGCAACCAGGCGTAGGGACTGCTAGGTCAACAGTTTTCGGCGTTTTCGCTCTCTTTCTAACCCTTGTGAGCCAACTAACGTTACTGTTCTTAGGGCTGGTATCAATCTGCCTTTATACGCTAGTACGTGCCTGTTGGTTACAAGGTTCTACGGTGGCAACTTACTACAGCGTCTAGACGACATATGAAGTTACATGTTAATTCCTTGAAGAGTAATTAACGCCCTGGGACCGCTACTGGGGGCGTCTGCATTTTCGCAAGTCTCTCCCCTTACGGGTTACTTCAAGTAATAATATCTCTCCTAGTTTCGTCTGCCCTCGGCATCGTCTCTGCTTCCGCGCCTTGGAACGCCTGTCCTCCTTTCTCACAGCTTCAAGATAACACTACAGTAGCAAGGAATAATCAATATATTACACTCGGTCTGCAATAACAGTCGGCAGGTTGCAGTGAACACTGTAGCAAGTATCTACTAATACCAGTATTGCTCGCCCCTGTCTTGATCACAACCGAGGTAGATTCTTCCTACACGTAGGTCAGAGACCTAAAGATGGAATAGGAAAACACTGAAATTGTTTGACAAATAAACTGACAAACGAATTTCAGGTTGGAAATTTGACAGCTGAAAGGTGTTTAATTTGGCATCCTCTGTCTACGGACATCTTGTCGTGAATAAAAGCAGGGTGAGTCGTTGAGCGAGTCATCAACGCAGCAAGGTCGCGAAGTACTGTCCGATGTGCCGGACACAGCCACGCTGCACACAGCTATGACTCCTGTAGTGTTGCAACGTGCAGAAACTCTCATAAGAGGTGACAGACAGATGAGTCGATTCGTAGTGCTGACGCACTAGTTGGGGTACTCCAAGCCACTTTGGTTCTTTGCCAAGTAACAGAAGACCATAAAGAACAACGAATGTCCACCTGTGAGGAATTGCTTGGTTGTCACGAGGTTGATCGTGCCTGTTTTTTGTCGAATATTAATACAGCCGATACAACATGTGTTCATCACTTTCAACCACAAAAAAATAGTGGCGCCCTGGTTTCTCCGAAGAAATAGTTCGAAATAGCACCCTCAGCCGGTAGTGTTATGGCGCTGGCCTTCTGGGACTCTGAAGGGGTTATTCTGTTGATGTCCTCCCACGTGGTGCAACGATCAGCTTTGAAGTGTATTGTGGTACTCTCAGGAAGTAGAAGAACGGCTTTCAGCGTGTTCGTCGCCACAAAAATGCAAACTAACTTCTCTCTCCTCATGACTACGCAAGGCTTCACACAAGACCACCCGAGAGGAGGTCGAAAAACTTTATTTACAGTCGGAGTTGCGCATTTCCGTGAGTTTGGCGCAGTGAAGGATGCACTTTGCTGGAAGCTGTACGTGGCCGATGGGTAGGTTACTGATGCAGAATATCACTGACTCCGACGTCGTCTAATAGCGTGGTACCATGCGAGCATACAGCAATGAACGGAGATTATGTTGAAAAATTCAGCTTTGTAGCCAAAAGCGTGGGCAATAATTCGATGTATTGGAATCAAAAACCAACCTGCCTTCAGAAAAGTGTTGCATTTCTTATTTAACGCCCCTCATAACATGATTCTGAAGCAGTAGGGAGTTCGTTGTGGAATGGAAAAGCACTAGGACCACAAGGTAAAGTCTATCGTAAAAATGAAAATCTTTCCAGTTATAATAAATACACCAATAATGGAACGTCGTAAAAGAAATTTATTATGTTCATAGAGCGTGTAGTACAAGTTGTCATCAAAGCAAAACAGTTCATGAGAAACAAAAGGAAAACAAAACGGCATGAGGCCAAATAACAAAAAAAATGGTTCAAATGGCTCTGAGCACTGTGGGACTTAACATCTGAGGTCATCAGTCCCCTAGACGTAGAACTACTTAAACCTAACTAACCTAAGGACATCACACACATCCATGCCCGAGGCAGGATTCGAATGTGCGACCGTTGCAGTAGCGCGGTTCCGGACTGAAGTGCCTATAACCGCTCGGCCACAGCGGCCGGCACCAAATAGCAAGTGTCTTCCACAGTCGCAGTAAAAATAAGTTGAAAATCAAAACCAATTAAACCACAGTTACTCAACAGTGGCTGTTAAATGCTTTAGCAAACTTAGCAGTTGCTAAGTTGGCTTAAGGCTAAATGAAAACGCACATTTCATCAGTAGATCAAATAAATTTGTTACGAGAAAGCGCACTACAAACAAAACTTAGCTGCTACAAAACTTACTTAGTCTCAGCTTTGAGGTACAGGAGAGTGTAGTGCAACACATTACAGTACAGTTAGCAAGATAACGCTGCAAGGAAAATCCAAATTATTCTTAGTGCCTGCAGCAGCGGCTTGCCATACTGAAATAAATGGTATTAGTGAGAATACCAAGAACAGTTACAGATTAAGGTACTAATACTACATCTATAGCTGGAACCAAAACTTAATATTTCTCTTTCTTTTGTTATAAAAAAGTAACCCTTAATTGTGAAAAAGTAAATAGTTACAGAAGTGTTTGATACAGTACTGTATATAGTATGTAGTACTGTATGTAGTACAGTATTTAGTATATCTTAAATTTTATTCACAAATGTTTGGTGTGGCTATCTTCTGTAACACGATAGATGTCCCATCTGTAATCAGTTTTATGCCAAGTCCTATAAAGCATAATGCGTGTCTTTATGTATGATGCTACTGCTGTGTTTTCCGTTGTTGTCGCAGCTCGTCCACGTTTCCCAGAAGTAGAGGGACAAACCTTCTGTCTTCAGTGTAACCACATACACAGAAATCCATTGCGACTAAACCAGGTATTCGTGGTGGCCAGGGTACTGTTCCACCACGACCAAGTACGTACATTCCTATGGAGGTACACGACGATTTCTTGATAATAAAGGGGTGGCACACAATCCTGCTAAAAAATAAATTATGTGCCCATATCCTATGGTAATTGAGGAATCAGATAACGTGCAAGCATGCCAGTTGCAGTGTTGCGTCAGAAATGCTGACTGACCAGGAGCCGACGTCCTATGTGATACGCACCCAGTTTTGGTGAAACAACTGTACTCCAAGATGCTACTCCAGGCGGGTGTAAAATGAACGTACGCAACGGAAAATAATAAATGCTAAAATGAAAATTTGGCCCTGTCTGAAGCAGATCTTAGGATCTCTTAATTCTATAAATTACAATCTAAACATAAATGAATGTTGAAGACAACTAATCCTACTAAATGATAAACGTCGTTCCTGTTTATATATTTTTGTTGTAGATTAAAAAAAAAACTTTATATTACAGAGTTTACATTTCCTAAGTAAAATTACTTACCAACTGCCCAACTCTGCCCCTTATTGTGGCTGCGCGGTCTAATATCAATAACGAGAAATGACTGATCATCTACGTACGAACACTAGAAAACATTACTTTCAAAGATGATCTACGGTGGTGTGGAACCTCAGTAGAAATAAACTAACGTGATCACAGCTGTTAATCTCTTATAGCCCTAATAAGCTGAAGCAATTTGCGATATTAACGTATGTACTGATTCCGGATCGTCGAAGTGATGGTTCTCGTACTCATCTGCAACGATGGAAGAACTCCAGCCACGAATAAACTCTTTCAAACAGTAGGACGGCAGAAGGCGGTCCTCGGACTAGTATACTCTGTCTTCTCCTCTCTGTGTTCTACTGACGAGTACTCCCAGCCACAAGGACGGAGTTCATATAATGTCTCAACGTAAGCATAGGCAGAGGAAGTGCTCTCAATTACTGAACGCTGCGTACTCAACGACGACTTCCAACCCGGTGGTGACGTCCAGAATATTATAGGTCCGCAACAGTACAGTGCCTAACTGTTCTAACTGTAAACTCTCCTGAGATCAAAGACAGCAAGTCCATTTGTACCAACAAAGCTGAAATCGAGCGACCGTCACACACGGGCGCTCACATCGGAAGACCTCGTCTCTCCACCGCTGTCTTCCCACCAAGACACAGCTCCCCACCATCGTAATTCCGAAAACGAATCATATTCCAGAAACAACGGAGTATTCTCCCTCTCTACCGATTCTTCTGAACGCCGACCAACCATATTTTAGTCTTTCGTTGTCCAGCATGGAAACTTTGCGAGGAAAAACCTGTACTCGTATAATACTACGCTTCTGAGTAAAAATCCTTGGAAATAACCCAGCTTGCGTGGTTTCCGAGGTGCCGCTTTTCATTCCTCTCACCTGCGTCCAAGATTTCCAGAGTTCGGAAGTATTATCCGGTTATCCTTCTGGCCCGGCTACAATAGCGGCGAGCCGTCACCCTATTGTGTTCCAGAGCTCAGGTGCCACGACGTCAGTTTAGCTTCTTCCTGTGTTTAAGCAGGACCAACACCTGTGCGGGCCTTCCACCCAGAGCTTGAGTTCTACCTGCCGTTTCATCTCCACTGGCGTTCCAACCTCTACTAGTACAGGCAATCATTCTTTACGTCGTTCTGATAATAAAGACACTCCGTCACCTTTCATGCAATAAGCGTTAACAATTATTTGCAAGATGTTTTTAACAATGTCAGTCTCCTTTAAATATTCATATATACGATGTACAACTTATCAAACGGTATCTAATTGTGATTGTAGTTTATGGCAAAGTATGTGGGTGAGTGATTGTAAGGTGCGAAATTATAGCCACACTACAGTACCAATTAATAACGGTATGTCTTTGACGAGGTGACTTGTGATATTTAGTCCTGAATTGTCTCAGAACTGTAATACCGGATCGTGATTCATGAAACCATACACAACCCTGCGCATATTCTGCACCGTTACATGACTCCATGACGACTATTGGAGTAACTCATTGTCGAATGCCAGACGCCATGATGACTATTGGAGTAACTCATTGCCGTATGCCACCAAGCAGGAACGTTGGAAAATAACAATGTTAAGCGAGAACAGGACCTGAAGATATACATGGTAAGTCAAAGGTCGCAGTACACTCTGTTATGTCAAAAACCCGCCAGAATTGGGGAAACCTGAACATTCCAGTTACGTATCCGCGAAAAAGTCCATCTTTTTCAGACTGTACCCAACATTGACGCCATCATGAAATTGTCCGTCTTGAATGTAAGTTTTTTTTAAAAAATGGAAATCAAAATTTTGTGACAAGTTCATTCCTGTAAACAGATTGGATGTGGTGGGTATAGTTCAAAAGTTACATCATGGTTGGAATTACAGACTGGACTCTTCTCCGTAAAGGACTATGTGCTCAATATGGTGTCCCTTTCGGTCAGCGCAAATTTGAAGGCACTGAATCCAATCTTCATGCACTCAAAGAAGGATTTTCACAGAAATACTCACAAACGCTTCTTCAATGCGTTCCTCGAGATGGTGTCTATTTTCTCTGCATATACGAGTTGCTTAAAACGCCCCCACAGATGAAAGTCAAGTAGTGTGTGATCAGGTGATCTAGGTGATCATTCCACAGAACCAAGTCAGCCAATCCAGTGGCCAGAAAATGGATCAACAAGTGCTCTTTAGTATGGTGGAGCCCCATCCTGCTGAAAATAGGGTCCAGTTACATAGGTACACCATATTCCACACTACACCGTAACCCTTACGTCACCAACAAACTTGGAAGATTCCATCCAGTTTGGATTCTGGTCGCTCCAGTATCTGCAGTTGTAACGGTTGACTACATAACTGAAAAAAACTTCGCCTCATCGATGAACAAAGTACCTTGCGCAAAAGAGGGATCTTGCTGAACTTGCTCCAGGGCCCACGTGCAAAACTGTATACGTCCGTTTGGGTCATCCTCTGCATGGTGCTGGAATAGCTGAATCTTGAATGGACACCACTGATAAGCATGATGGATTCTTATGATCGATGATTGGCTGACATCACATTCTACTGACAGACTTCGTGTGCTGCGGTGCGGGTTCTTCACGAAGGACGCCGTAGCCGTTGTTGGGGTTGTCTCGTCAGTAGCACTCCCTGCCTTGTTAACCACAGTCCCAGTTTCTTGGTATTTGGTAATTAAGAACCTGATAGTGTTGTGTGAAACTGGAGGTATTTCTCGGTGCCAGGTGTTAAAATCTGCCGCTATGACACGGAAATTCCGTTCTCAAGACATCAAAATGACCTCAGTTTACTCCATCTTCTTCAAAGCCATATTCAGTTACCTGCAACGAAAATGTGTTGTAACTTTCGAACCATAACTTCCACTTCGAATCTGTTTACAGGTATGAACTTGTCAGAAAATGTTGATGTTATTTCATACATCACACGACCCCCTTTCCATTTAAAACAACAGTTATCTAAATAGTATGGACCTAATGAAAATGATTTATCGGTAAACGTTTAAGTAAAGAAATGTCGCTTAGAAGCGATCTGCAGTATAAGTTCTGTTTTTAATTTGTGTGTCCGTATTTTCTGAAAACGTAACTATGTAGTTACTAGGGGACATCTCGAGTATTAGGGGAATTTCAGGTAACCGTTAAAGCACCTTCACCAACTGATATGCCAGTACATGTCTTTCTTTTAAAATGCAGGGTGTTTAGAAATTAGTTATGCAAAGTAACCCTTAATTATGAAAAAGACAATTATCTTAGAGAAATGCATAACTAATTTCTAAACACCCTGCATTTTAAAAGAAAGACGTGTACTCGCATATCAATCGGTGAAGGTGCTTTAACGGTTAGCTGAAATTCCCCTAATACTCGAGAGGTCCCCTAGTAACTACATAGTTACGTTTTCAGCAAATACGGACACACAAATTAAAAACAGAATTTCTATTGCAGATCGCTTCCAAGCGACATTTCTTTACTTAAACGTTTACCGATAAATCATTTTCATTAGGCCCATACTATTTAGATCACTCAAAATTTTCTTTTGAGGTAAACCCCCAACCTCGGGGTCACAAGGAAGCAAACAACGGCAGTAGCCGATCAAATACACAAACAGAGCCAGCTAGACCCGCCGGGTAGCAAGGTAAATACAGGCATGGCAAATAACATCATTCAGGCAGCTAGATTTACAAGGCAGCAAATTACAAGTAATACAGACTTGTGATAAGAGGTAGATAGTTGCCATTTATACCTCATATTTTGTGAATGTCACAGTTCACTCGTCACAAATCATTATTTAAGTAACAGCTAATTCTATAGCACTAACATTTGAACAGGATTAAACATCACTCAACTTACGTATAAGCCAGTACACAACGTTCAATAGACCAAAATACAAAGTGAAATGGGCTAGCAGTAACGGATAGACTTAAAATAAATGTCAATATGAGTAGTATGTGGCTAATTTTACTCTGATTTCGTTTAGATGCAGACGTCTAACAACGGGCAATAAAATACAAGGCTCCTTAAAGAAAACTGGCAAGCATGTCAATTAAACCAAAACCACGACAAGAAATTTGGGGATCGAAATTAGGAAAAGCACCTTAAAGAGAATACAAGCCACGAACGCCGTTTAGTAACGTGGCGGCTACACAACAAACTTGCCTGCCGCGGTGGCCGAGCGGTTCTAAGCGCTTCATTCCGGATCCGTACGATTGCTACGGTCGCAGATTCGAATCCTGCCTCGGACATGGATGTGTGTGATGTCGAGTTAGGTTTAAGCAGTTCTAAGTTCTAGGGGACTTATGACCTCAGATGTTAAGCCCCATAGTGCTCAGAGCCATTTGAACCATTTTGAACCACAACAAACTTGGTGCGGAGGGAACCAGAATGCGCAAAAGAGCCAAAAATTAATGCCTGTACTGGTACTAACAATGATCCACAGTACGGGAAGGCAAGAAATGCGGCCGGCACCTTTCAGTGATGGGTTGGATGACACTCAAGTTCCAAACCGGCGTGGTGGCGCCAATAAACACTATTCAGGTGTGGCCGCCGTTTCCCAACAATGTTCGACGGACATGGAGCGCTCACACGTCATCAATTAACACAGTCTCCAACTGCCAAAGCTGAGAGAGGGTCCTCCCTATAACAAGCCGAGAACGGTGACATACCCCGTACGCCGCAGTTTACGGATGCCCTCTTGCTGTGAAGCGTCCTCTACTCTCCCAGAAACAGGCCAGAGGAATACTTAGTATAGATACTATCGATACAAGTCCTTCCACTCTTAAGCTGGAACCAGTCGGGGCGAGAGGATGTAGATAAGAGAAAATTCCCCAGCATCCTGGTAGCGACTTTCAGCTGGCTAATGTGAGCATTAACTAGTTTAGCTTTGGAGAAGTGTTGAATGAGGAAGCTGATCAGAGCTGTAACTGGAACCACCTTGTACAGACCCACAGGCCACCGTGGGACCTCTTCCCCTCCCTTAAGCTGACATTCGATTTCACAAAATCAAGATCAACATATACTGTCTTGTATACAACTCTCTGAACTGCGCTGGGATCTCTCCAAGAACTACCCCGATACAAGCCATTTCTTTCTTCCCTCGCAAGGATACAATGTCTCAGATTCGTATTGGTACGTATGGCTATGGGATCAACCACGCGGTCGTCTGTAATACTTATATGAGATGAACATTAAAATGCAAGTTGAATATCTGCACAGTCAAACTGGCTGTCCTCCTGCTCTTCCATGGACCAGCTATGACCCAATGTAAGACCTGGATATCAGTCTAAGCGGAACGGCTTACGTTCAAGGAAAACTTGAACTGTTCCAATCCAAACAATACGGCTAGCGCTCCAAATCCATATTCTGAATATCTGCATTCTGTTACTGGTAAAGTGATCTAGGCATACAGGGTAGGCTTCCTTTCTTTCCCTTGAAAGAAGTCGACTGCTGTGTCAGAATTGGAAGCATTTGTCTGCAATTTAAACTGCCTTTTAAGGACGGCTGCTGTTAGGATGGCTGCACTAGCCAATGCTGCCTTCAATTCATTGAAGGATGTCTGTTGTATTATCCCACTGAAAATGTTCTCGCTTGCTTTGCAGTTGGTTAAGGGGAGCCGCCAGATGAGCAAGAGTGGAAATGAATTTGCGGAAATAATTCACCATGTCTATGAGCCTAGCTATATCCTTCCTCCTTGGGTCTGAGGAACAGATGAATAACTTTAGTGTGGTCATGGTCTATCCTCACACCTTCACTTTAAATAAGATGATAAAGAAACGAGGTGTCATATCTGACTGCGGCAGTTCAAAATGGCTCTGAGCACTAAGGGACTTAACATCTGAGGTCATCAGTCCTCTAGACTTAGAACTACTTAAACCTAACTAACCTAAGGACATCACACACATCCATGCCCGAGGCAGGATTTGAACCTGCGACCGCAGCGGTCGCGCGGTTCCAGACTGAAGCGCCTAGAACCACTCGGCCACACCGGCCGGCTGACTGTGGCAGTGTGCCAGACATTTTAAAGTAGACTGTGTTGTTGCCTATTGGCCCATTGCATGGCCAGATTTGTTCTACACATATGCTTGATCTGCCCTTGTAAAAAGGATAATTTGAACTTGGTGGGATAATCCCTACCTAAGTTCTTCATGCTACAGAAAACTGTGTTGTTTTATTGTAAGTGGTTTCAATTACGTTAATTGAAATTCGATGCAAAATAAATTATTAAATTTAACCCTACGTCTGCACAACACCCAGCCTGAATGTCACTCCGTCTGGATCTCACACTAGTAGAGGTAACTCTCGCGATTTTTTGTTCGTTAAGTCTATAGTGTCATTTTGTTTCTCCAACTGTAAAGCTGCTATGGGCAGATATGAATATTCTGAATTATTTGTTCTTGGTTGCTGCCGAACTGTGTGTCACAAGAGGTGACTAAGTTCAGTGTTTGCATATACTGTTAATTCACAGAATAACTTTTTATATATTATTATTTGTGATTTTTCAAGGTAACTCTCATTTTTGGGCAGAATACTATTTATCTGACATTATCTGCTAACCCCTTGTTCTGATATCACATGTGCATTGCGTGGTAATGTATGTTGGACATCAGACATATGTTCAAGGAAGGCTACTCTGAAGAAACCTTCGGTAACATATGAAGTACTTCAGTTAATCGATTAAAGAAGGGAGTACAAAAATATACAGGCAACGGCTAGAATATTGGAATATAAATCGCGTAGTAGTGAAATAAACAGGAAGTGCAGGTCAGCCAATGACAAATGGGTGTAGGGAAACTGTTGAGAAATCGAAAAAGAGATAATCGTTGGAAAGACTCACTCAACATATACAGGGTGTTACAAAACGATGCCGACAACTTCGAGAGGCCGTTGAATGTGTCAGACGGAAAGAATTGAGGATAGGAATCCTCGTCCGGAAACGTCAGCCAACGACGATAAAAAGCGTGAGAGTTATAGGTGCAGCGTCCGCCGCTTTCCCACCCTTTCAGCTGACGGAATGTAGGCGGAACGATTCGCATTGTTGTATGCCACGATAGTCAGTGTGGAGAAGATAAGTTATCTGCTGCGTACGAAGGGCTCATATCCTATCAATGCGTTGCTCTGTCGCCTGGGTGATCAACAATTTCAGACACGGGCTTCCACCAGTAGTTTATTTTTCTGTTGTATACTGAAAAACACCGCAGATTTTAGAGGGCTGTACGATAATCCGTCGTCCATCAAGGTAACAGAGCATCGCATTCATAGGAGAAAAAGCCTGAGTACGCAGCAGCTGGTGGCGGTCGTGGCAATAAGTCGAAATCACTGAGCAACAAACAACATTGCACGATGCACCGTTTAATGTATAAAGTCACTTGCACTGTATAAGGGGTGGCATATCAGCAGGCACTGGTGCTGGCGCCTATAATTTTGGCGCTCTGCAGCGTCTTTAGATGACGTTTCCAGACAAGGGTCCTGTCCTCAATTTATTCCTCACGACACTCTCTACAACCCTTCGAAGTTTCTCGGTATCGTTTTTAAGATCCTGTAGAAAAGCCAGGTCAGCCATCAGATTGGTAACATTGAGAATGCAATGGTCATTCCTCTGTAAAACGCAGAGGAAAGAGCGGCTATCTGAAAGAGTACTTCTAAGGCACTTGTAAAGTGGAGGGGGAGGTATTGTCTCATGGCGTGACAGAAGAAGATACTGGGGTCGATATGGAAGATCCAGTGATAGCCAGAATTTAAAGGGCTTTGTAAAACTTTATTTTAAATAACGTAGATCGGACAGATAGTACCATGGGAATTTCTGAGGTCATTGGCGAAAGTGGCAACCAAACGACTGTTCGAATTGGTTGTAGAATCTATGAGATTGGCGACATACCGTCAGGCTTTCGGAAAAATATTATCAATTCAAACGCGAAAACTATTGCACAATCAGTTTAACAGGTCATTCGTCAAAGCTTCCGAAAAGAATGATATACAGGAGAATGGATAAGAAAATTAAGGATCTTAAAGATAAAGGTACAATACAGGCGATTCTGACTTTGCAGTTGATAACTGAAGCGGCAGTGGAAAAAATCAGTATACGCTCATAGGATTTGTCGATCTAGCAAAAGCGTTTGACAGTGTGAAATGGTGAAAGATGTTTGAAATTCAGATAGAAATGGTAGAAAGTTACGGGAAGAACGGAGATATTCAGTATGTATAAGAATGAAGAGGGAGCGATATGATGAAAAGTCCAAGAACGAAGTGCTGAGATAAAAAAGGGATGTAGTCTTTCGTTCCTACTGTTTAACTTACATGTCAAAGAAGCAATGATGGATATAAAAGAAAAGTTCAAGAGTGGGACTAAAATTCGCGGTTAAAGGATACCAATGATAATATTCAGTGATGATATTGGTGTCTTCAGTGAAGGTGAAGAAGTATTACAAGATTTGTTGAAGGGACTGAACAATTACAAATTGATCGTAAACAGTAAAAAGACAAAGAATGAGCAGTAGCTGAAATGAGAATAGTGAGAAACATAGGATCGTAGTTGGTGATTATGAAGCAGACAATGCGTTTAAAGCACGACATCGTTTGATAGTGAATCATGAACAGGCGGAAAACTGTAACTGAAAAGAATCGAAGCTTTGGAGATGTGACCTACAGATGAACTATTAAGGACTGATGAGGAATGAGGGAGTCTAGAGTGAATACTGACAAGAAGAAGGGATAGAATGATAGGCCATGCGTTATGGCATCAGGGATTAACCCGTATGGTACCAGAAGCAGATTTAGAGGGTAAACTTCGTAGGGACAGACTGCAGTACATCCAGAAAATGATTGGGAACACATGACGCAAGTACATTCCTGAAACGGTTTGGCACAGGAGAGAATTAGTGATGGGCTACATCAAAACAACTGATGACCTAATATGAAATAACATTTATTGATAAACGTTCTTGTAAAATAAGCCCACGCTTGCACAGCCTCAACGCTGAACGCTACTCCTCCAAAATCAAGTGCTACACCACATTATCTACAGATTCAAAATACGCTGCAAACAAAACAGCGAAGGTGAAATGAATCTGAAAACCAAAAGCTTAGGTCGCCGTTTTGACGACATTTATTCTAAAAAAAAGAACTTTTGGGCTGTTTTCACGGTTCCTTGCCGATCTTCCAAGACGTCCATGTTGTGGCATCAGCCGTCCGCCTGTTTAGCCGGGTGCTAACGTGTTTTGCCTACCAAGCAGTGGGCCCGGGTTCGATTTCGGGCCAGATTGGAGATTTTCCCGCTCGTCATCATCATCATTTTATCACCGACATGTCGCCCATACGTTTACCTGTATTAACGTGCCACAGCAATGCCTCGGCGACGTGGATACCGTCGTCGCTGGCGGCGCAGCGTTCCTGTGTATCGTGCTTTGAAGGCGATAGACATTGATCTTTCTGGACAGTTCAATAAACAACAATTAATTGGAGGTCCAAACGTATTTCGGGGACTCCGTTTGAACTTTACATGTGATGTACAAGCCGTGTTTGGAGGTAGTACATGGCTCACACTTGCTGTAGTATGGGGCAACCATTGTGATTATGGTGGCCTTGAAGCTTTCCCAGATGCAAATATTCTTACATGGAAGACATGGAGTCTAGCAGAGACAACAGGACTCTTAGCAAAAGTTCCATATGGTACACTTGTTCTCAGTATGCCATTTGTGTTGAATACTAGAAGGAAGAAGAAACTAAATGCCGATGAGTATCTGTTTATATGGGCTAAAGTTGGTAATGGAAATTGTAAAATAAAAATCAATGGTGACTGTATGTTATATTACAGACAATAAAGTTTGTCCTACCCTTCTTTACACTGTAGTTGTCCTTCTTTAAATTTAGCTATCTTCAAATTAGTTTTTTATCTTTATATTTGTTTTTTATTTATTAATTTGTGTTTCTATTTAAATTGTTATTTCTTTTGTTTGCGCCATATTGCGTACGCATAGCATAGCTCTGGGTCTCGCTGGGCGTTGGCTTGCTACGTTTACCTGTATTAACGTGCTACAGCAATGCCTCGTTCGCAATATTGGTCGCGTCAGACAATTTGTGTTGGTTATTGGTCGCCGTAAGCTTATTGACACCAGTGCTTACTAATTTAAGTTATATATTACAGCACTGAAGATGGTCACTAAGTGACCGAAAATCGATTTTGCGATAATAAACAAAAATATACGACCAATGCTGTCTATCCTTCCAAGTATCTCTCTCCTCTGTTGTGGAACTAGTAAGAGGTCTACCTTAGAAGGAAGACTGGCTTTGTCTGGTGTCGATCCGAGCTGGAGAGTCTGCATTGGTGAAGGAGTTGCTTGTGATTGTTTCAGATACTCGCCGCGGTGAAGCTTAGATGAACTGCTTAGGTTATTTCGGAACTGCTTGCCAAACTTTTGTACAGTTTACTCGTGGTTACTCCGTAGTCAGGATTTCCGCACTATTCTTCGGCATGGCGATACGGAAACTCGTAGGTTGCTCAGTTTTGACCAAATGGAAGCTGATTATAATAATGAATGTGTCATTCTGTAGATTCACAGTTATCAACCTATCGTAAAGTATAAAGTAGTTCGCTTCTTTTTAACACTGTGTACTGGAATCTTTGTATTCCGATTGCCCACTGAAATTCATGTCCGTTAATCTTCCTCTAAGGACCCGTACGGGTTTGTAAATCAGCTGTATTGCTTTAGATAACAATATATTTACTTATCAAAGAACTTCTTTCTGAGTTACTTCCCCTTTATCCCCTACTCATTTCTTCGTTAGGCGATAAACTGCCATCCATGATACTTGGCCACATCATTTTAACTTGTTGTCTCGAATCAAGGTCCGTAAATATCCTTAGGCCTGAGAGGCTACTCGCTGGATTAATATTGCAACCATAAAACATTAGAAAGAATTATTTTCGCATTTGACGAAATTAGGTTTCAGGCACAAAAAGGCAGTTCGATGACTGCGGTTCCGGCGGTGGCTATTTACTAAATGCGCTGTGGAGTGATCAGGCATACAGATATTTCAGATGGAAGTGGTATTGATAAATTATGGACGACCGCTGTGGCCGAGTGGTTCTAAGGGTTTCAAAAAAATGGTTCAAATGGCTCTGAGCACTATGAGACTTAACTTCTAAGGTCATCAGTCCCCTAGAACGTAGAACTACTTAAACCTAACTAACCTAAGGACATCACACACATCCATGCCCGAGGCAGGATTCTAACCTGCGACCGTAGCGGTCGCGCGGTTCCAGACTGTAGCGCCTAGAACCGCTCGGCCACCTCGGCCGGCCTAAGCGTTTCAGTCCGGAACCACGCTGCTGCTACGGTCGTAGGTTCGAATCCTGCCTCGGGCATGGATATGTGTGATGTCCTTAGGTTAGTTAGGTTTAGGTAGTTACAAGTCTATGGGAATGATGAACTCAGATGTTCAGTCCCATAGTGCTTCGAACCATTTGAACCATTTCATAAATTATGTTTTGATTTTGTGGATCTCTTTATTCTTTCACGATAAGAATACATGACTACATAACACATGACTACATTCTTGAACGGACATACTCATGGGCACTGGACCCAATAGTCATAAGACATTAATTTCATTATCTGTTTCTTGGTGAATGATTACCTACTGCTCAATGTTCAGATGATAGCTATCCAAAACCCAGTTTCAATTGCATTTAAATTATGTAACTGGGTGTGTGTGTGTGTGACTATTCTATTAAAAATCTTATCACATATTATCACAGCACACACGTAAAAGCGTCGTCAGATTGAAAACTAAATTATCAATTTGGTAACTTGGCTAAAAACCGAATTGTGTTTAGTAAGCGGAAACCTCGAGCACTAAAAAATCAACAGAATAATCACTTTAGAACACTATCAGGAAATTCAGTTAAACATCAACAAGGTATCTCATCACAAATCACATTGCCGTGAAAATCTTCATGCCTGCACTGGTGTGATGTTATGGAATGAACTGAACTGAACTTCGTCCGAATAGGACCGAGAAGGCCCAACGGTAACGACCGGCCATGTGGTCAGCACACCGCTCTCCCAGCCGTATATCAGTTTACGAGACCGGAGCCACTACTTCTCAATCAAGTAGCTCCTCAGTTTGCCTCACAAGGGCTGAGTGCACCCTGCTTGCCAACAGCGCTCGGCAGACCGTATGGTCACCCATCCAAGTGCTAGCCCAGTCGGACAGCGCTTCACTTCGGTGATCTGAGAGGAACCGGTGTTACCACTGCGGCAAGGCCGATGGAATGTTATCGAATGCACTAACCAAATACACGTTTCCCTCACAACTTTCAAGAAGCACGTGCTGTGTGTAAATAAACACAAATAATACAGAATTTTGTATAATCAATTCTACTAACGACTGTTTAGCTTTTATTTACAAAATGCTACCTGTCGCCGTGCGGGATTAGCCGAGCGGTCTACGGCGCTGCACTCATGGACTGTGCGACTGGTTCCGGCGGAGGTTCGAGTCCTCCCTCGGGCATGGGTGTGTGTGTTTGTCGTTAGGTTAATTTAGGTTAAGTAGTGTATAAGCTTAGGGACTGATGACCTTTGCAGTTAAGTCCCACAAGATTTCACACACATTTGAACATTTTTTGCTACCTGTCCCACAGGATTCAGCTCACTGTAACTCTAGAAGTCTTAGATGAGAATACGAAGAAGAAAAAGAAAATGGTAGAGAACAGCGTAAGTGGACAGAGTAAAGAGTAACATTGGTCAGATGCTAAAAAATACATTAGTTCTTAGTCTCTGCATCGGAGTGGACAGCATAATGTGTTCCAAGTGTGTTACCGTTTTCGTCTCCCATAAATTATGTATTAGAAGCTGTAAGGGAGAGCCACTTCTTAATGAAGATCAAATTGGAAAATGCCACCTTCTTGTATAGCGTCCAAATTAGATTTTTAGACGTTCATTCAGGTCCATTAAGAACACCACAGCATCTATCTAGGAACAAAACAAACAATACGAGAAACAGCACCGCGATTCCCACAAGCTGTCGAGTTACAACAGAGATCGAGCATCCTTGTCTTCACATAATATGAATGTCAACTTTTTTCCTATTAAAGAATTTTCCGAATTTGGAGAGAAAGGTACAAAATTACCCCGTTAATACTTTGTTTAGCTCTGCTGTTCTTCACACATAAAGTGTATCCATAAGAAAAATGTCACATAATTGAAAACAAAATCATTATTATCCCTTCCTCAGCGAAAAATTACAGATTACTCCCCTGTTTGGCTCCCAGGGTTGTGGCTACGAAGGTGGATTTGAGCGTGAGGATTGAATACTGAACGAAAAGGTAACATGTTACACGTCACAGGAGAGTTACGCAATAAATTTTGTGTTGTAATTGCAACAACAAGGGCGGCCGTGGTGGCCGAGCGTTTCTAGGCGCTACAGTCTCGAGCCGCCCGACCGCTACGGTCGGAGGTTCGAATCCTGCCTCCAGCATGGATGTATGTGATGTCTTAGGTTAGTTAGGTTTAAGTAGTTCTAAGTTCTAGGGGACTGATGACCTCAGAAGTTAAGTCCCATAGTGCTCAGAGCCATTTGAACCATTTTTTTGCAACAAAAAGAAACACAAGAGGAAGCGTATTTGTAAGAAGCACTAGAGAATTGGAAAGATACCAGATGAATTACATCAATGTCTAAATCAGGTACTGGACTGTAAAGAGTACACAGGGCAGACATAGGCTCAGATCACAACTTAGTGATGATGAAGAGTAAGATGAAGATTAAAAGAATTGTCAGGAAGAGCTAATGTGTAGGGAAGTGGTGCACTGAAGTACTGAGCTGTTAAGAGGAATGGTCGTCACTGAAAGGAGTCGTCATAGACTTTGGACCGAAAAATGTAGGTACAAAGAAGACAACTGCGAAGATATCCTGGGCAACAAAAGAAATACTACAGTAAGTTACGAATTGAAGGAAATTAAAAAATATTGAGGAACACTGCATTATGGCACGAAAATGAAATCAATACGAGATGAACGGAAACTACAGTATGGGCTTCCCTGCCTGCCTCTTCTCATTTTTTAGGGCTCCGTGCCTCACTCGGTATAAACGGTAAAATTGCAGGATCGCTTTATTATCCGTTTGTCCGTCTGTCTATCCGAGACTGTTAAAGAACGTGTTTCTCATGGGCAGGTAGGTATATCAATTTCAACATTATGTCACATATTGAGTTGTATAGACCTTTGGCGGTGTACGGAATCTTCAGTGTACGACTCCTACTCGCACGAGGCCATTTCTTTTGATTCGACGAATCATGCGCAACTCGATCGAATCCTTCTCCGCATTAACAAGAGCGCAACAGCAGTGACTGTAAAGCCAGATCACCTTCGTCTTCTTTAACTGACCGTATGGGCTTACGGAGAGGTTGTTTTCCGCTTGTAAGTGCAGTCTTAGTGGAATGATAAGAGCAGAACGCGAATAGCGGGTGTCGGAAAACCTTCAGGCGCACCGACGCACAGTGGGGTGAGCGCAGGGTTCGAAGATGCGCTGACAAAGGGCAAGGGTCAATGGCCGCACGAAACCGCTCAGATATTTGCCCGGCGAAAGTATTCTGGTGTGGCGTCACTGCAGCTAGCTTTCACCCGCTAAAATACGACTGTAATACAGACTCGCTCCCCCACCCCTATTAAAGCGGCACCATAGTGAATCATCCCAGAAAAGGCTCTTCTACGACAATCGCAGTCAGAATTCCACATGGTGAATAAAATTCTGCGCAGGCTGTTAAAATACTTTTGTTAAAACGTCACTACCGGTTTCGCGTCAATAGAGATGCGTCTTCAGGTGATCTGTGCAGGAAACTAAATTATTTCAGAACTACAGTGGCTCGGGAATAGATGTGCACTACCATAAAGCGCCATTTCTCAGTGGAAGCTATGTACTCAGAGGTTTTTTCAAACAATCATGTCGCGTTAGAGTGGCTCGTAATACCCTCTCATCAGTACAATTAACGCTGGCGCCGTACAAACCTCTATGTCGCCTACTGCATGGTAAGACATGCAAATTTCTGTAGTACCTTTGTATTTACGGACCATAAGGCGTACCTCAATTCTTAAGAAATTAAAAAAGTAACGTTGTTACTATTTTTATTATTAGATTGCGAATCCAGACTAAAAAAATCTATATAAACGTAGGCTTCCGCGGCCGTTGTCGCAAAATTCTTCTGCGCTTGAGGCCACATTTTCAGCTATAAAATTCCGACATTTCGGCAACTGTTGCAAGACGCCTTCCTCAGGGTGTACTGCTAACCGTACTGTTAGCAGTACACCCTGAAATAGTCGCTGAAACGTCAGAATTTCGTAGTTCACAATGCGGCCTCAAACACAGAAAAATTTTATTGGCAAAAAAATCTTTGTTTGTAAAACTGAACTGACTCTTAAAATCCCTAAAAACCACCATCTGAACTTTCTTCCTCTTCGTCATTATCATTGTTGTCCTCTTCATATGTAAGATGCTCTTCACTGTCATGGAGAGAGTTACTTATGCCGCACTTCTTGAAAATTTTAACAATAATATCTTCTCTCACTGTACATCACGACTGATTTACCGACAGACACACTTGTTTGTTTGTTGATGGTCGTTTTAAAGCTCCCTTCCGAGTGAATTAATATTGGATATCATACATCATCCATTTGTTCCATTCCTCTCTCATAATCAATTTAAATAATTTATTTATCGAGACGTAAAGAAGTTGCAGTTGTGAAGTAAGTCCTCCCAGAATGACAACAAGCTCCGTATTTCCCTGTCTTAGCTCCTCTTTCATAGAATTTTTCAAATGACTGCTGAACTGATCTAGCACAAGAAGAGAACTCTTCATCAACAAAACACCTTTCCTTCTCTCCCGCACTCTGTTAATCCATAATTTCATACCAGGCTCTTGCATCCAAACCGTGTCATATATGTGAACAACAACAACTGGAGGTGTTTCAGAAGATCTTGGCTTTGTTTTACACTTGAAAATGATCGTTAGGTTAAGTTTAGTACCGTCAGCACAACATGAAACGACAACACTGTAGTTCATTTTTTTCTTGACACTTGTTTCTATAGTTACAGGTTCAGTACCTTCCATAGGAACAATTCTATTACTCAGCACATCAAATGTCAGAGGAGTTGGGTCAATATTCGTTATTTGGCTTATTTCGTCACTGGTTTTCTTTAGATATGGAATAAGAAAGCGATGACAAGATAATGTTTTCCCTTCACACTCTTGCGGCGTTTTCTGCGACATGCTAAGTCCATGACGCTTCACTGTGTGATCAAAAGTATCCGATCACCCACAAAAACGATCGTTTTTCATATTAGGTGAATTTTGCTGATACCTACTGCCAGGTCTCCATATGAGCTACCTCAGTAGTCATTAGACATCGTGAGAGAGCAGAATGTGGACCTCCGCAGCCCTCAGGGACTTCGAACGTGGTCAGGTGATTGGGTGTCACTTGTGTCATACGTCTGTACGCGAGATTTCCACTGTCCTAAACATCTCTAGGTGCACTGTTTCCGATGTGATAGTGTAGTAGAAACGTGAAGGGTCACACACAGCACAAAACAGCATAGGCCGACCTCGTCTGTTGACTGACAGAGACCGCTGACAGTTGAAGAGGGTCGTAATGTGTAATCGGCAGACATCTATCCATATCATCACACAGGAATTCCAAACTGCATCAGGATTCATTGTACTCTGACAGTTAGGCGGGAGATGAGAAAACTTGGATTTCATGGTCGGCCTCATAAGCCACACACAGCGCCGGTAAATGGCAAACGACGCCTGGCTTGGTGTAAGGAGCGTAAATGTTGGACAATTGAAAAGTGGAAAAACGTTGTGTGGAATGACGACTCATGGTACACAATGTGGCGATCCGATAGCAGGGTGTGGGTATGGTGAATGCCCGATGAACGTCATCTGCCAGCGTGTGTAGTGTCAACAGTAAAATTCGGAAGCGTTGGTGTTATGGAGTGATCGTGTATTTCATGGAGGAGACGGGCACCCTTTGTTGTTTTGCGTGGCACTATCACAGCACAGGCCTACATTCATGTTTTAAGCACCTTCTTGCTTTCCACTGTTGAAGAGCAATTAGGGAATGGCGACTGCATCTTTCAACACGCTCGAGCAACTGTTCATAACGCACAGCTTGTGGCGGAGTGGTTACACGACAATAACATCCCTGTGATGAACTAGCCTGACCTGAATCCTGTAGAACAACTTTGGGATGTTTTGGAACTCCGACTTCGTGCCAGGCCTCACCGAGAGATATTGATACCTCTCCTCCGTGCAGCACTCCGTGAAGAATGGTCTGTCATTCCCCAAGAAACCTCCCAGCACCTGATTGAACGTATGCCTGCTAGAGTGGAAGCTGTCATCAAGGTTAAGAGTGGACCAACACCATATTGAATTCTGGCATTACCTGTGGAGGACACCACGAACTTGTAAGTCATTTTCAACCAAGCGTTCGGATACTTTTGATCACAAAGTATATTTTCTATTAAGTTCCACCGTAGCGCTAGGATACAAGAGTGTACCTGAATCATTGTGTTATTGCCGAATCTGTCGAAGTTAAGACATGTTACGTAGTGTTTTAGTTAGTTCGCATAATTATACACTAGACAGAAATTTAAACAGATTGATCCGGCTTCCTATCACTTACAGGTGCTCTGTAATCCCTATCAGTGTAATCATGGGCTATCGCTTTCAGCGTGCTATCTGTTTCTGATGAACGATGGGTCCTGGCTCTAATCAATCACTTTACCGCACAATTACTGTTTAGAAATGCTGTGCGTACACAACTCTCGTTGATATCTCTAATTGATATCTGCATTGTGATCCCGTAATATTTCAGTTTGTTGTGCAGACAAAGTCAATAGGCATTTCTATTGACACGAAGTCTGTAGGGAGTTGTTGGGCCCATTTCTGCAGACTATCTTTTCTCCCGGTAATAGGAAACTTCTATACATCTTGTGTCAGGATCTTATACCGAGATTATACGATCGTTTGTAGCTATACCCAGTATTTGGTCAGCATTTTAAAGAAAAATACGGTACCATTAAGGAATGTGGGAGGACAAGCTTCGTACAATTTTCGTTGTGATATAATAATTATATTTGTGCTCTTAAAGTTCAGTTTCTAGATCCATTTGGCTGGCGCGTCTTGGTACTGAGAAAAAAAAAACCTGCATTTTTGCTTAAGATAGCAGTAGCCGACAGATAAAAGTGAAGGTCATTATGGTCTAACTTATTGTTCTAGTAATGTTACACGGATGAAACATTACTGATGTTCAGTGACAAAACACAACAGAAGAAACATCTCTTGGAAATATTTTTAAAGAAAACTACCTCTTTTCAAAGAAGGTCTGTAGTTACCTGATGCCTAAGACAGATGTCGCTGAACCACTATAATAAACACAAAGTGTTTTGGCATGATACATTTCTGTGTATGTAGCAAATATTCGACTCATATGGCAACGATAACTACGACCTTCAGCCTAAGGTGCATAAGAGAATTAATACCCTGAACGGTTTGTCTTGCCTGAACGGGGAGACGACCCCGAACAAATAGTTAATTAGGGGCAAGTTGGAACACGGCTACACGTTGTGTACACTCCGTTCCCACGTCCGATCGAAAGTTATAGGCCACACAAAATCAGTAGCTCTTCGTACTTGTGATGACTATTAAAATGAGTTCCATATCTACGGTGCAGTCGGAATATGCAAGCCCGTTACTCGTTACGAGACAAAAGCTACTATATGGCCAATAGATGTTGAAGGTCAGATGCTATACCATCGCTGTTGAAGAACGTTACGCTTTCTCCGTGATGGTTTACCAGCGCTGTTGAAGAGCTTTGCCCTTGCAGAGAGGCCACGGTTGTTCATGCAGACAGAGCACTTCCGATCCTTTCTACAGAACGCGCATTACTGCGTCACCACATCGTTTCACGGGTGATAGCGTGCTCGAGCATGTTTTGTAGCATAGCCTCCCCCTTCACAGGCCCTGCCCTGAATCCGTTGGATTTATATGTATGGGGAAGTTTAAAGGCATTGATGTATGCTCAACTTACTGACAATGTGAGGACGTTACATGAACGTGTGACCAATGCATGTGACCTAATCGGGATGAAGCCAAGCGCACTTGAAAGAGAGAGTGATTCACTGCGAAGAAGGGCTGAAGGATATGTCAAGGTAAATGGTAACTACAAGCATTACTGCCTATTGCGTATACTTATACGTAATACACAGAGGGGAATGAGACAACAGAATGGACCGTATCTTAATATGTATTGATTTACGGCCATATAACTATCGAAACTTTACATCTAGGTTTGATCAACACCTGTAGCAAGTGGTATGTGACACTTTTTCTTAAAAACCCTGCATTTTCCATTGCATTCTTATTTGTAAAAGGGAACTTTAAAATTTGAGATTTCCTTGTTTCATTATGTATACAGGATTTCCCATGTGGAACGGTCAAGCCGGCCGGAGTGGCCGAGCGGTTAAAGGCGCTACAGTCTGGAACCGCACGACCGCTACGGTCGCAGGTTCGAATCCTGCCTCGGGCATGGATGTGTGTGATGTCCTTAGGTTGGTTAGGTTTAAGTAGTTCTAAGTTCTAGGGGACTTATGACCACAGCAGTTGAGTCCCATAGTGCTCAGAGCCATTTGAACCATTTTTGAACGGTCAATATTCAGGTTATTAAAATAACAACTATGCGAAGTATAAAAGACTGGTAAACATGGGCTCTATAATGGTTACCTGTGAGCTATGCGGTTGACAATGGAAGCAATATTAAAGAAAAATCAAGACACCTTCATAGGATTTGCGACGTAGAAAAGGTGTCCGACAATGTAAAACGGCGTAAGATGTTCGAAATTCTGAGAAGCGGTAAGCTATAGGGAAAGTCGGATAATATACAATATGTACAAAAGGCAAGAGGGAATAATAAGAGTGAATGACCAAGAACGAAGTACTCAGATTAAAAAGAGTTTAAGACAGGGATGTAACCTTTCGACCCTAATGTTCAATCTGTACATCAAAGAAGCAGTGATGGTAATAAAAGAAAGATTAAGGAATTAAAATTCAAGGTGAAGGAATATCAATGACCCGATTCGCTGATGACATTGCTACTCTGAATGAACGTGAAGAAGAATTAAATGATCTGCTGAAAGGAATGAATAGCCTTATGAGTCCAGAATACAGACTGGGAGTAATGACGAAAGTAATGAAAAGTAGCAGAACCGAGAACAGCGATAAACTTAACATCAGAATTGATGGTCACGAAGTAGACGAAGTTAAAGCATTCTACGACCTAGGCAACGAAATAACCATTGACAGACGGAGCAACGAGTACATCAAAAGCAGACTAACAGTGGCAAAAAGGGCATTCCTGGCCAAGAGAAGTCTCCTAGCATTAAACGTAGGCCCTCATTTGAGGAAGAACTTTCTGAGAATGTACGTTTGGAGCTTTGTATGGCAGTGAAACGTGAACTGTGGGAAAACCGGAATAAAAGAGAATCGAAGCGTTGGAAATATAGTGCTATAGCCGAATGTTAAAACTGAAGTGGACTGTTAAGGTAAGGAATGAGAAGGTCCTGCGCAGAATCGGAGAGGAAAGGAATACGTGGAAAACACTGACCAGAAGATGGAATAGGATGATAGCATATCTGTTAAGGCATCATGGAATGACTTCCATGGTACAAGAGGGAACTGTAGAAGGAAAAAACTGTAGAGGAAGAAAGAGACTAGAATACATCTACAAATAACTGATGACGTAGGTTTAAAGTGCTACTCTGAACGAAGATGTTGGCACAGGAGAGGAATTCGTGTCGGGCGGCATCAAACCAATCAGAAGATTGAAAACAAAAGAACTATGATCACTGCGAAACAAATGTTTTTTACTGCACACTTTTAACTCCTTCCTTTCCACATTTACGGTGGCTGTTGTATGAGAAAAATCATTCCGTAACAGTTTCAGTAGAAGAGATAAGTTTCATAGTGGAGGAAGGTTGAACAAGTGCTCATAGCTGAAAAGGTACGTGCTTTAGGGCCCGTGATTACTTGACCTGTTTCCTTGTTTTGTTCTGTGCTGCTTGCTCTCAAAATGTGGAAAGCAAACAGCTTGCAGTAGATGTCTTTCACAGTATCTAAGAAGAAGAAGAAGAAAAAAGAACTGTTCACAGCTTTTAAGGTATATATTCCCCAGTTTGTTAGACAACTTGGCTTCGAATAAACGTTCTTGTCATATCTGTGGTGTCACCGCCAGACACCACACTTGCTAGGTGGTAGCTTTAAATCGGCCGCGGTCCATTAGTACATGTCGGACCCGCGTGTCGCCACTGTTAGTGATCGCAGACCGAGCGCCACTACACGGCAGGTCTCGAGAGACGGACTAGCACTCGCCCCAGTTGTACGGACGACTTAGCTAGCGATGCACACTGACGAAGCCTCGCTCATTTGCAGAGCAGATAGTTAGAATAGCCTTCAGCTAAGTCAATGGCTACGACCTAGCAAGGCGCCATAGCAATTGATAGTTATCGTATGAAGCATGTCTCATCAAGAACGATGTACCACAAGGATGGATTAAAGTTAAGTATTCCAGGAGCTACGTACTTTTCTTTATAGCATTCATTACGTATCCTGTTTCAGACCTATCTACTAGCCTGCGTGAGTTAACGCGTGCCTTTCGGCTACTTCCGAGTGGTGTGGCTGTCTTGTTACGCCACAACAATATCCATGAACGTTACCATTCCTCCTGGGGCACCATGTATACAAAGTGGGAAAAATAAATCCGAATTACAAAATAATTGAAGAACTAGGTAATCCGACTTACATCCGACGCTCCAGGAGTAGACGATGTAAGTTGGGTTCCCTATCTCAAGGTGCATGACATTTTTTGTGGACCATTGTACACAGAGTGTACTCCTTTAGACAAATTCCCAAACTCTCCTTACACAAAAATATCTGGTAAGCATTGGTACTAGCATCATCTTAGATACTGTAAAATACAGCTCTTCCATTGGAAGTTCTTTGATTTCCATACTTTGGCAGAATGTAATAAGGACCAAAACAATAAAAAATATTAACTAAACATGGGCTCTAAAGTGCAATGGATCCTGCAGCTCTTTAATCATTGCTTAAAAACGTGTAAAATCCCAAAGATGTGGAGGAAATCAAAGGTAGTGGCGCTACTAAAACCTGGGAAAGACGCAGGTCAACCGAAGAACTACCGCCCAATAGAACTCCTGTGCCATCTGTACAAACTGTACGAACGACTAATACTAAACCGCATAGCAAATATCGCAGACCAAAAGCTCATTCCCCAACAGGCTGGATTCAGACCCGGGAAATCATGCACCAGTCAAATCCAAGCAGTCACAGAATACATAGAGGAAGGGTTTGAAAACAAATAACAGGTGTAGCATTGGTGGACTTAAGTTCTGCATACGACACCGTCAACCACAGAAAGCTCATGAAAAAACTGTACTGTACATTTAAGGATCATCAGTTCACAAAAATCATTGAATCTCTGCTGCAAAACAGACAGTTCTATGTAATGCTGGACGGAAAAAAAAGCCGATGGCGTCGACAAAAGAACTGTCTCGCCCAGGGCTGTGTGCTGGCCCCCTACTATTTAACCTATACACCAATGATCAACCAACACCGGAATGTACTACCCATTTCTTGTATGCCGATGATCTGACCATTACAGCGCAAGGAAATAGCTTCGAGGAAGTAGAAGGGAAATTAGAAAGCTCGCTACACGTAATGTCTGAATACTGTAAAGAGAACTCCCTCAAACCAAATCCATCTAAGACACAGGTTAGTGCTTTCCACCTCCGCAAATAACAGGCAAACAGGAAGCTGAACGTCACCTGGAATGGCGACAAATTGGACCATACGGACAAGCCAACATACCTTGGTGTCGTGCTGGATAGATCACTGACGGACAGATATCACTGTGAAAAAACCTGCCAAAAAGTTGCTGCCAGGAACAATATTTTGAGAAAACTGACGAATAGTAAATGGGGAGCTAGTCCGACTGTATTACGAACAACTGCTCAAGCACTTTGCTTCTCCACGGCAGAATATGCATGCCCGTGTATGGTCTCGATCCACACATGACAATAAAGTCACTACAGTCCTTAGTTAAACATGCAGGCTAACAACAGGATGCATGAAACCCACTCCACTTGGGAAAATATACAAAGCAGCTGGATTCTCATCTCCTGAATCCCGAAGAATTGCGCACGAACATACAGAAAAATTTAAACAGATTTTCGACGAGCGCCACCCGCTGCTTGGTTCTTCATGTGGACGTAGCAGACTTAAATCCCGCAAGAGATTTCTCACTAGTGAATTGAACGAGCCTCCGAAGGACTACCCTGTCTCACGAGAAATACCCAGCGGCAGTACATCAAGCTGGCCGATTTGGAGAACACTGAACCGCATCAGAACAGGCGTAGCACCAGTTAAAGCAAACCTAGTCAAATGGGGCTTCAATGACGAAGGAGACAACAAATGCGACTGTGGTGAAGTTCAGGATATGGAACACCTTCTACAGTGTTCCATCTGCCCCACAAGGTGTACCCTTGACAAACTATGGCTTGAGAAGAGAGAAACATTGGACTTGGCCCCACATTGGGCTGAAAGGCTTTGAAACAAATTTCCGGACACGAAAAAGTAAAGAAAAGTAAGTAAGAACTAAGAGCATTTGTTCAGTCGAAGAGATGCGTTTCACGTTAGCGAAGATGAACAAGTGCCTTTAGCTCTTAAGATACGCACTTCAGAGCACGTTTCTACAGGACTTTCTACCTTTTTCGGTGTAAGAAACCTGTCCTAAAAGTCTGTAAATGGAATCTAGCTGCACCCTGTACAAAAAGGTTTTGCTTTTATCGTAATAGTGTAGTCAGACTAATATACTTACAAGGGAACCTCCCTATCGCACCACCCTCAGATTTAGTTATAAGTTGGCATAGTGGATAGGCCTTGAAAAACTGGACACAGATCAATAGAGAAAACAGGAAGAAGTTGTGTGGAACTATGAAAAAATAAGCAAAGTATACAAACTAAGTAGACCATGAGCAAGATAGGCAATATCAAGGATAATGTAACTATAGGAGCGCCGTGGTCCCGTGGTTAGCGTGAACAGCTGCGCAACGAGAGGTCATTGGTTCAAATCTTCCCTCGAGTGAAAAATTTATTTCCTTTATTTTCGCAAAGTTATGATCTGTCCGTTCGTTCATGGACGTCTCTGTTCACTGTAATAAGTTTAGTGTCTGTGTTTTGCGACCGCACCGCAAAACCGTGCGATTAGTAGACGAAAGGTCGTGCCTCTAAAAAAATGGTTCAAATGGCTCTGAGCACTATGGGACTCAACTGCTGAGGTCATTAGTCCCCTAGAACTTAGAACTAGTTAAACCTAACTAACCTAAGGACATCACACACATCCATGCCCGAGGCAGGATTCGAACCTACGACCGTAGCGGTCTCGCGGTTCCAGACTGCAGCGCCAGAACCGCGCGGCCACTTCGGCCGGCGGTCGTGCCTCTCCAATGGGAACCGAAAACATTTGATCGCATGGTCATAGGTCAACCGATTCCTCCACAGGAAAACACGTCTGATACATTCTATACAACGCTGGTGACAGCATGTGCGTCACATGACATGAATATGTTGTCGACCCACCTAACTTGTACGCTTGGCGAATGGGTAAAAAGTTTCTTCTACCTTGCCCGATTTAGGTTTTCTTGTGGATGTGATAATCACTCCCAAAAAAGTGATGAAAACATAAGAGTTTGTCACATAAACTGAAAATAAAAAATTAAAATTTTCACTAGAGGGATGACTTGAACCAAGGACCTCTCGTTCAGCAGCTGCTTACGCTAATCACATTTTTTTTTCTATCCATCTTTTTTTTATTAGTCATAACATTCCACAGTAGTACATAATTTTCAACTGACATTTAAAAGTAATAAAACAAACTAAAATTAATTACAGGTTCCTTGGCATTTTAGAAAAAAATCCAAGTCCAAACCAGATAGTGATGTCCGTCACTTGATCGTATAGGACCACGGCGCTCCTGAGTGCATTATCCTTGATGTTGCATATCTTGAAAATGGACTTCTCAGTTTGTATATTTTGTTTATTTTTTCATAGTTCCACACAACTTCTTCCTGTTGTCTCGATTGATCTGTGTTCAGTTTTTCAAGGCCTATCCACTGCGCCAACTTATAACTAAATCCGAGGGGGGGTGCGATGGGGAGGTTCCCTTGTTAGTAGAGTTAAAAACTGACACAAATATTCAATGTTCTTGATGCAGTTTTGGTATGTAGTACATTGTGATCTACGTGTTTTTTAATGGAGTCTTGCAAATTTCCTGTTTGTAACATTATGTGGCATGTTAGCACCGTGAGCGTCGGAATTGCACGGCGTAGTTTGCAGATTATTGTTTATTTCGCCCGGCTTCACATCGAGAACATGAACACAATAACGACTGTCGTTACACTGACTGGAAGTAGAAGCAAACGAATTATGTTTTGTTCAGACAAGAGACAATTTCTTCTTGTAAGCAGCGGAATAATGGCGGTGACCGTGAGTGAAAAAAATAATTAAAAAGCCAGCGTGATGAACCTTTAGACGGAGCACGCTGGAAGAGTATAAAGCTTTTCAGCAGCAGCACTGCACAGCCGTGATGGACTGCGTCGTTCCGGGCTTTGTCCAGAGAATCATGTGACACACGGCGCACTATGAGAGAGATTAATGAAATGTAAAGCGCCGCCGACAGGAAGCGCTGCCGTGGCTGACTGGTGCGCGGTGCGGGCAAACAGCAGCTGCGGAACAGTGACAGACTTCAGGAAACAGCAGCCGTGACAAACTGGCAATTCCAGCGTGCTCGTACACATTCTGCACGTTTCATGAAACGGAAAACCAGCCTACATACTCCAGAATCTATGAGCCTAATGTGGTCTTCATAAGAATTCTTTCAACTTCTGAACGTTTATGTCAGAATGATCTAACGTGTTTATGGAATATAATTTGTAACTCAAGCGTACATTGTCCAAGATCGAATGTTGATATGATGCCCAGCATAGTGTGAGTGAGCTGAATGTAAAATAAAAGCAAAATATTAACGATAGTATTAGGAAACCTAAATCTAGAACTGTAAAGATAAAAGCGCATGTATCACATGTGCGTGTTTGTGTATGTGTGTGTGTGTGTGTGGTTCAAAAATGGTTCAAATGGCTCTGAGCACTATGGGACTCAACTGCTGTGGTTATCAGTCCCCTAGAACTTAGAACTACTTTAACCTAACTAACCTAAGGACATCACACACATCCATGCCCGAGGCAGGATTCGAACCTGCGACCGTAGCAGTCCCACGGTTCCGGACTGCGCGCCTAGAACCGCGAGACCACCGCGGCCGGCTGTGTGTGTGTGTGTGTGTGTGTGTGTGTGTGTGTGTGTGTGTGTGTGTGTGTGTGTGTATGTGTTTGTGTGTATGTGTGTGTGTGTGTGTTTGTGTGTGTGTGAGAGAGAGAGATAGAGATAGAGAGAGAGAGAGAAAGAGACAGACAGACCAGACAGAGGTACAGGGACGGAGAGAGAGTAGTTACCAACAGAATAAAGGAGTGACAATGAATAGTAATACCTATAAAACATTTTAGACAGAATCGTTTTAAGGCTTAATTCTGAAAACAATTGCAAACTGAAACATATATAATTTAGATGATGCTGGAAATACCCAAACAAAATGTCAAAAATAGATTCCAATAATGATATGAGAGTTCTTAAACGAGGGGCTTACATGCCACATTGGCCAAAAATTAACTGCTAGCAACAGCAGGAAGGGTCAGAAAGTATCAGTTCTGCACAAGCATCATTCAAATGGTTCAAATGGCTCTGAGCACTATGGGACTTAACATCTGAGGTCATCAGTCCCCAAGAACTTAGAACTACTTAAACCTAAGTAACCTAAGGACGCCGGCCGTTGTGGCCAAGCGGTTCTAGGCGCTTCAGTCTGGAAACGCGTGACTGCTACGGTCGCAGGTTCGAATCCTGCCTCGGGCATGGATGTGTGTGATGTCCTTAGGTTAGTTAGGTTTAAGTAGTTCTAAGTTCTAGGGGACTGCTGACCTAAGATGTTAAGTCCCATAGTGCTCAGAGCCATTTGAACCATTTTGAACCTAAGGACGTCACACATATCCATGCCCGAGGCAGGATTCGAACCTGCGACCGTATCGGTCACGCGGTTCCGGACTGAAGCGCCTAGAACCGCACGGCCACAGAGGTCGGCAACAAGCATTATTCCGAAATGGTCATATTGAGATGTGGTTTCCACGCTATTATTACAATTTGATCTTCCTACAACAGTTGCATATCTACATGACTGCTGTTCGTTGTATGACATCTCAATTACAGAGCATTTCCTGACTGCCTGAGAGCAGCTCTGCCTCGAAGAAGTTATGTGCTTCGGCTAACATACAATCGAATGGAAAGTTACTCAACACTGAGACTGATGCAGGACAGAAAAGTCCGTATAAACGTTTAGACGGCGACAAAAGTGTCTTCATATTGCTTCTATGAACAGAGGACCATGAAGCTGTGCCTGTCGACTTTTGTCAGCACACACTCTATAACTTCGATCAAGCGTAACACACACAATTGACCTTCGTCTGTGAGAATGCGCACAGGTAGCCCGAACTCTTATGGGAATCGTCACCTCAGTGTGCACGACTAATGAGTGGATGGGCAAATATCTATTAAGTAAATTACGTATGTAGATTGTAGACATCTTCAACTTTTTTAGTCCTGTCTTCCTCAGTTGCGTGCAATATTACGGTATATTGATAATTTTTACTTATGGACCGTCTGACAGCAATTGAATAAAACACAATTTTAGTGCCATACGCTTTTCGCCTTTATTTTCTGCAAGGCATCATCAGTGGCCTGGAATATGTACATATGTTAGTTATTTAATTTACATTCTTGTCACTGTGCCTATAGGTTATAAACAGTTCTGGTGATTGGTATTTCCGATTAAGGAATACATAAACACTAATGCCATACAAAAACTGAAGTCAGATCCAACTACACTATTCCAGGCAAACGTGAAACGAACGCTGAAAAACATTGAACACACACTCACAGACAAACAGAAATACTACATAACACAGAAAAACCCACAAACACTAACACTCCACAGTCAACCGAAAGTACATAAAGACGGAATGCCAATAAGAGCTGTTATCAACTTCAAGAATGCCCCAACATACCACATAACCAAACACCTCCAAACGTTAGTTACAAAACACTATAAAGTAGAAAACAACAGAACGGTGATAAATACAGGAAACCTAATAGAAAACACACAGAACACACAGATACCACACACAGCATCACTGATGTCATTCGATATAGAAAATACGTGTACCTCCATCCCTATCACAGAAACAATAGAAATCATAGAACAAAATCTCTCATCCCATAGTAACCTAACCACAGACGCAATAAAAGAAATTACATACATGCTCAGACTGACAACTGAACAAAACTACTTTCAGTTTGAGAAAGAATATTATCTACAAAGTGATGGACTGCCCATGGGATCCCCAATATCAAGAACACTAGCAAATACTTTCATCAGTCACCTAGAAAATCAGATATTTGAAAAGATAACCACTAATGAAAGTTTCAAAATCATATATTGGTACAGATATGTGGATGACATTATTTGTCTGGTACATGAGCCAAATGAGAAAAGAGATGAAGTCCATTCAGAAATAAACAAAGCTCATCAGAACATAAAATTCAGACTTGAAAAAGAAAAAAAAACTAATAAATTTTCTTGACATTACAATAAAAAAAGAAAATGGCAAACATACATGTAACATATTTAGAAAACCAACAGCCACACATACAATAATACATTCCTCATGCAACCACCCCCACAGCCAGAAACTTGCAGCACTAAGACACATGTTACATAGAGTAAACAGTATCCCACTCAGCAAGAGAAACTACGAACAAGAAACGAGAACAATCATACAAATAGCTAGGAACAATGGGTATGACACACATGTGGTACACAGGCTCAATCAAATAATAAAAATACAAAACAAAGACAACATTTCCAGAATACACAAGATCTCACAAGCTGAAAACTTACAAACACACTCAACAAACATACACAATGACAACACTACACAGAAAAGAACCAGATGGTACACCATGACCTACACACATAAACTAACACACAGAGTTGCAAACATCCTAAAGAGACAGGGCTTCAAAATAGCATATAAGTCTGGGCAAACCCCCCAATCGCACCTAAGCCAGCCAACTACCAAGAGAGACAAATTCCAACAATCAGGAATATATAAACTTGAATGTCAAAGTTGCGGTGCAGTATACATAGGCATGAGATGCAGGAATTTTGAAACAAGATACAAGGAACATATCATATGTTGGAAGTATGAAACAAACCATTCCACATTTGCGGAGCATTTAAAACACCATAACCATAATCCTACAAACATGGAACAAGAAATGAAAATAATGAGAATAAGCAACCATGACAAAGATCTTATACAAACGCAAGAAAACTTCCACATCCAGAAAGCCATAGCATAAAACAAACATGTGATAAATGAACAAACACACATGAGCACAGGCTCCCTACTAGACTTAATAAAGGAAATGATAACACAAAACAAAAAAACTCTTCGCCACACCATCTGGACACACACACACACACACACACACACACACAAAAAAAACACAGCCCACAAAAAAATATACCACACAAAAACACATACACACTGCACAAAATAATTATATCACACCTAAACACACACACACACACATGCATACACGAACAGATCACAGATACTTCAATAATTACACTCGAAAGTTTGTCAATAACATTCGATCTTTGGCAAAAACATTTGACAGTCGGCAACAGAAATCAAAACATTGCATTGAAACAAGCGTTCAGTTCATAGTGCTGTGGAGTGTGAGGAAAAAAACCGCAAATTGGCATTCATAAGAAGAAGAAAACACCAAAAATGCAACAGGAGCGTAATATGCAAGAAATTGTCCACGCAACCTGTAAGTACAGTTCAAAACATTACTACTTAATAGTAAATACCAACCACCAGAACTGTTTATAACTTATAGGCACAGTGACAAAAATGTAAATTAAATAGCTAACATATGTATATATTCCAGGCCACTGATGATGCCTTGCAGAAAATAAAGGCGAAACGCGTATGGAACTAATATTGTGTTTTATTCAGTTGCTGTCACACGGTCCATAAGTAAAAATTGTCAGTATACCATAATAGATTGTAGACAGTTGGAAGTGTGGGTCTCGCGGGAAGCGTGCAAGGGATAAATCCCTGCAGTCGCGCTTTTCATCTGTGTCCTCCCTGGTTCAGATTGATAGAGTGTCTCTCATGTAAGCAGGAGATCCCAGGTTCGAGTCCCGGTCGAGGCACATATTTTCAGCTGTCCCCATCGAGGTAAATCAACAACACCTGTCGGCAGCTGATAGTTTCAGTTTCAGTTTACTCACAGATATACCTGGAGCACCGTTAACAACCATTTCACTTAGGTGGAGCGTCTCAAACCTCTACCAGACAGCGTTTGGACAGTTTACCTGAAGAAGCAGAATACACATGAGCAATGACAGGTTATAAGTGCATGCAGCTGCAGAGGCTAGTGAGTGTGGACACTGCTATCCACCTGTCAGTGGCGGAGGAGGCAGATCAGTGCATGGAGAGATCAGTAGTAGCCTATAGAAATCTATGTGTATCTCATTTACATGAGCATATTATTTCAATACGTATTTGGCCCTTGTTCCAGTGGTGGTTGGGGGTGGGGGAGGGGATGGTAGTCTTCCTGAAAAATAGATGTAATGGTTTGCAGGAAATGTCCTCTTCTCTAGTATTTTGTTCATCTGTGTCTGATTTCTACAGACTGGAAACAGTATACCACTGCCAGCAGATGTATCTCCTTGTATACCACCAGCGACAGGTCAGAACAGGCGTGAAAAACCGGTATCCTTAGCTAATGGGAGAGGAGATGGAAGGGCCAGAGGAGGTATGAGACGAAGTCAGACTGGTTGTAAGCTGCTTAGTCTGTACCCACACACTAAGGTGAACACAATGTAGATGCCACCACTATATCCTGGCGAGATATTTTTGGGTTAGTTTTTGCAGTAGCTGTGTTATTACAATGATTTTTCTTGATTCTGAATGCATGTGTTGCATTAAAATCCATTCCTTATGAATGGTGGTTGTTTCATGTTATTTTCAATGTATAGTTAGAGCAGTGAAGCATTTAGCATCAGTTCTGGTGCTGTGTATTGAGCAATGAGGTGTGTGTGTGTGTGTGTGTGTGTGTGTTTGTGTGTGTGTGTGTGTGTGTGTGTGTGTGTGTGTGTGTGTGTGTGAGAGAGAGAGAGAGAGAGAGAGAGAGAGATTCTTTCCATATATCTGTGTGCATGTCCCTTAGCAGCTATACTGTTATACATCAGTAGGAGGCAATTATTCTGGCAGTGGCTGTAGGACAACTAATTTTGAGTGGTGTTGTGTACTAGAGCACATAGCAAGGTGAACATGTACACATACATGTTCAGAAAGCAGGACAAAACCTGTTTCAAACGTCTTAGATGAGCACCTGTGATTCATTCACTCTGGAGTGTTGGAACAGGATGCAGTTGTCTCCTACACTGTGGACTGACTGGCCACTTCAACAAATATGAAAGCTGCAGCAGAGGCAATAATCTGTATGAGTTGCATAATACATCATCAGTCCATCCCATTGCATCATCATTACTTGGTAGACAGTATTCCCACTGCACTCATCTGTTATCACTTCCTTCCATTCTTCATGTAGGTGACTGTGGATGCAGTCCTCAGTTGTATGTTTACAGGTAATACACATACAATACTTTGTCCAACACTGACATCTAATCAATCAAACACGTTTCCTATCAAAAATAAATACCGGGTGGTCAAAAAGTCAGTATAAATTTGAAAACTTAATAAACCACGGAATAATCTAGATAGAGAGGTAAAAATTGACACATGCTTCCAATGACATGGGGTTTTATTAGAATAAAAAAAATGTTCACAAAATGTCCGACAGATGGCGCTGGACGGCAAAACGTCGGTGACTACACATGACAATCGTGTACAAAAGGAGCTGTAATGAGAGAGAGAATCAGATGCGCCAGCAGTCGCAGCATGTTGACGTTACCTGAAAATGCGCTTTTAGTGAAGCTGTATTATCAGAATGGGGAATGTGCTACTTCAGCGTTACGATCCTATGGCCATAGGAAGGGTATTCGAAGGGGTAAAAGTCCGTTGTGTAGTGCCCCCAGAATTTTACGAAAGTCTGGAGACACTAGTGTTCCAGCCGTTTCGAACATGCGTTATTTTAAAGTAGGGCGTAAGGATGAGCATGGGATACTGCACCCATTTATTGTTTGTGCAGGCGAAATTGGAAGGGAGATAATTCGTCGGCGCTGGCAAGTGTTCAGCGCGACCTATCAAAAATACGCAAATACGGCCCAGAAGCTCCGTGGCCGGCTGCAAAGAGTAATATAGCATTGTATTGTCAAAAAACAAATGGAGAGACTCGAAATAGTGACTGTTTATTAGACGTTGAACTGCTGTTGAGAGTACGTGGACTGGACGTGGATAGTCAGCCACGATAAAAGCTTATGTATTAATTGTGTTCAAAAATGTGTAGTTGACTGATTCTGGGTGCCCGGTAATGTGTGGGCTTACGTCTTAAGTTTAGTTGTTTTTTTGTACAAACTGGAAATAAATATGTTCTGGTGCATTGAATGATATTCCAAGAGTAGCGTATTTTTTAAATAAGAAGAGAGAGAGCGAGAGAGTGAAAATTTCTCCTTCCTAGCAGTGAAATCTTCGGAGAAGCGTCCGATGCTAGCAGAAGACATCGGCGCTGCAAGAAAGCAGAACCAGTATTCTTCAATAAGTAAGTCCACGAAAACTCTTAAGCTGTATAGATAGAGCTTAACATTACACCGGGCCACCGCAAGAACTTGGCGACCGTAAAGAAAGGACCCGAGAAAGAAGGGGAAATATTGAAGAAGGAGCTATAAGAAAAAAAAAAAAAAAAAGAAAAAAAAAGCAGTTGGAAGTTGCTATAGCGAGGCTGAAGAGTGATTCCATGATACTTATCCAGAAATATCGTGTTGATAAATGGTGAAATGATTAAGGGAATCAAGAAAATCGCACAACGCTGCAGTTAAATCGCCGACGCCGCTGTCTACAAACGCTGACGCCGCCGCACACCAACGCCGACGCAGCCATCCACAAAGGCCGACGCCGTCGTCCACCTACGCCGACGCCGCCGTCCATCGACGCTGACGCCGCCGTACACCGGTGCCGACGCCGCCTTCCACCGACGCTGGGTGAGCTACTGCCGGCCGAAGTGGCCGTGCGGTTAAAGGCGCTGCAGTCTGGAACCGCAGGACCGCTACGGTCGCAGGTTCGAATCCTGCCTCGGGCATGGATGTTTGTGATGTCCTTAGGTTAGTTAGGTTTAACTAGTTCTAAGTTCTAGGGGACTAATGACCTCAGCAGTTGAGTCCCCTAGTGCTCAGAGCCATTTGAACCATTTGTGAGCTACTGACCTGTGATTGTTTGTGAATTGTGGGGGGTTGTGGAAATAAGCGAGTGTACTTTTAATGATAACTAGATTAAAGGAAAAACAAAACACAATGGAAAAAGAACATCAATACGTAGAGTCTGTTAAGGCTATGGGAATTGAAAAACAGGGGCCAGATTTAGGCGAATTAATGAGGTTTATCAAAGCGCAGTTTGAATCACAGAACACAAAACAGGACGAACTGAAGGCAGAATTAAACTCTAAGTTAGATTTTCAAAGCACAAAACTAGAGGATCAAGTTAATATCCTAAGTAATCAGACTGAAGAATGGAAAAAAAGATTTGTCCGATTCCCTGAGTTAACAGACAAATATTTTATTTAAGGATTTAGAGCAAAGAAATGAAGCTCATCTAAAAGGGGTAGTTCAAAATTTATAATATGATGTAGACTGTAAATGTAGTAATTTGGAAACACAGTTTAACGAAAAATACGACTCTTTAAAAAATGTATGTAATGTTACATTTGATGTCCAGAAACAAGATAAGTTGCTCTCCCTAGTACAGGCGCAAATTTCAGGGGTCAAATCACAGGTGGAAACCGTAGAACAGAACTTCAAAGAAAAGTTAATGACTGCAGAGCTTATAAATTTAAATGGCTTAGAAGAACAAGTAGAAGAATTAGTAGGACGAAAGGTTGAACAGAAACTAAGTGTTGATATCTCTTCGCCTATAGTAACTTCCGATTTAGATAACACCAAGAAAGACTTAGAAACTTTGAGGAAAGAATTCAAGCTTATGCAGGAGAAACTAGAGAAAGGCACAGTTTCCCAAAATATTATATTAAATAAGGACATGATAACTGATTTGCAATGGGGATCAAATTCAGGCTTGTCGAGACAGTCTTCTAAATTCAAACCAGACGGGGAGGTACACCCCAACCATTTCTTTAAACGATATGTAAAAACCCCCAGGGACGTTGACGTTCTGTGTCAACGGGCGGAGTGACGTCCGTCGGTTCTCGAGTTGGGTCCGGTGTTACTTCCACATTAGTTTTCCTACACCGAACTCCCTTCAAATCTTCGACTATCCTGTAATCTATTTATAGCCCTTAAGTTATCCTATCATATTAGTACTAAAAGAGACCAATTATGACTACACGATGACTAATTTAAGGAGTCGCAACAAACAGTAACCTCTAAGCATGAGATAAAACTAACAGGGTAACATTCTAACAGGAGATATAATATGATGGTACTGTTTAGGAAGAATGATACCTAGATGTCATAAACTGAACGTGTGTATGAAATACAGAGTGAAGCGACTAACTGAATAACTATTTGATTAAGTGTATATAATTTCTATTTTTATAGAATGTTTTATATTTTTTGTAAAGTGTGATGTGGTTGGGGAGAGTTTATATCTAATTTTGAAAGGGGTGGGTAGCATAGGCACAGACACGACCTACACACCACGCCCTTCATACAACCCTCGCAAACAAGTGTGACTGGTTCTTCATCATTTGCCGTTCCATAGGAGTTGCTAAGGTCTTTTCTTCGGGGACTTCAAAGGTGACGGTGAGAATGTCCGTTCTACAGGAGACGCCGAACATCATACCTCCTCCGACTTCTCACTTAAGTACCGGCGAAGTGGGGATCGTGGGGAAGGGGGGTGGGAAGAGTTTCCTGTCTTTGGGGCTGTCTTCTTTCTTTCTTCGATCTTAGCAACCAGTTCTTTTATTTCCTTTCTTACTTCTCTTAAGAGTACCAATCTATCTTTCCCTCTGTCCACATTCATATACTTCTATCGCTGAGGTCCTCTTTTCCGCGATTTCTATAAATCTTCACCTAAGAACCTTAGTGGGCCGAAGAATCAGGACGCGCGATCACACTTCCACCCTCAAACAATTAAATACAAAGATGCAGACAAGTAATACACAGGGAGATGTAACAACCGTCACAGATAAGGGGGGAGGTAGTGCTCAGGACGGGCTCGAGCACATGTACTAAGTAATGACGGTTGCACATCTGAAGTGAAATGGTATAGTAAGCTTAAGCTAAAGGAACAAGGGGGGACGAAGTGTATATCCACCTGTGTTCATAGCTATAGTAGTACAAAGTAATATGAATGGAGATAAAAAGAAATAGATATTAAGCCAGAGGTATCGAGCCAAATAAGTTTCTGATGAATAATAGGATTGTGCAGACCGAATAACCCCAAGAACAGAAATAAAGTTACAACCATGGACGAAACATATTTAGTTATTAAGGCTATATAAGTGAACTGTAAGCAATGAATAAGCGAAGAATTTAAGCAGGTAGGCTGAAGGACTCAGGAGGAGGAAAGGAGAGGTAGATAGAAATTTCACCAAAAAAATTTAAATAAAATAGTGTGCAGAGGAGTACGAAAGAGGCAAGACTATGAATAATTGTTAGAGAAGATAGGGACTGGACGTCGATAGTCAGCCACGATAAAAGCTTATGTATTAATTGTGTTCAAAAATGTGTAATTAACTGATTCTGGGTACCCGGTAATGTGTGGGTTTACGTCATAAAGTTTAGTTGTTCTTTTGTACAAACTGGAAATAAATATGTTCTGGTGCATTGAATGATATTCCAAGAGTAGCGTATTTTTTAAATAAGAAGAGAGAGAGAGAGAGAGTGATAATTTCCCCTTCCTAGCAGTGAAATCTTCGGAGAAGCGTCCGGTGCTAGCAGAAGACATCGGCACTGCAAGAAAGCAGAACCAGCATTCTTCAATAACTAAGTCCACGAAAACGCTTAAGCTGTATAGAGAGAGCTTAACATTACACGGGGCCACCGCAGTTGACAAATGTAGCAGTGGCGAGAATGATTTCGAAGTTCGAAGCCACTGGTTGTTTAGACGATGGACCCCGTAGTGGCCGACCGAGCACAAGGCGTAATGCTGCTGACACAGTTAAGGAAGAAATGGAGACTGTAGGGGGTTCGTCTATGCAAGGGGAAGTCAGCGTTCGTGCAGTGGCACGTCGCACCGGAATTCCATACACTACTGTTTGGTTGTCACTTACGCGTACCCTCCAATGCTATCCGTACAAAATACATCGTCATCATGAACTGTTACCTTGCGATTTAGTGAAGCGGTGGGCATTTGCGGTGTGGGCGTTTCAAAAGATGGCAGAAGACGACGATTGGTTGAGTAACGTGTTGTGGACCGACGAAGCTCATTTCACGCTCCGAGGGTCTGTCAACGCCCACAACTGCAGAATCTGGGCTACCGAAAATCCTAGAACTGTCGTGGAAACTCCATTGCACGACGAGAAAGTCATGGTATGGGTTGAATTTACCACATCTACCGTTATCGGAACTTTTTTCTTCGAGGAAATGCTTGATTCTGGTTTTGTAACTGCTACCGTGACGGGTGAGAGGTACGCCGATATGTTACAGAACCGCATCATGCCCCGCTTGGCTGATAAACACCTGCTGGAACGTACGATGTTTATGCAGGATGGCGCTCCACCCCATATTGGTAGACGCGTGAAAGATCTCTTGCGCGCGTCGTTTGGTGATGATCGTGTGCTCAGCCGGCACTTTCGTCATGCTTGGCCTCGCAGGTCCCCAGACCTCAGTCCGTGCGATTATTGGCTTTGGGGTTACCTGAAGTCGCAAGTGTATCGTGTTCGACCGACATCTCTAGGTATGCTGAAAGACAACATCCGACGCCAATGCCTCACCATAACTCTGGACATGACATGCTTTACAGTGCTGTTTCCCAGATAAGTTTTTGCAATATGACGATGTATTACTATATTAAGGTTTTTATTTTTTGAGGTTGTCCATCATGGTCAAATCGTAGTTCCTTTTATTCTGAACAAGGTTGGGTTATCCGAACTGAAACCTAGGTTAATCTAGCTAAGTATTGCAACTGAGGCTGTTGTTAATTTAAAATTAATCCTTGTGAAACTATGGCGGATGAGTTCGATGTCTGTGTCAGACACTCGTAGACGGCCCGGCGATTTGCCTTTACACAAACATCCTGTTTCTCGGAATTGTTCATTGCATCGCATAATGCTCTGTGTTATACGAGGACCCACACCATACCTAGTACGAAAGTCACGCTGAACAGTTATTACTGACCTGCACTGCTCAAAACATAGAACACAAAACACTTTCTGTTGTCCTGACACCATTTTTACTAGAACTGAAGTAGTGTACACTGCTGCTACCTAGCGGAAACCATGTAAAACTCTAGAGTTTTCTCTTCCCAACAGTACGTTGCTCACGCACGTATCTCAAATAACATAATAGTTGCGATTTTTTTTATTCGGGTGATTCTTTTTGGTACACCCTGTATTTGATAACGGCTGTAGTCACTGCTGTGTTTCTTCCTTCGGGCATGTACCTGTTCCTTCGGAAATGTGTGCTGCTGCAGGACATCGTTCGTCCCAGGCTAATACCTCTTAGTCTGGGTTACAGGAAATGGATCCCTATTTTGGAATAGCTGAGGAGGCATTCCAAGCTTCTGGCATCCACCGGATAACTAACGGAAGCCACACAAAAATCTTTGTCGGAACCTGCGGACTAGAAGGTGTTATTTTATTTTATTTCGCGGGGTGTAACGCGCGTGCGAGTCAGCCTACAACACGAGTCGGTTTATCGGGGTGGCATCCTTTCGCACCACACGAGCTTGCGGGTGGCGCTCCCCTGGGGTGCGCGACAGCACGGGCTCCGCGGCGGCAGAGCATTAATCAGGCGACAGGCCGGGTCGCATTAACGGTGCTGTGCCCACGGGACATAATCAGCGCTTAAGTGCGCCATCCATCACCGCGCGACTCGCATTAACTCACTTTTCGCGGAACTTCGCGGATAAACTTTATAAACGGCAGCCGGGAGTCACCGTGTGCCGTGGGATCTGGCGACGAAAGTATCCACAAGTGTTGTGTTGCAGCGGAGGTGAGCGCCAAGTCGACATACAGCTGCAAGATAAATTAATATTAAGTGTTATCTCAGGCTTTGTTTCTTAATTGTCCACTTCGTAACTGTTTATGAGTTACACTATTTATCCGTTGGTGCGTAGAATGTATGAGTCTGGCGATATACTAACGTGAACGTCGGAAAAATATCATCCATCAATTCCGAAGACTGCAAGAGCTGACAAGTGCGAGAATAATAGCAGAATCAGCGTAAAGGCTCATGCATCCAAGATGCTGACAAGAATAGTCCACGTAATGGAATACAAAATTGAGGGTGTGTTACATGAGGATTAGTTTGGCTTTAGGAAAGGTAAAGGCAGCAGAGAGGCAGTTCTGACGTTGCGGTTGGTAATGGAAGCAACACTAAAGAAAAATCAGGACACATTCATATCATTTGTCGATCTGGGAAAAGTGTTCGGTACGGCCAAATAGGGCAAGATCTTCGAGATTCCGTGGAAAATAATGGTAAGCTACAGGGAGAGACGGGTAATTACAACATGTAAAGGAGTCAAGAGGGAACAATAAGACACTTATTGATGACCAAGAACGAAGTACTAAGATAGGGATGTAGTCTTTCAAAAATGGCTCTGAGCACTATGGGACTTAACAGCTATGGTCATCAGTCCCCTAGAACTTAGAACTACTTAAAACTAACTAACCTACGGACATCACACAGCACCCAGCCATCACGAGGCAGAGAAAATCCCTAACCCCGCCGGGAATCGAACCCGGGAACCCGGGCGTGGGAAGCGAGAACGCTACCGCACGACGACGAGATGCGGGCTGTAGTCTTTCACTCCTAATGTTCAATCAATACGTCGAAGAAGTAATGGCGGAAATAAAACGCAGACCGAGGTGGCCGAGCGGTTCTAGGCGCTGCAGTCTGGAATCGCGCGACCGATACGGTTGCAGGTTCGAATCCTGCCTCGGGCATGGATGTGTGTGATGTCCTGAGGTTAGCTAGGTTTCAGTAGTTCTAAGTTCTAGGGGAGTGATGACCTCCCATAGTGCTCCCATAGTGCTCAGGGCCATTTGAACCATTTTGAAATAAAACGACGGTACAATATTGGGATTAAAATTCAGTGTGAAACGATAGCAACGATAAAATTCGCTGATCGCATTCTTAAGCTCAGTGAAAGAGATGAAGAATTACGGGGTCTGCTGAATGGAATGAACAATCTAATGAGTACAGAATATGGAGGAGACTAAATCGGAGAAACAGCAAAAATGAGAACAGCGAGAATAAGGTCTTCAACTGGGCTATCAATTGAGATTTTAATTCCGTGCAGTGTCAAAACCCATAAACGATTTGAACACAACAAAAAGTAAACAGATTTAAACCAGAATTTGAAATACACAAAGCAAATCAAATATTTCCGCTTCAGACAGTACGACGAAAAGGAGAATACACCTAATAGTAGTCACCAAATGAGCGCCAACCTACGAAGCAAAAGAATCAACACATGCCAACTAACTTTGTAGTATCATAGAACTAACCGGGCCATCCGTAGTGGCCGAGCGGTTCTAGGGGCTACAGTCTGGAACCACGCGACCTCTACGGTCGCAGATTCGAATCCTGCCACGGGCATGGATGTGTGTGATGTCCTTAGGTTAGCTAGATTTAAGTAGTTCTAACTTCTAGGGGAGTGATGACCTCAGAAGTTAAGTCCCATGGTGCTCAGGGCCATTTGAACCATTTTGAAATAAAACGACGGTACAAAATTGGGATTAAAATTCAGTGTGAAACGATAGCAACGATAAATCTCGCTGATCGCATTCTTAAGCTCAGTGAAAGAGATGAAGAATTACGGGATCTGCTGAATGGAATGAACAATCTAATGATCAAAACATCCACGGGTGTACTGCCGGTCTACAGTATCCAACGGGCACAATATTTCGGCGATCATACATGTCGCCATCATCAGGTGAACTGACGGACTGAGCTCCTGTGAACGTGCCGGCTCGGAGATCCGTACACTATGGCTGCTCAGGGGGAACTGGGTTCGGTCGCGGCGGCGGCAGATTTAAATACCCTCCGCCCGCGGCGCGCTCACTCCGCCGTCCGCGCCCCGCGCCACGGTCGCGCGGTGGAACAGATTGCGACGGCGTCTGAGATGAGGTCGGTGTGATGGCTCTGTCCGCCGTGGTCGTCACAACTATACATTTGCTCGATTTACTCTTGATTAACCCAATCGCTGGTTCCAAAGCCTTGCTAAGATTATAGCCACAGTCACGGTTTATGAGGTCGTCATTGGTGCGAATTTCGATGGCCTCTCTAACAACACTGTCCCAGTATCTCGACGTCTGTACCAGAATCCTCGTGCGTTCATACTCCATAGCGTGACTTTCCGACAAACAATGTTCAGCGACCGCCGACTTGCTCGGATACATCAGTCGAGTGTGCCTCTGGTGTTCACGGCATCGATCGTCGACGGTACGCATCGTCTGACCAGTATACGACTTGCCACATTGACACGGAATCTGGTACACGCCGGCCTTCCTCAAACCGAGGTCTCTTTGGCGCTCCCCACCAGTGCACGAGTTTTATTCGGAGGACAAAACACAGTTCGGACCCGGTGTTTCTTCAAAATGCGGGCGATTTTCCCCGAGAGTGCGCCTGTATATGGGATAAACGCAGTGCCTACCTCCTCCCTCGTGATTTCATCCAACTCCACAGGTTGTGCTGTAGTGGGTGGGCGGAGAGCACGTTGAATCTGCCACTCTGAGTACCCATTTTTTCGAAATACAGTTCTCAGATGTTCCAATTCCTGGGGTAGACTCTCTGCGTCAGAGAGTCTGCGCGCCCTATGTACTAGAGTTTTAAGCACCCCATTCCTCTGTGAAAGGTGGTGGCAGCTGTCTGCGTGCAAATACAGATCAGTGTGCGTTGTCTTCCGATACACCCCATGGCCTAGGGTGCCATCAGGCCTTCTCTTGACCAAGACGTCAAGGAAAGGTAGTTTACCCTCCGTTCCAGTCTCCATAGTGAATTTGATGTTGGGGTGTATGGGGTTTAGATGTGTAAGTAAGTCAAGGAGTTTATCCATACCATGTGGCCAGATGACGGACGTGTCGTCCACGTAACGGAAAAAGCAAGTAGGTTTCCATTCGGATGACGACAGGGCTTCCTCCTCGAAGTTCTCCATGTACAAATTCGCTACCACCGGTGAGAGTGGGCTACCCATGGCGACTCCTTCCGTTTGTTCGTAGTATTCTCCATTAAAAAGAAAATACGTGGAAGTCAAGACATGCCTAAAGAGTTCAGTGGTCTTCTCGTCAAACTTCTGACTAATCAGTTCTAGTGACTCTCGCAGGGGTACCCTAGTGAACAAGGAAACGACGTCAAAACTCACCATGATATCTGACTCACCCAACGTGAAGCTATCAAGGCGTTTAACAAAATCCACGGAATTACGGATGTGATGAGGGCATTTACCCACATAAGGACTTAATATTCCCGTCAGGTATTTGGCCAACAAATATGTAGGTGCCCTGATGTTGCTGACAACGGGGCGTAATGGCACCCCCTCTTTGTGAACCTTCGGGAGTCCATATAGTCTAGGCGGTTTTGGACCTTGGGGTAACAATTTCTTAGCGTCACCCTCCGGTAAATCTGCGTCCTGGAGAAGCGACCTCGTCTTGTTGTCCACCTTCTTTGTAGGGTCAACGCTGATCTTCCGGTAGGAATCGTCATTTAGTAGGCTGTGCATCTTATCAGTGTAGTCCTTATCGGAGACAACAACTGTAGCATTGCCTTTGTCAGCCGGTAAGACAACAATTTCAGAGCGCTCCCTCAGATCACGAATGGCCGCCCTCTCTTTACTAGTGATATTTGACTTCATCGGCTTGGATTTCGTCAACGCACGACAAGTTTCACGACGTATTTCCTCAGCTGATTCAGGCTGAAGTCCAGCTGCAACCTGTTCAACAGCACTAACAATTTCTGCGACCGGAGTGAACTTGGGGGTGGGAGCGAAGTTGAGACCTTTCTGCAAAACTCCTTGACTTCCGTACACATCTAAACTCCATACACCCCAACATCAAATTCACTATGGAGACTGGAACGGAGGGTAAACTACCTTTCCTTGACGTCTTGGTCAAGAGAAGGCCTGACGGCACCCTAGGCCATGGGTGTATCGGAAGACAACGCACACTGATCTGTATTTGCACGCAGACAGCTGCCACCACCACCTTTCACAGAGGAATGGGGTGCATAAAACTGTAGTACATAGGGCGCGCACTATCTCTGACGCAGAGAGTCTACCCCAGGAATTGGAACATCTGGGAACTGTATTTCGTAAAAATGGGTACTCAGAGTGGCAGATTCAACGTGCTCTCCGCCCGCCCACTACAGCACAACCTGTGGAGATGGATGAAATCACGAGGGAGGAGGTAGGCACTGCGTTTATCCCATATACAGGCGCACTCTCGGGAAAATCGCCCGCATTTTGAAGAAACACCGGGTCCGAACTGTGTTTTGTCCTCCGAATAAAACTCGTGCACTGGTGGGGAGCGCCAAAGATGACCTCATTTTGAGGAAGGCCGGCGTGTACCAGATTCCGTGTCAATGTGGCAAGTCGTATACTGGTCAGACGATGCGTACCGTCGACGATCGATGCCGTGAACACCAGAGGCACACTCGACTGATGTATCCGAGCAAATCGGCGGTCGCTGAACATTGTTTGTCGGAAAGTCACGCTATGGAGTATGAACGCACGAGGATTCTGGTACAGACGTCGAGATACTGGGACAGTGTTGTTAGAGAGGCCATCGAAATTCGCACCAATGACGACCTCATAAACCGTGACTGTGGCTATAATCTTAGCAAGGCTTGGGAACCAGCGATTGGGTTAATCAAGAGTAAATCGAGCAAATGTATAGTTGTGACGACCACGGCGGACAGAGCCATCACACCGACCTCATCTCAGACGCCGTCGCAATCTGTTCCACCGCGCGACCGTGGCGCGGGGCGCGGACGGCGGAGTGAGCGCGCCGCGGGCGGAGGGTATTTAAATCGGCCGCCGACGCGACCGAACCCAGTTCCCCCTGAGCAGCCATAGTGTACGGATCTCCGAGCCGGCACGTTCACAGGAGTTCAGTCCGTCAATCCTGATGATGGCGACATGTATGATCGCCGAAATATTGTGCCGGTTGGACACTGTAGATCGGCAGTACACCCGTGGATATTTTGATTATCAAATACGCCGGGAGAAACTCAAGAATCACAACAATCTCATGAGTACAGACTATGGAGGAGGCTAAATCGGAGAAACAGCAAAAATGAGAACAGCGAGAATAAGGTCTTCAACTGGGCTATCAATTGAGATTTTAATTCCGTGCAGTGTCAAAACCCATAAACGATTTGAACACAACAAAAAGTAAACAGATTTAAACCAGAATTTGAAATACACAAAGCAAATCAAATATTTCCGCTTCAGACAGTACAACGAAAAGGAGAATACACCTAATAGTAGTCACCAAATGAGCGCCAACCTACGAAGCAAAAGAATCAACACATGCCAACTAACTTTGTAGTATCACAGAACTAACCGAGCCAGACGTAGTGGCCGAGCGGTTCTAGGGGCTACAGTCTGGATCCACGTGACCTCTACGGTCGCAGATTCGAATCCTGCCACGGGCATGGATGTGTGCGATGTCCTTAGGTTAGCTAGGTTTAAGTAGTTCTAACTTCTAGGGGAGTGATGACCTCAGAAGTTAAGTCCCATGGTGCTCAGGGCCATTTGAACCATTTTGAAATAAAACGACGGTACAAAATTGGGATTAAAATTCAGTGTGAAACGATAGCAACGATAAATCTCGCTGATCGCATTCTTAAGCTCAGTGAAAGAGATGAAGAATTACGGGATCTGCTGAATGGAATGAACAATCTAATGATCAAAACATCCACGGGTGTACTGCCGGTCTACAGTATCCAACGGGCACAATATTTCGGCGATCATACATGTCGCCATCATCAGGTGAACTGACGGACTGAGCTCCTGTGAACGTGCCGGCTCGGAGATCCGTACACTATGGCTGCTCAGGGGGAACTGGGTTCGGTCGCGGCGGCGGCAGATTTAAATACCCTCCGCCCGCGGCGCGCTCACTCCGCCGTCCGCGCCCCGCGCCACGGTCGCGTGGTGGAACAGATTGCGACGGCGTCTGAGATGAGGTCGGTGTGATGGCTCTGTCCGCCGTGGTCGTCACAACTATACATTTGCTCGATTTACTCTTGATTAACCCAATCGCTGGTTCCCAAGCCTTGCTAAGATTATAGCCACAGTCACGGTTTATGAGGTCGTCATTGGTGCGAATTTCGATGGCCTCTCTAACAACACTGTCCCAGTATCTCGACGTCTGTACCAGAATCCTCGTGCGTTCATACTCCATAGCGTGACTTTCCGACAAACAATGTTCAGCGACCGCCGACTTGCTCGGATACATCAGTCGAGTGTGCCTCTGGTGTTCACGGCATCGATCGTCGACGGTACGCATCGTCTGACCAGTATACGACTTGCCACATTGACACGGAATCTGGTACACGCCAGCCTTCCTCAAACCGAGATCTCTTTGGCGCTCCCCACCAGTGCACGAGTTTTATTCGGAGGACAAAACACAGTTCGGACCCGGTGTTTCTTCAAAATGCGGGCGATTTTCCCCGAGAGTGCGCCTGTATATGGGATAAACGCAGTGCCTACCTCCTCCCTCGTGATTTCATCCATCTCCACAGGTTGTGCTGTAGTGGGTGGGCGGAGAGCACGTTGAATCTGCCACTCTGAGTACCCATTTTTTCGAAATACAGTTCTCAGATGTTCCAATTCCTGGGGTAGACTCTCTGCGTCAGAGAGTCTGCGCGCCCTATGTACTAGAGTTTTAAGCACCCCATTCCTCTGTGAAAGGTGGTGGTGGCAGCTGTCTGCGTGCAAATACAGATCAGTGTGCGTTGTCTTCCGATACACCCCATGGCCTAGGGTGCCGTCAGGCCTTCTCTTGACCAAGACGTCAAGGAAAGGTAGTTTACCCTCCGTTCCAGTCTCCATAGTGAATTTGATGTTGGGGTGTATGGGGTTTAGATGTGTAAGGAAGTCAAGGAGTTTATCCATACCATGTGGCCAGATGACGAACGTGTCGTCCACGTAACGGAAAAAGCAAGTAGGTTTCCATTCGGATGACGACAGGGCTTCCTCCTCGAAGTTCTCCATGTACAAATTCGCTACCACCGGTGAGAGTGGGCTACCCATGGCGACTCCTTCCGTTTGTTCGTAGTATTCTCCATTAAAAAGAAAATACGTGGAAGTCAAGACATGCCTAAAGAGTTCAGTGGTCTTCTCGTCAAACTTCTGACTAATCAGTTCTAGTGACTCTCGCAGGGGTACCCTAGTGAACAAGGAAACGACGTCAAAACTCACCATGATATCTGACTCACCCAACGTGAAGCTATCAAGGCGTTTAACAAAATCCACGGAATCACGGATGTGATGAGGGCATTTACCCACATAAGGACTTAATATTCCCGTCAGGTATTTGGCCAACAAATATGTAGGTGCCCTGATGTTGCTGACAACGGGGCGTAATGGCACCCCCTCTTTGTGAACCTTCGGGAGTCCATATAGTCTAGGCGGTTTTGGACCTTGGGGTAACAATTTCTTAGCGTCACCCTCCAGTAAATCTGCGTCCTTGAGAAGCGACCTCGTCTTGTTGTCCACCTTCTTTGTAGGGTCAACGCTGATCTTCCGGTAGGAATCGTCATTTAGTAGGCTGTGCATCTTATCAGTGTAGTCCTTATCGGAGACAACAACTGTAGCATTGCCTTTGTCAGCCGGTAAGACAACAATTTCAGAGCGCTCCCTTAGACTGTTGTATCTGAGCAAGTCGGCTGTCGCTGAATATTGTTTGTCGGAAAATCACGCTATGGAGTATGAACGCACGAGGATTCTGGTACAGACGTCGAGATACTGGGACAGTGTTGCTAGAGAGGCCATCGAAATTCGCACCAATGACGACCTCATAAACCGTGACTGTGGCTATAATCTTAGCAAGGCTTGGGAACCAGCGATTGGGTTAATCAAGAGTAAATCGAGCAAATGTATAGTTGTGACGACCACGGCGGACAGAGCCATCACACCGACCTCATCTCAGACGCCGTCGCAATCTGTTCCACCGCGCGACCGTGGCGTGGGGCGCGGACGGCGGAGCGAGCGCGCCGCGGGCGGAGGGTATTTAAATCGGCCGCCGCCGCGATCGAACCCAGTTCCCCCTGAGCAGCCATAGTGTACGGATCTCCGAGCCGGCACGTTCACAGGAGCTCAGTCCGTCAATCCCTGATGATGGCGACATGTATGATCGCCGAAATATTGTGCCGGTTGGACACTGTAGACCGGCAGTACACCTGTGGATATTTTGATTATCAAATACGCCGGGAGAAACTCAAGAATCACAACAATCTAATGAGTACAGAATATGGAGGAGACTAATTCGGAGAAACAGCAAAAATGAGAACAGCGAGAATAAGGTCTTCAACTGGGCTATCAATTGAGATTTTAATTCCGTGCAGTGTCAAAACCCATAAACGATTTGAACACAACAAAAAATAAACAGATTTAAACCAGAATTTGAAATACACAAAGCAAATCAAATATTTCCGCTTCAGACAGTACAACGAAAAGGAGAATACACCTAATACTAGTCACCAAATGAGCGCCAACCTACGAAGCAAAAGAATCAACACATGCCAACTAACTTTGTAGTATCACAGAACTAACCGAGCCAGCCGTAGTGGCCGAGCGGTTCTAGGGGCTACAGTCTGGATCCACGCGACCTCTACGGTCGCAGGTTCGAATCTTGCCTCGGGCATGGATGTGTGTGATGTCCTTAGGTTATCTAGGTTTAAGTAGTTCTAAGTTCTAGGGGACTGATGACCTCAGAAGTTAAGTCCCATAGTGCTCAGAGCCATATGAGCCAAGAACAAATCGAAAGCCAACTAACAATAAATGTGAGCAATACTTCTGTCAGTGCCACAGGCCTCACGCAATTTTATATGCAATGTAAACACAAATAAAGTAGAAGAGATGTATTCTCAAACTCCGAATAGTCACCCATGAAAATTTGTGCCGGTCTTGGACTCGAACCCAGATTTTCCGCTTAATGTGTGCGGTCGCATTAACCACTTCGGCTATCCTTGCACAGCTCCGTAACTGATTTCCATATGTCACCATCTGCAGTTCCCATACAGGAAGAGGCATTGTTTTAAATTTTATGCCTCTCTTTGCATGTGGTATAGTTTTGCAATGTCTGTATGTTACAATGTATCTACAGTACTATTCAATGTCATTCAGAGATGCACACATATGTCTACTCTTTCAGACGTGTATATGTCTGAAGGCATTGTGTAATACTATGCAGATAGTGTTCAAATCAAATGGCTCTGAGCGCTATGGGGCTTAACTTCTGAGGTTATCAGTCCGCTAGAACTGAGAACTACATAGACCTAACTAGCCTAAGGACATCACACACAGATCCATGCCCGAGGCAGGATTCGAACCTGCGACCGTACCGGTCGCGCGGTTCCAGACTGTTGCGCCTAGAACCACTTGACCACCCCGGCCGGCACAGATAGTATGTGATACAGACATTTTATAATTGTGTTATATTCCAAGATAGGCCAAAACCACGATAATAACAATGTCTCACTCTCTGTGGGAATCGCAGGTAGTGTATGAGCTGTAAGAGACTGGATCATGGTTACATATGAAACTGCTCACCTCCAACTGCGCAATGCTTCGCGCTGTTCACAGCCAACTGCCGCTGCCCAACAATACAATGGCAGACAACAATGCAAACTAGCCACAGACTGCACACAGCACAGCCAGTGATTTTCATACAGAGCGCTACGTAACGTTGCCAATAAGAAAACATAAACAGCCTACTTACACATATAGATGTTTGGATAAACGCATTATATGTCCTCGGATATCATACGTTTCAAGGCGAGTGCTTGTATCAGGTGGGATATGCAATTTCGCCTCCCGGTCTGGCACATATTTTCATGTTTTACTGACAAAGTGTACAGCTGATGTTTCGTTGTATTCGTAATTTACAATTGGATCTCTTTTGTTTCATATCGCTTAGATCGTCAGCAGTGTCTTCTCCTTCACACATGCATGCAAATCTGAAGGACATTCCATAGCGCTACACAGACTTCGTGGTATACGAATATTGCAAAATTGTATTACATTACAAAACAGGCCAGAATGAGGATAGTCGCCCGCATCTCGTGGTCGTGCGGTAGCGTTCTCGCTTCCCACGCCCGGGTTCCCGGGTTCGATTCCCGGCGGGGTCAGGGATTTTCTCTGCCCCGTGATGGCTGGGTGTTGTGTGCTGTCCTTAGGTTAGTTAGGTTTAAGTAGTTCTAAGTTCTAGGGGACTTATGACCACAGCAGTTGAGTCCCATAGTGCTCAGAGCCATTTGAACCATTTTTTGAGGATAGTAACAATGAAATACAGAAGTAAAAAAAATGGTTCAAATGGCTTTAAGCACTAAGTCACTTAACATCTGATGTCATCAGTCCCCTAGACTTAGAACTACTTATACCTATCTAACCTAAGTACATCACACACATCCATGTCCGAGGCAGGATTCGAACCTACGACCGTAGCAAGAAGTAAAAAATTTAACAGCCAACCTAACTATAATTTTATTTTTGATGACCACTTTGATGGTCTAATTTTCCATCATTGGATGTGTAAAGCATATAAAGGGAGATGACAGAACACAATGGCTACCTCCTAATATCGTGTCTGACCTCTTTCTTCCCCATGTAGTGCAGCGGTTGATATGGCACGAACTCAACAAGTCGTTGGAAGTCCCCTGCAGAAATACTGCGCCATGCTGCCTCTATAGCTGCCCATTACAGGGTACGTGCTGCCAGAGCAGGATTTTTTGCACATACTGACCTTAGATTATGTCCCATAAATGTTCACTGGGATTCATGTTGGGATGATTCGCTCAAATTTTCCAAAATGATGATCAAACCAGTTGTGCAGAGTTGTGGCCTGGTGACATGGCACATCATTGTTAGGGACCATGAAGTCCATGAATTGTGGCAAATGGTCTCCAAGTAGCCGAACATAAGAATTTTCAGTCAAAGATCAGTTCAGAGGACGCAGTTTGTTGTGTAAGACTTCGAACGGTAAGGAGAGGTGGGCTACAGTGTGTTGCAGCAACTATAGTCATACGAAAGCTGGAGGGGAGCAGAAAAGATTGGCGAACTAGTTTACACAACAAACAGGAGTTTACTTAACATGTATTTCTCTAAATTTATGAAGACTCATTACAAACAACGTAGAAAGAGAGTCCATCCCATCAACATCAACATACGTAGAAGAGTCTTGCTGCACTTAGCAGGTACTATGATGTTGGAACCGAGACCAGATGACATCCGTGTAGTATGACGTGGCTCCTAGCGCGAGTGAGCTGAGCGGCCGCCACTGGCCGTCTCGCATCGCGGCAGGTAGAGGTCTCACGGATTCCAGAGTCTCTGGAGGCGTGGCTCAGGGGGCGTGATCCATTGGGTCTGCTGGATCCAGTGCGACCACTATTTGCGTCAGACAGAAACTTGCATTTCCTTTGCTGTGAGGCCATTGGGATGGTATCGATGTTTGATACCACACAGTCCATTCCATGGCAACACAGACCACACCATTAAGAAGCCACAACCAACTTGCACAGTGACCTGTTGACGACTTGTGTCTACGGCTCCGTAGGGTCTGCCTATTTATGTGCTATATGTTTCATTTGATGATGTTGAGTGAGACTTGCCCCTCCTTGCATCAAGCATAAATCCTCTGCGGGTCTTGCTGTACTTCTCTGCAATTTTCTAGCGTTGCGAGTTATCGCTGCGCGGAGTGACCGCGCGGTTTGAGCTGTCATGTCACAGACTTCCCGACCCCTCCCTCTGAAGGTTCGAGTCCTCCCTAAGGCATGTGTGGGTGTGTGTGATGTTCTTAGCATAAGTTAGTTTAAGTAGTGTGTAAGTCTAGGTATTGATGACCTAAGCATTCTGGTCCCGTAGAAATTCACACAGCTTTGAACATTTTTGCGAGTTCTCTGTATACAACAGCATCGTTAACGAAAAGCCACATGGAGCATCCGACGTTATACACTCCTGGAAATGGAAAAAAGAACACATTGACACCGGTGTGTCAGACCCACCATACTTGCTCCGGACACTGCGAGAGGGCTGTACAAGCAATGATCACACGCACGGCACAGCGGACACACCAGGAACCGCGGTGTTGGCCGTCGAATGGCGCTAGCTGCGCAGCATTTGTGCACCGCCGCCGTCAGTGGCAGCCAGTTTGCCGTGGCATACGGAGCTCCATCGCAGTCTTTAACACTGGTAGCATGCCGCGACAGCGTGGACGTGAACCGTATGTGCAGTTGACGGACTTTGAGCGAGGGCGTATAGTGGGCATGCGGGAGGCCGGGTGGACGTACCGCCGAATTGCTCAACACGTGGGGCGTGAGGTCTCCACAGTACATCGATGTTGTCGCCAGTGGTCGGCGGAAGGTGCACGTGCCCGTCGACCTGGGACCGGACCGCAGCGACGCACGGATGCACGCCAAGACCGTAGGATCCTACGCAGTGCCGTAGGGGACCGCACCGCCACTTCCCAGCAAATTAGGGACACTGTTGCTCCTGGGGTATCGGCGAGGACCATTCGCAACCGTCTCCATGAAGCTGGGCTACGGTCCCACACACCGTTAGGCCGTCTTCCGCTCACGCCCCAACATCGTGCAGCCCGCCTCCAGTGGTGTCGCGGCAGGCGTGAATGGAGGGACGAATGGAGACGTGTCGTCTTCAGCGATGAGAGTCGCTTCTGCCTTGGTGCCAATGATGGTCGTATGCGTGTTTGGCGCCGTGCAGGTGAGCGCCACAATCAGCACTGCATACAACCGAGGCACACAGGGCCAACACCCGGCATCATGGTGTGGGGAGCGATCTCCTACACTGGCCGTACACCACTGGTGATCGTCGAGGGGACACTGAATAGTGCACGGTACATCCAAACCGTCATCGAACCCATCGTTCTACCATTCCTAGACCGGCAAGGGAACTTGCTGTTCCAACAGGACAATGCACGTCCGCATGTATCCCGTGCCACCCAACGTGCTCTAGAAGGTGTAAGTCAACTACCCTGGCCAGCAAGATCTCCGGATCTATCCCCCATTGAGCATGTTTGGGACTGGATGAAGCGTCGTCTCACGCGGTCTGCACGTCCAGCACGAACGCTGGTCCAACTGAGGCGCCAGGTGGAAATGGCATGGCAAGCCGTTCCACAGGACTACATCCAGCATCTCTACGATCGTCTCCATGGGAGAATAGCAGCCTGCATTGCTGCGAAAGGTGGATATACACTGTACTAGTGCCGACATTGTGCCGCTCTGTTGCCTGTGTCTATGTGCCTGTGGTTCTGTCAGTGTGATCATGTGATGTATCTGACCCCAGGAATGTGTCACTAATGTTTCCCCTTCCTGGGACAATGAATTCACGGTGTTCTTATTTCAATTTCAAGGAGTGTATATTAGGTCATTTGTATCCTGGGTGTTTCATAAATAAGACAGAATATCTGAGGGATGATAGGCTAGATATAGGCAATAATTTTAAGTGTACGAACAAGGTGTCGCTCACGCATTCAAGACGGAAGGCGCCCTGTAAAAGAAGTCACCTGTGGTGTAGTAACCAGTGGTGCGTATCCCTAAGTATGGATGTCTAGTGTCATTTTCATTTGTACCTGCTCCCTAACGAGGAAGCTCTGTGCTAGTTCCCTTTGTTCTCATTCAGTATTGTGCACCTGAAGTAAGCTGAAGCTTGTGACTTCGCTTCCACCTCCACGTAAATTGTAATCAAGTGTTGTACCACATATAAGATAGTGTGTTACGGAACAATAGAATGCACTTGCAAATGTTTGTTTACATTGTGTTATCATGTGTAGGACATGTAACATTTCACGATGAATGAACTTGCAGACGTGCACTTTGCTACAGGAAAAATGGAAGAGGTACGGCGTTTGTACGCAGAAAGGTATCAAAACCGATGAATACCAACCAAATAAGAGAATATTTGCAGCTGTGGGTCGTCGTCTTCTTGAAAGGGGATCATTTGAGAAAGACTTAGATGCTCGAGTTCGATCACGGAAAGTACACGATCCTGGTTAGAGGAATGAGGACTAAAAATGTTCTACAGCAGTCCTACACTTCGTTGCTCGTGTTCTAAATGCTAGTTCTAGCAGTGTTTGGAGAACTCTTCGTGATGATCATCGTCATTTCTAGAAGCTGAGTAAGGTACAGGACCTTCTACCCACTAATTTTCCCATTTGGAACGACTCTGCCGTATGGTTTTCCAGCAAAGATTGTTATCTCCCGACTTTGCAAACATTTGTTCTGTGGACTGGTGAATCGACTTTCACCCTCGAAGGAATGTTCAACAGCCGCAACTTCCACGTATGGTCTCGCGAAAATCCCCGATGCACTACTGTCCACCATTTTCAGAACCAATTTTCAGTTAACGTTTGGACTGGAATTATTCACAACCAAGTATGGGTTCTTACATTCTTCCACACCGTCTAACTGGTCGGTTTACAGCGTATTTCTCGAACACGCACTTCTCTATCTTCTCGAAGAAGTGCTACTTCAAGCGAGAAGACGAATCTTCTTCCACCATGACGGCACCTCCTCATTTCACAAATCAGGTGAGAAGATTCTTAGACATATGGTGCCTTGGATGCTGGATTGGACGCAATGGACCTGTTCACTGGCCTGCAAAATCCCAAAATCTCACATCATTTGAGTTTTATCTTTCGAGCCAGTCGAAGGCTCTTGTGTATCGTACTCCCGTGAACACTGTGGAAGAACTCGTAGCTGGAATTTCTGTTGCCAGTGAAACATTAGCAGTGTCCACAGTTCCTCGTTCGACGGATTGAGTTACGCAGCTCAGTGCCGCATGCTTCGAGCACTCACAATGTACAATAATGTTTTCTCCAGGCAGAACGCATGCACTTCGACGTTGTCTAGCGCACTAATTGTGAGTCGGAGACTCCACGTTCGTATACTTCAAATGATTGCCTATACCCAACCTATGATCCTATCCTTATTTGTGAAACATATGGTATATTTTGATAATTCATGGTCGCATAGCACGCCCTTGGCTCTCGCCTGAAGATAATTTTAAGTCTGAAGAGTTCTTTCCATTGACAATAACATGGTGGGTTCTGTTTGCTAGATATTCTTCGATTCAATCACACAGCTGTTCTTATATTCCGCACGCCCTTCTACCTGTGCTCACATTTGATACATTATCCGTCAGAGTGGAACTGTGTCGAACGTCTTCCTGAAGTCAAAGATCTCGTAGACGAACAAAGCGAGCTGCGTTTCTATGGATCATTGCTTTCGGGACTCACGGTGATTTTCACAGAGGATATTTTTGGCCACCAGAAAAGATGGATACAGCAATTCGGTTATGTGAGGAGCAAACCGCTACATGAGTAGAGCTAACATGCAGACATACAGATCGCCGATTACTCAGAAGATAGGTGCCAAGCAGTAATACTTTTAAATGCAACTATTAATAACCATAAATCATGCTTCACACAGAAAAATGTCAGAGCGAGTCTATCAGCCAAAGGCTGTAACTGTTGCATTTTTTCTATGCAGGAGATTTTGGGAGTTGGTAAATACGTTACAGGTAAAAATTCACTCAGGAATACACGAAGACGTACGAAACATTATGACGTACGGTAGAGTTTGCAGCGTGCGAAGTCTGTCAGTCGGTGAATGGACTCAGTCTATCCGAGTTGTGCATGTAAGCCACGAGCTTAATATTTTCCATTTTCAGATTAGTTATGATTGTTATTATCCTGTGTCTTCCTGTAAAATTCACCGTGATAGCATCTGCGTTTTTTAATTTATTACTGTAAGCCACCTGGATTCCTAACAAATGCAGCACTTTTACCAACCGAAATTTGTTCCTCAGACTCACTACTTTCACTATTGATTTTATTTCAACAATTGTTACATAGGAGATCTCTGAAAGTGTAACTATCTCTGACCACGCTCTGTAGGATGCTTGTATGAAGCTCTCTGGTGGGTCGAATCATTTTAGCCAGTCAGAGTCGAACATGGCACGTGGCAGGTAGAGAATGCTTAGGTCTGAATCGAGAATGCACTTGTGGGAAGACGCTGTTACGTTAAGTACAATTTAGGTGAAATTTAAGTCAGAGGCTGTCTGCGACTGGCCAACATCGTGTTATAGATGCGTCCGTGTTTTGTGATTCGCACTGCGACACTTACTATGGAGATATTTCTCGTATTTCTGTAACTTTAATGATCACAGTGTTTAGACAATATACGAAGGTTATTTGGAAAGTAAAGAACGATCGGTCGCGAAATGGAAAATACAGTGCAAATCTGGTGAAGCTTTCCACAGGTGCGTTGGGCACTGTGTTTTGTACGCACGTCGATAGTACCATGTCGCTCTTTTCGGTTCTGAGCTCACAGTGAGAACGTAAAGATGGCTAGAAATCAGCGTCTCCCGCCTGACGAAAGAATTTGCCTGAAGCTATGCAATCCACATAACTTAACTGTTATGCGGTTCGTTGTACACGACAATTGGTTCAAATGGTTCAAATGGCTCTGAGCACTATGGGACTCAACTGCTGTGGTCATCAGTCCCCTAGAACTTAGAACTACTTAAACCTAACTAACCTAAGGACATCACACACATCCATGCCCGAGGCAGGATTCGAACCTGCGACCGTAGCAGTCGCACGGCTCCGGACTGCGCGCCTAGAACCGCGAGACCACCGCGGCCGGCTACACGACAATTGTCGGCCGCACTCTGCAGGGGCAATGAAGATGCTCCTGCAGCGTTTTCGATGGGAAATGTTTGATCACCCACAATACAGCCCGTAATTGGCTACCCATGAGGTTCATCTCTGCTCAAATGAACTGCTGACTATGAAGACAATATTTTGACATAGAGAACGAGCTGCAGTCCAGAGTAGAAAATTGTCGAAAAACACTGGCTGTTGTCTTCTATAACGAGGGAATTGAAAAGTTGGTACAACGCAATGACAGGTGTCTTAAGTCTGAGCGGCGACTGTGTAGAGAAGTAGCTGGAAGGTGTAGCTAACCGTTACAAATAAAACAGTTTTCATTTTCACTGTGGTTTCCATTTCGTTCCCTACCTTCTGGATAGCCCTCGTATTTGCACCATTGTGATAAGATTAATCTTCGAGGCCCGGTGCAGACTCGGGTTTATACTTCCAAATGATAGCTCATTTAAACGCTTCAAATACTCGCTTAGGGAGCACTTTTCGATACTTTCTGATGTGTATAATTTTCCCCGTTATTAATTACTGTACCTTAACTGATTCTTTGTTCCACTTTTTTCGTGCACTCGTGTGCGCAATGGTGGCTTTCTTCAATGTTTAAAGACAATTAAATATTTTCTTACTAAAAGATTTTCACCTATTTTCATGATCCCACGTAATTAAATTAAAATTTTTACTTTCTGTCTTCAGCTGAGATAGTAACTTCCTTGCACTATTGTTGCGACCAATATATGCAGGTTATATGTTGCGCAAACTAACCTTCATTCCTCCTTCTATAATGTGCTCTTGGTGGGCGTAATCAGACAGCATCTCCATACGATTTCATGGTTCCAAATTTTGTGCATAGGAGGATATGTATTCAAACAGGCTGTATTTCCAGATACATGCTTGTATGTAGCTTGAATCTGAAACGAGTGAGACAGCTTCCGCAGTCAGTAATACATTAGCGCTACCGACAGTGGCGAACACACCATAACAGCAACAAGGAGCAGGAGAAAAGATGCAAAAGCTTATGCAAGAGGTTAATTCTAGGGCGGAACAACCCCTTTTTGCCTCCATAATGACATAGCTTTGCCCGGAGAATTCCTACGGCATCAAGATCACCGATCACCAACGAATCCTGTGTTTCTAATTAGCGAAGTTGTGGGCTTGGCGTGAGAGGGATGTCAAAAACCTGTGTATGTATTGTTGCCAGCATACAACTGGTGGGTCCGCGTTTTTTCTGAAGGTATTTTTTTGGTTGGTAAGTAAAGGAAATCATAATTATGGAAGAAAAAGTGTATCTGGAAGCATCTTAAAGCTGTTCTGATTATGTGTAGAAGTAAATTAGTTGTTGCTCCACAGAACACCAACTGATGCCGGGTGTTTAAAATTTGGTGCTAGCCGTGTTTGAGTTACGATTTATGACTGGGAGCACGTCTGCCATGCTGCGAGTTGCTGCTTTCATATTCATGGAGAAACATGGGATAGCGCGGTACATTTGACAGGCGTGAAGAATGGCGAAGCGTTATGAATATTTTAGACATTTTTCGTATCATGTCCTGATCTTAAGATATGGGTCCTCCAATATATCTCGCTCCAACGACCTCTCCGGATAGTTTCGAGCTCCTGCTTTCAGAGATAACTTATCATCGCTCACGTACTTTGTTTCAAATCTGATCTTAGATAGCACGTTATTAGACAGAGATTTTGAGCATTAGTGCATGTATCATAAAATGCTTGTAACATATTAATATTATGAGTTCTGCTATTTCGCACTGAGTGCAGATGTGGGCGTGGTGTCCAGTTATTAAGATGTGAATATTACGGCAAGAAAGGAAGAATGAATTGATTGTTGGTGTTAATAATGATCATCCTCCTTTACCTCCTCTGCATTACTGTAGATGACGTGTCAGTGAGCACATTTGTTCTGTGCATGCAGTACACGTGAGGCGCCTAGGTGTTTCCACTGCACTGTGTGGAATATGAAGGTTCTGTTATAGTTCACTAACCTGCTGTCTTCAAGTTGATGTCCCCAGCGCAGAAAACAGCACGCAGGTCGTAGGTTCTGTATCTTGAGGCTGAAACTGACTTTTAGCGAGGTTCTGTTCTGAAATAATGTCTTTGGGACACCACTCGCGTATTTTAATATAGCCATACGAGAAGACTACATGATCTTAATACAACACTTTTTGATACAGCAAAGTGCATGAAAAAACACAATGTTTACGAAAATGTACCTTTACACTATTTCTGGCAGGTGTCTGTGCCTCATGACTACCGGAGTGAATCTTTTAATACTGAATACTGGCAAACACAGCCTGCCACAGACAACATGACTGTACATCTCGACTGCCTAATCCAGAGTGACGAACAGTCCGAAAAACTTCGCGCCCCATACCAGAAAAGGCGTGACACGAACGCTTCCGAAGTACTTCGTCTGCAATTTCGTCAGTCTTTTGTTTTTGATTTAAATTGTTTTTAATAATTATAAAATGACTGATTGATAGTCAGCTGTTGAGAGATATTTATATTAAAAAGTCAAGTCATTCCAATGAGAAGTTTAACTAATAATAATAACTATACTTTAACGTTTTGGCGCCCTTGCTCCGAACACACCAGCCAACCACAGAGCAGTAGCATTATGCAGGCGGTCTTTCTAACGGGAATGGTACCGAATCTAACATCTGTCACAGGTACCTCACACCACATTTCGTCATCTATATACTTCTTGCATCCCCACTGCTCTGGGAACAGCTTCTTGGAGCCTAATACGATGGCTGACTAAGCCAGAAATATTACAGTATGTAATAATGCTTAAAAGTGTGTCGAATCAGATACAACGTGCTGTGGCTATTGAGTATAATAGAGGTAGTCTTTGAAATTTTTGGGTCACGGATAGCTAGATTTCCCGGTCATTATAATTGTTGCTGTATTTGAGCTATACCTACAGTAAGAACAATGTCATCTACAATTGTCTTGATGAGCCATTTTAATGCACACGCTCACACACGTGAAGCACTGGTATAAATTTAATTGCAACCGCAGTTTTAGAGATCACTGCAACTCCAGTGCAAGTGCTTCAGTGTAACAAATTTTATTAGAAGTGTGCAAGTAAATTAGTCAGATAGAACCACATGTTAGACTTCGCTCAAACTTTAACAATTAAGTGGTTTGTGTTATAGTTATCTTCTAACTTTCATTTTTGTATGGGAAATCAGGAATAAGAAATATCTTTAGTTAAATAACCATTAGAAGGTTAACTGTAATGCAACCACTAAATTCTTAAAGTCTGAGCAAAGTTTATCAAATGTTTCTATGTGACTCCAGTTTATTTGCCATATGTAATAAAATTTGTGTAAAACTGTGATGTCAAATAAATTTATAACAGTGCTTCACAAGTCCGAACGTGGCATCAACGTGTACAGTAAACGGCTTTAAATATCGTATTAGATGCTGTTTGACAGTCGTAAAAATTCATAGAGAGTTCACTAGGTCAGTTCCATATGTACCTTATATGCTGTGGTTGCATTTTGCTAAATCAAGGTAAATTTTCTAGAAACACTTTTAGAGTTTCTTAGGAACTACTCTTAGTAACTACTCAGTCTCAGAGATTTAAAAATGTGGTTGTCTCAGAACTAAGTAAGAACTATACAGCTTGGATCCATTTTGTTTTCAAATAACGCCAGTTCGATAAATATCTTTAGCTTCATGATTTTAAGGCAAATTCCAGAAGAATCAGTTTAAATTTTGCTTCTTCCGAGTTGGCGGTCGTTTTTCTTAGATTAATACTAATATGAAAGGGACTGTGTTACGATAAGTCAGTATCAGTTCTCATCAGTCTTCTAATAAAACCACTGTCAGCTTGATGGATAGAACCTAGTTACTTGAAGGAAACTAAGGTAGGCAATGAAGTGAAATATTTGCCTGTGTTGTAGATTACACTCAAAGCGCATATCCACCTTACACTTCGGGAAGAAATAGACGATCGTCTTAAAAATAATAAATTTAACTTTGAGTTATTATTAAAAACTGCGAGGAATAATGTGCGTGTACAGTGTAAGTAAATACTTAATACACTGTTAGGGGCTGCACAGTATTGCAAACGGCTTGTGACGATTGCAAATTTCATGATAAGTCTGCATAGGTCATGGTCACGTACCGAGGGCACACGATCAAACGAACAAGAGGCAGCTTTTTGGTTGTATCGGCTACCAAGCCAGAACTGTACATGATTTATGCAAAAGGTTTGGTTAAACGTGGCAGTTAGGGCCGTTATTAAGTGAGAGAAAGGACAGAACACTAGATCATTATGTAATAGATAAACTAACACTGTCGTGGGAATTTTAGGTTCGATTACCTACGATATGTTGCCCCAGAAAGTGGCCAATCGAGGACACGTGAAATCAGGGGGTTCGATTGTGGAGCACTCGTACTAGAGAGACTATAATGCACGGATGCAGTGTACCCCATACTGAATCATATATAAATATCTAATACAGGTTAAACAGTGAGATCAAACTGCAGGATGAAAAAAAAATATTAAATTTAAGATTCGCTGCTGACACTGATGTCTACTATGAAAGTGAAGAAGAATCACACAACCTGTTGAATGGAATGAAGTCAACTGAATACAGACTATTTAGAGCAGTTATTCCCAACCTTTCTCAGAACATTACTCCTAAGTGCAATTAGACATTCGCTCCCCCCTCCCAAAAATAAAGTCTGGTGCCCCCCACCCCCCGACAACCCCCCAACATTATCACCAAGTGTAGCACCTAACTAAACTGTACAATGAAAGCATTTCTTGTAACACTTTTGTTTTCAGAAGGATCGAAGATGAATGATATTTAGTTTGTGTGTTTGCGTGTGTGCGCTAGAAAGAATGACAAAGGAATTCGTGCTGCGCTGCATCGCAAGTGTTATTCACAACTCCTTCTCAGATTAGTACTATAACTATTCACAGTGAAGGCAGACAGTTTTAACAAAACATACCACATTTCCTCTGCATTACTCCTCTCCATTGTGGCACTTGCTTGACATGCACACTACAGTACCATTTATAATGAGCCAAGTTAAAGCGTGTACCCTACGGTTACTGTTCGTCAGTCACTTGATTGCTGCGCTCCTTATTTCTGAACTTCATATTGTTAAACGCTTTGTGTCTGACCATAGCCACTAATAGCAGTAGTAATAATAATAACAGCAATTACACTGTATAAAGCACTATAGATACCCTTATGTAGTTACTGCATTGTCGTGCTGTTAATTAATTCGTTTTTCTGTTTCGAAGCGAGTAATGAAGCAATTTATGCACTACAGCAGGTACCAGCCACAGCTTGGAGGACACATTTTCTTGAGGTATGTCTCACTTTTACCATCGACGATGCACGCGAACAAGTACAACATATGTTTGTAAAAGGTGGACTATGTGAGGAACCTGTACCTCCACCTCGTTAATGCTACTGATTGAGAAGAAGTAATTATTGATAACTTATATAATTAGTATTTCATTTTACCCCTCAGGAGGTAATGATCTTCAGGTTGGGAATCAGTGATTTAGAGTAACCCAAGTAAAGAAGATGTTATTGTACAGTATAAGAAATGAGACAAGAAATAAATATAACATATAATTTTTCTATCACGTTGTAGAGACGCAAAGGAGTTCGCCTATCTTGAAGGCAAAATAACATGTAACTGAAGAAGCCAATGATTGTACAAACCAACTGGCACATGCAATGAGAGCTTTTATCATAAAAGACCTTACTTTGAGAAGATTACTTTGAAAAGACTTTGTGAGGATGAACTTTTGGAGCAAATATTGTACTGAAGTGAATAATGGACTGACGGAAAACCATACAAGAAGAGTCTCGAACTGGTGCTACCGCAAGAACCGGTGTTTTGCGGAGTTTTAATTCACGTGATGTTGTTACTTATCATATTTTTCAGATCAGTAAGATGCATAATTAGTATATTGGTACATCTTTTTTAGTTCTATTATGCCTATTTTTGTGAACCTGAAGGACCGAGGTGGTGCTCCAAAGAGCTAGCAAGATAAGAAATATATGGAAAACACCTATTAGGAGATGTGGAATGCGTTAAAACGTTTGCGTATACCTTTTTTGGCACTAGGGTACAGGAAGACAGAGATTTCAATATATCGAACATATCATTGAGAGCATTTGATGTAACTGCAACTAAGAGGCGAAGCGGTTGACGCTGTGTAAGTTGTGGCGAACCGCCTTAAAACAGTGTGAAGACTGATCACAGAGAAAAGCTTCTAAATATGTTTTAGAGCACATTAAAAATTTTCCACACCTTGATCCTTTACTCTTCCATAAATATATAACTCCTCATCTTAAAAAGACAAATAAATTATTATTCGTTAGTAATTCTATCACGTTACATGTATAATTTCAACACACACTCATGAACATTAATAGTAATAATCTGTGCAAAATAATCTATCATTACATTGAAATATTTGTCTCCACAAGGATGATTATAGTACGAATGCTTAAGAAATGTGTGGCGAGTTTTGCCACATAAGTATAAGTGATTTGTCAGGGAAGGTATATAGAATTTAAAAAAAAAACTAATTGCAGAAAATCCATATGAAAGACGTAACAGTTGTACATACGTATATAGGGTGTTAAAAAACTGAATCGAATATTTTGTGATGTGGTATTACTCTTCGAAATAAACTGTCCAGTAAACAAGGGTCCGGAAATGCATACTTCCTGAAATACGTCCAACAAACGTGGGTCTGGAAATTCCTGCTTTCTGAGATAAAACCAATAAACATTGGCCCGGAAATGCATACGTTCTGCGATAAACTCGTGTACGTGCATTTATGACAGTGCACTCCTCTGCCAGTGTAAAGAATGACGCGCCCTTTGAAGTACCCAGTTGTTGCTGTACTTGCTGGCACGTGCTGTAGAGCCCACACAACGCTGACTGGCGTGGTGTAGACCAATTCCTTCAACTGTCCCCATAACCAAAAGTCCACAAGATTGAGGTCTCGGGAACGAGCAGGCTAAGGTGTGCCGACCCCCGATGTCGACCGCCGACAAGTCAAGCGGTCCTGAAATGTGTGCGTCACAGGATTGTCACGAAAGTGTGCTGGTGCGCCATCATGCGTGAACCACTTTTTTATTCGTTGCTACAATGACACATCCTCCAGCAAGATAGCGAATACAGTAATAAAAACGTCCAGATAATGCACCCCAGTTAACCTTTGTGGTAGCCCGCCCGGCTAGCCGTGCGGTCTACCGCCCTGCTTCCCCAGCGGGAAGGCGTTCGGCCCCCGGCACGAATCCACCCGGCGGATTAGTGTCAAGGTCCTGTGTGCCGGCCGGCCTGTGGCTGGTTTTTAAGGCAGTTTTCCATCTGCCTCGGCGAATGCGGGCTGGTTCCCCTTATTCCGCCTCAGTGACACTATGTCGGCGATTGCAGCGCAAACACTGTCTCTATGTACGCGTACACCATGATTATTCTACCATGCAAACATCTCGGTTTGCACTTCGTCTGGTATGTGACGTTCTCTGGGCCGAACCGCACAATAACCCTGGGTTCGGTGTGGGGCAGCTGTAGGGTGGGTAGATTGCTATGGCCTGTTGTGTGGTTGTGAACCACTGAAGACTACGGCGGGACGAAGCCTCTCCGCCGTTTCCAGGTCCCCGGTTTAAATACACAACACAATAACCTTTGTTGCAGCACATATGACCCTATTAATCTATCGCCAAGTTCGCCTGCCCATACGTCCTCTTTTGTGAATTGCTTGGTTCTGGAAATTCAAAACACCATTTCTCGCGAACCCAGCCCAATCGGTAAATAAACTCTTGGATGTGAATGGCGGACCTGCGACACACTTCTGCAGCAGTCAATAACAGAATCGCCGTCTGCCATGATGATCATGTGGCCTTAGGGCCTGAACGCGCAGTAGATGGTATGCGTTCAGCACTTGTTCATGAAGTACCCCCAGATAAGACAGGGAGGCACGCCTTCTACTACTGCTAATCGTCGCACACTGGTGCCACGGGTTTCTTCCACCGAACGTAGCACACGCTCATCCATGTCACGCTGGTGTACTCTGCGGGGCCTTCCATTGTCAGTCATGCGAGGTACAAGGATACCTGTGTCCCTCAGACGCTGGAAAAGTCTGTCGAACAATTATCAGAGAGCACTCTGCACAGTGGACATTCTTCAGCGCAGAGGGCACGCGCTCGCAGGCTACGTCAATTTACTAAAACATAGGGGAATATCATATCCGCCATTTCAGTTGTCGAGTAGTAGGCTTCCATTACTAATAAACTATGGAATAGAAAAATGTAAACGTACTGCACCATTTTTACGTACAAGCAGTGCAATGACAGTACACACATAAGCGAGTCGGCGTTGGAAGAAAGCAAAACACCAAGATACGTACCCAGGTTTGACAGTACTGTACACTTAGGCACACAAACGCGAGTAAAACTTTCCAAAATGAGATGTTCACTCTGCAGTGGAGTGTGCGCTAATATGAAACTTCCTGGCAGATTAAAACTGTGTGCCGGACCAAGACTCGAACTGGAGACCTTTGCCTTTCACGGGCAAGTGCTCTACCAACTGAGTTAACCAAGCACGACTCACGCCCCGTCCTCACAGCTTTCTTTCTGCCAGTACCTTGTCTCCTACCTTCCAAACTTTACAGAAGCTCTCCTGCGAACCTTGCAGAACTAGCACTCCTGAAAGAAAGGATTTTGCGGAGACATTGCTTAGCCACACCCTGGAGGATGTTTCCAGAATGAGATTTCCACTCTGCAGCGGAGTGTGCGCTGATATGAAACTTCCTGGCCGGATAAATCTGCCAATTTTCTGTGCAGGTTCCGGAACTCTCGGAGCCGAGGTGATGGAAAATTGTTTCTATGTGTGTATAACTTTCGTTTCGTGCATCATTTGCTGACATTTTCCATGAGTGGTAGGTTATTACATTTGTATTTGTGTAACACAGAAACATAAACATCATTTTCTGCCCTTTTTATTGCTCATGAAAACCACACATTGCATGTTGTACCACAAGCCATCGAGATCTTCAAAGGTGGTGGTCCAAGTTGCTGTACACACTGGTACCTCTAACACCCAGTAGCACGTCCTCTTGCACTGATGCATGCCTGTATTCGTCGTGGCATACTATCCACAAGTTCATCAAGGCGCTATTGGTCCAGATTGTCCCACTACTCAACGACAATTCGCCGTAGATACCACAGAGTGGTTGGTGGGTCACGTCGTCAATAAACAGCCCTTCTTAATCTATCCGAGACATATTCGGTGAGGTTCATGTCTGGAGAACATGCTGGCCACTCTAGTCGAACGATTTCGTTATCCTGAAGGAAGTCATTCACAAGATGTGCAAGATGGGAGCGCGAATTGTCGTCCATGAAGACAAATGCCTCGCCAATATGCAGCCGATATGGTTGCACTATCGGTCTTAGGATGGCATTCACGTATCGTACAGCCGTTAAGACGCCTTCCATGACCGCCAGTGACGCACGACGGCGCCACATAATGCCATCCCAAAACAGCAGGGAACCTCCAACTTGCTGCACTCGTTGGACAATGTGTCTAAGGCGTTCAGCCTGACCAGATTGCCTCCAAACATGTCTCTGACGATTGCGTGGTTGAAGACATATGCGACACTCATCGGTGAAGAGAATGTGATGCCAACCCTGAGCGGTCCATTCGGCATGTTCTTGAGCCCATGTGTACCACGCTGCATGGTGTCGTGGTTACAAAGACGGATCTTGCCATGGACGTCGGGAATGAAGTTGCGCATCATGAAGCTTATTGCGCACAGTTTGAGTCGTAACACAACGCCCTGTGACTTCACGAAAAGCATTATTCAACAATGTGGCGTTGATGTCAGGGTTTCTCCGAGCCATAATTCGTAGGTAGCGGACATCCAGTGCAGTAGCCCTTGGGCGGCCAGAACGGGGCATGTCATCGACAGTTCCTGTCTCTCTGTATCTCCTCCATATCCGAACAACATGGCTTTGGTTCACTCCAAGAAGCCTGGACACCTCCCTCGTTGAGAGCCCCTCCTGAAACAAAGTAACAATGCGAACGCGATCGGACCGCGGTACTGACTGTCTAGGGATGGTTGAAATGCAGACAACATGACCCGTGTACGTCGTTCCTGGTGGAATGACTGGAACTGATCGGTTTTCAGATCCCCTCTGCCTAATAGGCCCTGCTCATGCATGGTTGTTTACATCTTTGGTCGGGTTTAGTGACATCTCTGAGCAGTCAAAGGGACTCTGTTTGTGATACAATATCACCAGTCGACGTCTATCTTCAGGAGTTCTGGGAAACGGGGTCATGCAAAACTATTATTCGTGTGTGTATATTACTATTACATTAACGTCAATGACATGTCACTAAGCAGTGATACAACACAGCAAAATTTTATAAACACACCATGCTCGATATGGGACACAAACTGAACAAGAAGTGAATGTACCATGAATAATCATATCATGCGCTAACTTGTCGATATAGGTGTAAATTGCATATGTGTCTAGCAGAACTAAATTGACTGTTATCCAATCATAGCCAAACATAACTGGACGCTGCACACACTCTCATAGGCCAAAGTAACATCTGGTAGCCGGCAGGTGGTGAGAAAACTTTTACAATTACACAGACTGACATATAAAAAGAATGATAGGTAACATTGTTAAAATTATGTGTAGAAAGAACAATGTAACAATTAAATAGGACACACTGAGGCCAGAAAATGAAATCAGTCTTACAAGGAAACCGGTTGTGAAAGATGAAGCATCGATATGATCTGTTGCAATAACAAGACAAGATAATTAAAACGCGTCATATCGCTATCACATCGTACTACAAAATCTCATTAACAACTAGAGAGAGTAGACAGCTATTACATGTGGGACGCCTCCTCCAGTGATGTGATTCCAGAGGAACATGCTGGCGCCGCTAGGTGGCGGAAGCCAGGAGTGGAAGCGCCAGTCCTCAAGTCGGAAATATTGGGTCTGTTATCAATAAAACTTGCCACAAACTTCTGTTTCAGTTAGGCAAAAATTATAAGGATTATATTTCTGTTTAAACTCTGTCTGCTCTGTTAATACTTGATCACGCGCCTGTTTTCGTACAGCTGCACACTTTTATTGTTCTTCGAGTCCATTAGGCGTATCAGGCAACCCCTCCTCGTTGTGTGGACGATCCTGCACCTTGTGACCCTCTGTAGCAATCCCTAAAGTTGTCCTATTTTACGAACGGGTATGTATCTTAAAGCAATCATAGAAAGAATAGGATGTCTAGCCGACATTGTTGTAGTCACAGCCATTTCAGGTCATATTGAAAATTCCTGAGTTGTTAAACTTATTTTGTTTTGGGTGTATTCGGCGCTGTAAGTGTGTCCTAAACGAATTTGCTGTCTAAAAATTAATCCTATCATCAATCTCACGAAAACATTCCAATATTTATTGTTGTGATATTTGACTGTTGTTACTCGTAACTGTAAATTTAGTTTTAATTTTATGTTTGTTACTATTATTAGCCTTATTAAGTCTTATTATTATTATTGTTATATGTAAATTTTTAAATTTTTTGTTCAATTAGTCACATCGAATATTTTATCTAACGTCCAGTGTAGTTTGTTTAGTGATACTACTTTATTTATCGATTTCATCCTTCTGTAATGGAAGACACAGTAATCGATGAAACATTGAATGGGAAAAAGCTTTTCTATATAGTTGTGGCTGAGAGGAATGGGCATTAATAATTATGCCAGTATATGGTGTTATCTTATGTATAGACAATATATGCCTATTGATTGTCATATCTAAATAGCTTGCTTAGTAGTCCTGTTCTATTTCCAAAATGAATATTATTCTAGGATACATTGCATTTAATAGTGATGTGTGATTATTTAAGTCACTCTCATTGCTTTAAATAAAATTGAGACTAAATCTATGTATCGATTGTAATATACTCTTTTTTCTTTTAAGGGTGTGCATTTTTGAAAATATTGCTTTTCTATGTCACTGATGAACATTTTTGCCGAAGTGCCAGCCAGACTGTTGCCCATGCAAGCCCACCTGTCTGATGATAAATTTTTGCAATTAAAACCATAATAGTTACAGCATAATTACAAGTCAAGTAATGAAACCTGTTCAGTGACTATCAGTATTAAGCTTTTTGTGAAAGAGTATATTGTCCTTATCAATATGCAGACACTTTTCTCTCTGAACAGTAGAATATAAATTATGGCTAGTGATACCAATTTCGCATTATTAGGTTTTTCAATATCTATCAATTTTTAGCGAGTTTCGTAATTGTTTTGTATTAAGAGTAATGGAATGTAGTCACTCCTTACAGCGTTTTATTCAGTATTAAGCTTGTAATTGCGACAATTTTCCTTTCATATGAACTTTAATCTGTGACCTTCATTGAGGGACACTGGGATTCATCATATTGATCAATCTCTTTTGTTCTGTAGAATTCTAAACGGTATTATCAATTTTACTTCTGAAATTATTGTGGAACATCAGTGCTTCTTCATCTCGATAGTACCATTGCAATTTAAAAAATGAATTTATTCACTGTCAAAAACATTCACTGCGATACTACATTTGTACACATTTGTGACTGCAGCCTTTTCTGTTACAATGTGGTTATTGAGATTACTTAACGTTAAAAGGTCTTTATTAGATAACAAATGTATAGGTAGCAAGTTCTATGGATTTATAGCAGTTTTTGTAGCATTTAACTTACATTTTTAGCTATTTCTTTTGCTACTATGTCTCAGCATTTATTTAACTCGTTTCATCAGGCCTAAGTAAAGGAAAAACACTGAAATTCAAGCCTTTGTCAAGAAATTCCTGTTAATCTTTTGATTAGGTAATTTGAGTCAAATCAAGTACTCAGTTGTAAAAGTGATCAATTTTCTAGACCTGTTTTTCATTAACTGCTTTATGTTCTGTGAGCAAATTAGCGATCCTCCTCTGAAGCCTCTTATGAACAGGTTTAAGGCACCTAGTCACATAGTGATCATTGTTAGCTGTAAGAAAGTTTAATTCATCATGTAACAAGACATTCTGTAATGGAAGTTCTATTCCCACAGCTTTCTTCGTTACCATGCATTTATTCTTATAAGATTCACGTATTTATAATTTTATCCAGAACTGTTCATTTTTAGTTTCGGCAGTCTTAGCTAGTGGGGACGTATTACTAACCTCACTTAATGACTTATTTAGAGGTGATGCCCAATTTAGGACACTTCTTGCCAAAAATGATATTCGACGAATATTAGTAATACTTGACATTTAGGGGAAATGAGAAAGTAAACTCACATAACTTAAAAATTATTCTTACAAAAAACTTTTAAATTGCCTCAATTGTGTACATACATAAAACTTGAAATATGACTATGTTTTAGACTAGTTTCAACTGTCAATGAAATCATTCTCAGATCTGTGAAGAAGCATAAAAAATGGACAATCTTATCACTGAGTAGTCTCCAAGCTTAAAATGTCTGACAGGAAAACACAAATACAAAGACCATAACATACCATGAAAACACAAATACAAAGGTAATAACCTACCACTCTTGCTAAAAAGTTCAGCATATGACATGCAGAACGAGCATCATTTATAAATACTTGTGAAACACAGACTTATCATAACAAAAATGGGATTGCAATAGGCAGTAGTCTGGCTTGGCAGAAATTTTTGTGAATGACATACAAATGACATTGTTTCAAAAATACACCTCTTAAAAAAGAGAAAACAGTACGTCACAAGGCCTATTTAGATGATTTCAAATTTTATTTATAGGTAATGAGGCTGACTTGAAATTTTGCATCATCATTAAATGTTTTGCATATTAAAATAATTTTTACTTTGGAAACAGGTCAATGAACCATTTACAGTTGACCAACACTAGGAAAATGGCAAGCACAAGTTTAGTATATTTAGTAAACAAACATATACTGTTGTGGTCATTACTGCCCATTCCTCTCATCCACAGCACTAGAAAAATCTTGCATGACAACTGCATTTGTCATTAGAGTAGGATGAAATCAATAAAGAATTTAGTGTCCTTAAACAAATTACATTGCCCAATGGATATAAAATTTCCAGTGTTATTAAATGTACCAAAAATTATAACAATAATAATAATAATAATAATATTACTCTACCTAAAAATAATAGCAATTTTAGGCAAGAGCTTAAATTACAGTTATGGCATGTGACAGTTTCCACAAAAAAGTCGATAGTTTTCCTAAGATGAGTACAAGCTATTGCATGATATGGTTATTAATGGTACATCTGGTTTTTGTCCAACTTGTGTCCCATATGAGCATGGTAAGTTTATAAATATTTTCTTTGGCACAACACTGTTTATTTGAATGTCATTAACGTTTATGTAATATATGACGTTCGTTCTGCACGCCATATGATATTTTTAATATGAGTGATTTTCTATCGGTGTTTTCTCTTCAAACACATCACATTTCGAGATTAATCTGTAAATAATTATCCTATGATGACTTTTTCCTGCTTTTTTTACTGTTTATTCGCAGCTCTGAAGATGTTAGCGTTGAAATCTGAAACTAGTCTAGTGATTAGTGTCCTTAAACAAATTTCATTGGCCAATGGCTATAAAATTTCCAGTATTATTAAATGTACCAAAAATTATAACAATAAAAATAATAATAATGTTACTCTACCTAAAAATACTAGCAATTATTAGACAAGAGCTTAAATTACAGTTATGGCATGTGACAGTTTCCATAAAAAAGTGGAGAGTTTTCCTAAGATGAGTACAAGCTATTGCATGATATGGTTATTAATGGTACATCCGTTTTTTGTTCAACTTGTGTCCCACATGAGCATGGTAAGTTTATAAATTTTTTCTTTGGCACAACAATGTTTAGTTGAATGTCATTCACGTTTATTTAATATATGACGTTCGTTCTGCACGCCATGGTGTTTTCCCTTCAAACGCATCAAATTTCGAGATTAATCTGTAAATAATTATCCTATGACGACTTTTTTCCTGCTTTTTTGCTGTTTATTCGCAGCTCTGAAGATGTTAGCATTGAAATCTGAAACTAGTCTAGCGATTATATTTTCATTTTTGTATATGTTCGGGATCTAGGCAACTAACAGATTTTTTAAAATAGATTTTTTTTTAATTTTATGAAATTACATAAGATGGCTGTTTCCTTCCCTGGAAATGTCAGGCATTACCGACTAGAAGAGATGATATGTGCTATTGCATGCCAAGGAGGCGTAATTTTGAATCTTGTATTGTAGCTGCAGAGAAAAGTATTTGAAATAATATGTCAGTTTCTTGCGAATATCATATGAAGTTAATTTTAGTTAACTGCTACTGCTGCGACATCCCTTTTGTCAACGACCAGCTAATATTGTAATAATGTTAAAAGATAACCATAATTGTTTTACGTAGACTGAAGTGAAGTACAAAAAGACAGTTTGAGCATCGTATGTGACAAGATACTACTGAACATTAGACTGACCAACTGAACTTTGAAACCGTTATCAAGTTTGTCATATATAAATATAATAATCAGAGGAATAAAATAAATTGCTGTCATTCTTTTACTCAAATGTGAAACAGGATACATTGCATGAATTGATTCTCGTTGAAGCATGGAAAATGTGCTTTTTCGGAAATCAGTTCCTGTTTCAAATGATACCTACAATGTTTCTATAAGATGACTTCGTGGGAGTAAGGGTTAATTTGAACCATACTGTGTGAGATGGTTCTTTTTTACAACTATCTTATTGTACATATACTTTTCTGTAAACATCCCCCGATCAGTGCCTTAGTGTAGGTCAACGTCTGTTAACTGACTTAAATGCTAATTGTTGAGAGGAATAGTGGCTGTGAGAACTTCAATAATAAAACTGTCGTTTCTGATTCTGGGAAAAGGCAGCTTCCCACATTTAAGTTAATTATTAGTTATTAACTTGAATGTGGATAAATACATCACTAATGTAAAATATAAAAATGAGCTTTTGATGCTGTTTCCTCCTATTTATCCCTTCTGTGATTGAAGACTAATTTATACACATTACTAAATTATATTTAAGTTAATAAAATTAATTTAAATTAGTCATATTACTTACTTCCGCTGAATTATTTGCCAATTCCATAATTTTGCCCTTAAAAAAGATAGTGATTTATGAATTAACACGCTTCTTCTTCGATTCGTGACTACGACCTGTCAGTAATTCCTAACATTTAAAAAATAAAGTTAGATTTTCAAACAGGAAAAGAAGACAGTTTTCAATCTGACTTATGATGGTTTAAATACAACAGCACACTCTTAGATTCTGTTGTAAGTAGGCCGCTTCTGTGTTGGCAGCGCTGTGTAGCGCTTTGCATTGGATCTCTGACTGTGCTTTCCTTGTAAGAGACTCTGTGGCTGGCCGGACTCCTTGTTGCAAGTTAATCGCCAGTAGTGTTGGGCAGTTGGAAGTTAGTCGCCGGTAGTGATGGAAGTACTGCTGGGCTATTGGAGGTGAATGGCCAACAGTGATGGACGTTAGATGTGAGAAGTTAGGATTGATGGACGGTAGAGGTCTGAAATGTTAATGTTGACTAACGATCTGTACATGTTCGACTTGGAGATTGGATATTATTCATGACTATATACCTTTGCACTAGATGTCAATGACGATTCATGTTTGTGTCTCAACTGGACGTCACATTATTAAAGTAAAAAATACATTATTTGGTTTGCAACAAAATCTTTCCTTTGCTAACCACATTCCTATTAGTAGTTCGTGGCATTAGTAGATAGGATCTTTTATTTAGCTGGCAGTATTTACTCTCACTGTATTACAGTAGTTGGCGTAATGAATATTTTTGTGAGGTAAGTGCTTAATGAAATGTATAGGTTATTGTTAAGATTTCTTTTTAGTCAGCGCCATTCTTTTGAATTAATTATTTGAAGTCAGGTTATCTTTTTATGGAGCAGTGAGATTGCGTTGCACTAGAATATTGTGGGTCAGTGTTGACATGATAAGAATAAGTAAAGAAAAAGTAGGTTCACCTGCATTCAATTTCACTCAGCAGTTAAACCCTAGGATGCCCAAGCCTTTTTTTCTAACTTGGATGCCTAAGGGCGGGGGGGGGGGGGGGGGGGTTGGCGAGCCCACGGGTATTAAATAAGTTTATTGACGAAAAATTACAACTTTCAAAATGGTTGATGTATTTTAAATAAGGCATCGGTTTATAAATGTTGTTAATTGTTATAAATATTGGATTGAGTGAATAAAAAATTGACATATTGCAATACAAAATACAGATGTGTTGGTATACAATAGACTACACTGAGTCCTCAACTTCAATGCAAGAGACACACTTCATAATTTTTTTTAATGTGTGTTACACACATGTTTATGACACTGTCCATAATACTGTTTTGGTTTACTTAGATTGTTGTACTTCCGCTTCTTTGTTTTAGCTTTTCTTACACAAATATGGCACTGACCTTTCCCTGCAGGAGGCTGATATGCTTCTGTTGACCCTTCTTTGATTTTCTTTTGTAGAATAGTCTCCATTATTTGAACAATTTGGTTAGATAACCCTCTTGCATTGTCACTTCTTTCTTCTATCTGCAATTTCACTAGTTCCATCCCAGCTTGCAGAAGATAAAGTTTCCGTTTGTTGTGTTTCTTTTAATTCCATCTAGGATGTTGCTGGATGAATATGGTGGTTGCATTGAATCACAATTGTCGATGAGAGAGTAAAAGACAGATAGAGGCCATCTCTTTGTTTCCCTCTTGCAGGTGTACATACGCGCCAATTGATCAATGGTATCAATTCCACCTTTAGTGGAATTATAATATGCATTTATCTCGGTTTTATTCTTCTCTCCTCCAACAGTGCCTTTATCTTGGTGCATTGTTGACAACATCAGTAAGTTTTTATTTGGGTTCGTGTTTGCTGTGTAGGACACCAAAGTTACTGGAGGCCTAAGTGTTCGGAACTGCACTAACTCACTGCAAGTTTACAAGATAAATAACAGCTGACTGACATGAACAATCACTTCTTCTGAAACTAAACCGATTGTTGTGAATATCAAGAATACCAACCAACAAGAAACTAATTTGAATTGTTGTAGAGATTATAAATACGATATCCTACTAAGGAAAATTTTCTATAGCATGGAAGCCCCAGGGGGGTTTTATTTATTTTTTCTTTCAAAGCAGGAATTTTCTATAAAATATATTGACACTAACGTTTCATAAAATAGCCAACAAACAATAACTCAAAGGGAATATGTAGTATGAAAGTTACTTGGGCAAAAGCAGGGGACATAAAAAAATTGTGGGTTCAACGAACCCCAACCTTAGGCGTCCTAGGGTTAAGTAAAATATTTAATAAAGGCGTTTCACTGTCTGCAGGTACATCAAAAGCTGCCGACATGGGCATTAATATTGTTAGTGGAGGCGGGCGGCTTTATCGTGCACGTAATTCTATCAAAGCGCCTCACCCGTGCTGTAAGTTGTTCGGCGTTTAGTGGTGGTTTGCGGCAGCAGCTACCGGGGAACAAAAGGCCCGTACGAAGTCACCCCAGAAAACGTGCCAGAGCGAACGGTGAAGTCAATGGACGTGGTGGAGCGCTTGTAAAGAAAGGTTCCTATGAGAGGGAGCAGCGTGAGCCAGATCGAAAGGCGTGATCGCATTTGCCACTGGTGAACATCGATAACTTATGCATGAGTGGCGAATATCGATAAGGCTATGCGCACAACCGCTGCCGTCATAGGTTGAGCAGGGGATGTCGCGTAGTCTCCTCTCGGGCTGTGCAGAAGGTGTGTATATGAGCTTGCAGTCAGAGATTAAGAACCTATCATGAAGGAAATACGCTGTCCTCTCGTCCTGCATTCTATTACGTTGGTGCATAAGTTCGTAGCGTTTTCATTTTAAATGTTGGTATTACGGTAGCTATAGGTTTATTTGTGAACTGTCGTGTTTTTTCTGTGGTTCGCTGTTGCTCTTTGAGTTTATATATTGTCATTTTCAGATAGTGAGTGGAGCTATGAACGCTAGAAAATGGAGGGCCAAACCGATAAATCAAAACATTTAGGACATATTGTTCCGTATGAGTTCAGCAGGAAGGGGTGACAGCGGCGCGAAGGCAGCCATAAACATATGCAACGTGTGTGGGGATAATGCCACTGGACAGAGCACGGCAAGAAAATGGTTTTCTCGGTTTAAGGAGTATTATTTTGACGTTAATGACTCTCTACGTTCAGAAGATCTTCGAGGTTTGACCACAACACATTAATCCAAACCAGCGCACTCGAAAACTGGCAAATATGATTAAATGTGATCATTCCACAATCGTGGATGTACATGTATAGCGCACCCTCCAAGACAAAATGACGAACATCAGGAGGTGTCATCAGTTGGCTCGTGAACAACACTGACCATTCCTATCTTGTATCGTAATTGGTGACGAGAACTCTGATTGTCATCAACTGGCCGGTGAACAACACCGACCCGACCATTCCCTTCCTGTATCGTTACTGCTAACGAGAACTCTGCTTGCTCGTCATCAGTTGGCTCGTGAACAACACCGACCGTTCCTTTCCTGTATCGTTACTGCTAACTAGAACCCTGCTTACTCGTCATCAATTAGCTCGTGAACAACACCGACCATTCCATTCCTGTATTGTTACTGGTGACGAACTAGTTGCTCGTCATCAGTTGACTCGTGAACAACACCGACCATTCCTATCTTGTATCGTAATTGGTGACGAGACCTCTGATTGTCATCAACTGGCCGGTGAACAACACCGACCCGACCATTCCCTTCCTGTATCGTTACTGGTAACGAGAACTCTGCTTGCTCGTCATCAGTTGGCTCGTGAACAACACCGACCGTTCCTTTCCTGTATCGTTACTGCTAACTAGAACCCTGCTTACTCGTCATCAATTAGCTCGTGAACAACACCGACCATTCCATTCCTGTATTGTTACTGGTGACGAACTAGTTGCTCGTCATCAGTTGACTCGTGAACAACACCGACCATTCCTATCTTGTATCGTAATTGGTGACGAGAACTCTGATTGTCATCAACTGGCCGGTGAACAACACCGACCCGACCATTCCCTTCCTGTATCGTTACTGGTAACGAGAACTCTGCTTGCTCGTCATCAGTTGGCTCGTGAACAACACCGACCGTTCCTTTCCTGTATCGTTACTGCTAACTAGAACCCTGCTTACTCGTCATCAATTAGCTCGTGAACAACACCGACCATTCCATTCCTGTATTGTTACTGGTGACGAACTAGTTGCTCGTCATCAGTTGACTCGTGAACAACACCGACCATTCCTATCTTGTATCGTAATTGGTGACGAGACCTCTGATTGTCATCAACTGGCCGGTGAACAACACCGACCCGACCATTCCCTTCCTGTATCGTTACTGGTAACGAGAACTCTGCTTGCTCGTCATCAGTTGGCTCGTGAACAACACCGACCGTTCCTTTCCTGTATCGTTACTGCTAACTAGAACCCTGCTTACTCGTCATCAATTAGCTCGTGAACAACACCGACCATTCCATTCCTGTATTGTTACTGGTGACGAACTAGTTGCTCGTCATCAGTTGACTCGTGAACAACACCGACCATTCCTATCTTGTATCGTAATTGGTGACGAGAACTCTGATTGTCATCAACTGGCCGGTGAACAACACCGACCCGACCATTCCCTTCCTGTATCGTTACTGGTAACGAGAACTCTGCTTGCTCGTCATCAGTTGGCTCGTGAACAACACCGACCGTTCCTTTCCTGTATCGTTACTGCTAACTAGAACCCTGCTTACTCGTCATCAATTAGCTCGTGAACAACACCGACCAATCCATTCCTGTATTGTTACTGGTGACGAACTAGTTGCTCGTCATCAGTTGACTCGTGAACAACACCGACCATTCCTATCTTGTATCGTAATTGGTGACGAGAACTCTGATTGTCATCAACTGGCCGGTGAACAACACCGACCCGACCATTCCCTTCCTGTATCGTTACTGGTAACGAGAACTCTGCTTGCTCGTCATCAGTTGGCTCGTGAACAACACCGACCGTTCCTTTCCTGTATCGTTACTGCTAACTAGAACCCTGCTTACTCGTCATCAATTAGCTCGTGAACAACACCGACCATTCCATTCCTGTATTGTTACTGGTGACGAACTAGTTGCTCGTCATCAGTTGACTCGTGAACAACACCGACCATTCCTATCTTGTATCGTAATTGGTGACGAGACCTCTGATTGTCATCAACTGGCCGGTGAACAACACCGACCCGACCATTCCCTTCCTGTATCGTTACTGGTAACGAGAACTCTGCTTGCTCGTCATCAGTTGGCTCGTGAACAACACCGACCGTTCCTTTCCTGTATCGTTACTGCTAACTAGAACCCTGCTTACTCGTCATCAATTAGCTCGTGAACAACACCGACCATTCCATTCCTGTATTGTTACTGGTGACGAACTAGTTGCTCGTCATCAGTTGACTCGTGAACAACACCGACCATTCCTATCTTGTATCGTAATTGGTGACGAGAACTCTGATTGTCATCAACTGGCCGGTGAACAACACCGACCCGACCATTCCCTTCCTGTATCGTTACTGGTAACGAGAACTCTGCTTGCTCGTCATCAGTTGTCTCGTGAACAACACCGACCGTTCCTTTCCTGTATCGTTACTGCTAACTAGAACCCTGCTTACTCGACATCAATTAGCTCGTGAACAACACCGACCATTCCATTCCTGTATTGTTACTGGTGACGAACTAGTTGCTCGTCATCAGTTGACTCGTGAACAACACCGACCATTCCTATCTTGTATCGTAATTGGTGACGAGAACTCTGATTGTCATCAACTGGCCGGTGAACAACACCGACCCGACCATTCCCTTCCTGTATCGTTACTGGTAACGAGAACTCTGCTTGCTCGTCATCAGTTGGCTCGTGAACAACACCGACCGTTCCTTTCCTGTATCGTTACTGCTAACTAGAACCCTGCTTACTCGTCATCAATTAGCTCGTGAACAACACCGACCATTCCATTCCTGTATTGTTACTGGTCACGAACTAGTTGCTCGTCATCAGTTGACTCGTGAACAACACCGACCATTCCTATCTTGTATCGTAATTGGTGACGAGACCTCTGATTGTCATCAACTGGCCGGTGAACAACACCGACCCGACCATTCCCTTCCTGTATCGTTACTGGTAACGAGAACTCTGCTTGCTTGTCATCAGTTGGCTCGTGAACAACACCGACCGTTCCTTTCCTGTATCGTTACTGCTAACTAGAACCCTGCTTACTCGTCATCAATTAGCTCGTGAACAACACCGACCATTCCATTCCTGTATTGTTACTGGTGACGAACTAGTTGCTCGTCATCAGTTGACTCGTGAACAACACCGACCATTCCTATCTTGTATCGTAATTGGTGACGAGAACTCTGATTGTCATCAACTGGCCGGTGAACAACACCGACCCGACCATTCCCTTCCTGTATCGTTACTGGTAACGAGAACTCTGCTTGCTCGTCATCAGTTGGCTCGTGAACAACACCGACCGTTCCTTTCCTGTATCGTTACTGCTAACTAGAACCCTGCTTACTCGTCATCAATTAGCTCGTGAACAACACCGACCATTCCATTCCTGTATTGTTACTGGTGACGAACTAGTTGCTCGTCATCAGTTGACTCGTGAACAACACCGACCATTCCTATCTTGTATCGTAATTGGTGACGAGAACTCTGATTGTCATCAACTGGCCGGTGAACAACACCGACCCGACCATTCCCTTCCTGTATCGTAACTGGTAACGAGAACTCTGCTTGCTCGTCATCAGTTGGCTCGTGAACAACACCGACCGTTCCTTTCCTGTATCGTTACTGCTAACTAGAACCCTGCTTACTCGTCATCAATTAGCTCGTGAACAACACCGACCATTCCATTCCTGTATTGTTACTGGTGACGAACTAGTTGCTCGTCATCAGTTGACTCGTGAACAACACCGACCATTCCTATCTTGTATCGTAATTGGTGACGAGACCTCTGATTGTCATCAACTGGCCGGTGAACAACACCGACCCGACCATTCCCTTCCTGTATCGTTACTGGTAACGAGAACTCTGCTTGCTCGTCATCAGTTGGCTCGTGAACAACACCGACCGTTCCTTTCCTGTATCGTTACTGCTAACTAGAACCCTGCTTACTCGTCATCAATTAGCTCGTGAACAACACCGACCATTCCATTCCTGTATTGTTACTGGTGACGAACTAGTTGCTCGTCATCAGTTGACTCGTGAACAACACCGACCATTCCTATCTTGTATCGTAATTGGTGACGAGAACTCTGATTGTCATCAACTGGCCGGTGAACAACACCGACCCGACCATTCCCTTCCTGTATCGTTACTGGTAACGAGAACTCTGCTTGCTCGTCATCAGTTGGCTCGTGAACAACACCGACCGTTCCTTTCCTGTATCGTTACTGCTAACTAGAACCCTGCTTACTCGTCATCAATTAGCTCGTGAACAACACCGACCATTCCATTCCTGTATTGTTACTGGTGACGAACTAGTTGCTCGTCATCAGTTGACTCGTGAACAACACCGACCATTCCTATCTTGTATCGTAATTGGTGACGAGAACTCTGATTGTCATCAACTGGCCGGTGAACAACACCGACCCGACCATTCCCTTCCTGTATCGTTACTGGTAACGAGAACTCTGCTTGCTCGTCATCAGTTGGCTCGTGAACAACACCGACCGTTCCTTTCCTGTATCGTTACTGCTAACTAGAACCCTGCTTACTCGTCATCAATTAGCTCGTGAACAACACCGACCATTCCATTCCTGTATTGTTACTGGTGACGAACTAGTTGCTCGTCATCAGTTGACTCGTGAACAACACCGACCATTCCTATCTTGTATCGTAATTGGTGACGAGAACTCTGATTGTCATCAACTGGCCGGTGAACAACACCGACCCGACCATTCCCTTCCTGTATCGTTACTGGTAACGAGAACTCTGCTTGCTCGTCATCAGTTGGCTCGTGAACAACACCGACCGTTCCTTTCCTGTATCGTTACTGCTAACTAGAACGCTGCTTACTCGTCATCAATTAGCTCGTGAACAACACCGACCATTCCATTCCTGTATTGTTACTGGTGACGAACTAGTTGCTCGTCATCAGTTGACTCGTGAACAACACCGACCATTCCTATCTTGTATCGTAATTGGTGACGAGAACTCTGATTGTCATCAACTGGCCGGTGAACAACACCGACCCGACCATTCCCTTCCTGTATCGTTACTGGTAACGAGAACTCTGCTTGCTCGTCATCAGTTGGCTCGTGAACAACACCGACCGTTCCTTTCCTGTATCGTTACTGCTAACTAGAACCCTGCTTACTCGTCATCAATTAGCTCGTGAACAACACCGACCATTCCATTCCTGTATTGTTACTGGTGACGAACTAGTTGCTCGTCATCAGTTGACTCGTGAACAACACCGACCATTCCTATCTTGTATCGTAATTGGTGACGAGAACTCTGATTGTCATCAACTGGCCGGTGAACAACACCGACCCGACCATTCCCTTCCTGTATCGTTACTGGTAACGAGAACTCTGCTTGCTCGTCATCAATTAGCTCGTGAACAACACCGACCATTCCATTCCTGTATTGTTACTGGTGACGAACTAGTTGCTCGTCATCAGTTGACTCGTGAACAACACCGACCATTCCTATCTTGTATCGTAATTGGTGACGAGAACTCTGATTGTCATCAACTGGCCGGTGAACAACACCGACCCGACCATTCCCTTCCTGTATCGTTACTGGTAACGAGAACTCTGCTTGCTCGTCATCAATTAGCTCGTGAACAACACCGACCATTCCATTCCTGTATTGTTACTGGTGACGAACTAGTTGCTCGTCATCAGTTGACTCGTGAACAACACCGACCATTCCTATCTTGTATCGTAATTGGTGACGAGAACTCTGATTGTCATCAACTGGCCGGTGAACAACAGCGACCCGACCATTCCCTTCCTGTATCGTTACTGGTAACGAGAACTCTGCTTGCTCGTCATCAATTAGCTCGTGAACAACACCGACCATTCCATTCCTGTATTGTTACTGGTGACGAACTAGTTGCTCGTCATCAGTTGACTCGTGAACAACACCGACCATTCCTATCTTGTATCGTAATTGGTGACGAGAACTCTGATTGTCATCAACTGGGCGGTGAACAACACCGACCCGACCATTCCCTTCCTGTATCGTTACTGGTAACGAGAACTCTGCTTGCTCGTCATCAATTAGCTCGTGAACAACACCGACCATTCCATTCCTGTATTGTTACTGGTGACGAACTAGTTGCTCGTCATCAGTTGACTCGTGAACAACACCGACCATTCCTATCTTGTATCGTAATTGGTGACGAGAACTCTGATTGTCATCAACTGGCCGGTGAACAACACCGACCCGACCATTCCCTTCCTGTATCGTTACTGGTAACGAGAACTCTGCTTGCTCGTCATCAGTTGGCTCGTGAACAACACCGACCGTTCCTTTGCTGTATCGTTACTGCTAACTAGAACCCTGCTTACTCGTCATCAATTAGCTCGTGAACAACACCGACCATTCCATTCCTGTATTGTTACTGGTGACGAACTAGTTGCTCGTCATCAGTTGACTCGTGAACAACACCGACCATTCCTATCTTGTATCGTAATTGGTGACGAGAACTCTGATTGTCATCAACTGGGCGGTGAACAACACCGCCCCAACCATTCCCTTCCTGTATCGTTACTGGTAACGAGAACTCTGCTTGCTCGTCATCAATTAGCTCGTGAACAACACCGACCATTCCATTCCTGTATTGTTACTGGTGACGAACTAGTTGCTCGTCATCAGTTGACTCGTGAACAACACCGACCATTCCTATCTTGTATCGTAATTGGTGACGAGAACTCTGATTGTCATCAACTGGCCGGTGAACAACACCGACCCGACCATTCCCTTCCTGTATCGTTACTGGTAACGAGAACTCTGCTTGCTCGTCATCAATTAGCTCGTGAACAACACCGACCATTCCATTCCTGTATTGTTACTGGTGACGAACTAGTTGCTCGTCATCAGTTGACTCGTGAACAACACCGACCATTCCTATCTTGTATCGTAATTGGTGACGAGAACTCTGATTGTCATCAACTGGCCGGTGAACAACACCGACCCGACCATTCCCTTCCTGTATCGTTACTGGTAACGAGAACTCTGCTTGCTCGTCATCAATTAGCTCGTGAACAACACCGACCATTCCATTCCTGTATTGTTACTGGTGACGAACTAGTTGCTCGTCATCAGTTGACTCGTGAACAACACCGACCATTCCTATCTTGTATCGTAATTGGTGGCGAGAACTCTGATTGTCATCAACTGGCTGGTGAACAAAACCTACCCGACCATTGCCTTCCTGTATCGTTACTGGTAACGAGAACTCTGCTTGCTCGTCATCAGTTGGCTCGTGAACAACACCGACCGTTCCTTTCCTGTATCGTTACTGCTAACTAGAACCCTGCTTACTCGTCATCAATTAGCTCGTGAACAACACCGACCATTCCATTACTGTATTGTTACTGGTGACGAACTAGTTGCTCGTCATCAGTTGACTCGTGAACAACACCGACCATTCCTATCTTGTATCGTAATTGGTGACGAGAACTCTGATTGTCATCAACTGGCCGGTGAACAACACCGACCCGACCATTCCCTTCCTGTATCGTTACTGGTAATGAGAACTCTGCTTGCTCGTCATCAATTAGCTCGTGAACAACACCGACCATTCCATTCCTGTATTGTTACTGGTGACGAACTAGTTGCTCGTCATCAGTTGACTCGTGAACAACACAGACCATTCCTATCTTGTATCGTAATTGGTGACGAGAACTCTGATTGTCATCAACTGGCCGGTGAACAACACCGACCCGACCATTCCCTTCCTGTATCGTTACTGGTAACGAGAACTCTGCTTGCTCGTCATCAATTAGCTCGTGAACAACACCGACCATTCCATTCCTGTATTGTTACTGGTGACGAACTAGTTGCTCGTCATCAGTTGACTCGTGAACAACACCGACCATTCCTATCTTGTATCGTAATTGGTGACGAGAACTCTGATTGTCATCAACTGGCCGGTGAACAACACCGACCCGACCATTCCCATCCTGTATCGTTACTGGTAACGAGAACTCTGCTTGCTCGTCATCAATTAGCTCATGAACAACACCGACCATTCCATTCCTGTATTGTTACTGGTGACGAACTAGTTGCTCGTCATCAGTTGACTCGTGAACAACACCGACCATTCCTATCTTGTATCGTAATTGGTGACGAGAACTCTGATTGTCATCAACTGGCCGGTGAACAACACCGACCCGACCATTCCCTTCCTGTATCATTACTGGTAACGAGAACTCTGCTTGCTCGTCATCAATTAGCTCGTGAACAACACCGACCATTCCATTCCTGTATTGTTACTGGTGACGAACTAGTTGCTCGTCATCAGTTGACTCGTGAACAACACTGACCATTCCTATCTTGTATCGTAATTGGTGACGAGAACTCTGATTGTCATCAACTGGCCGGTGAACAACACCGACCCGACCATTCCCTTCCTGTATCGTTACTGGTAACGAGAACTCTGCTTGCTCGTCATCAATTAGCTCGTGAACAACACCGACCATTCCATTCCTGTATTGTTACTGGTGACGAACTAGTTGCTCGTCATCAGTTGACTCGTGAACAACACCGACCATTCCTATCTTGTATCGTAATTGGTGACGAGAACTCTGATTGTCATCAACTGGCCGGTGAACAACACCGACCCGACCATTCCCTTCCTGTATCGTTACTGGTAACGAGAACTCTGCTTGCTCGTCATCAATTAGCTCGTGAACAACACCGACCATTCCATTCCTGTATTGTTACTGGTGACGAACTAGTTGCTCGTCATCAGTTGACTCGTGAACAACACCGACCATTCCTATCTTGTATCGTAATTGGTGACGAGAACTCTGATTGTCATCAACTGGCCGGTGAACAACACCGACCCGACCATTCCCTTCCTGTATCGTTACTGGTAACGAGAACTCTGCTTGCTCGTCATCAATTAGCTCGTGAACAACACCGACCATTCCATTCCTGTATTGTTACTGGTGACGAACTAGTTGCTCGTCATCAGTTGACTCGTGAACAACACCGACCATTCCTATCTTGTATCGTAATTGGTGACGAGAACTCTGATTGTCATCAACTGGCCGGTGAACAACACCGACCCGACCATTCCCTTCCTGTATCGTTACTGGTAACGAGAACTCTGCTTGCTCGTCATCAATTAGCTCGTGAACAACACCGACCATTCCATTCCTGTATTGTTACTGGTGACGAACTAGTTGCTCGTCATCAGTTGACTCGTGAACAACACCGACCATTCCTATCTTGTATCGTAATTGGTGACGAGAACTCTGATTGTCATCAACTGGCCGGTGAACAACACCGACCCGACCATTCCCTTCCTGTATCGTTACTGGTAACGAGAACTCTGCTTGCTCGTCATCAATTAGCTCGTGAACAACACCGACCATTCCATTCCTGTATTGTTACTGGTGACGAACTAGTTGCTCGTCATCAGTTGACTCGTGAACAACACCGACCATTCCTATCTTGTATCGTAATTGGTGACGAGAACTCTGATTGTCATCAACTGGCCGGTGAACAACACCGACCCGACCATTCCCTTCCTGTATCGTTACTGGTAACGAGAACTCTGCTTGCTCGTCATCAATTAGCTCGTGAACAACACCGACCATTCCATTCCTGTATTGTTACTGGTGACGAACTAGTTGCTCGTCATCAGTTGACTCGTGAACAACACCGACCATTCCTATCTTGTATCGTAATTGGTGACGAGAACTCTGATTGTCATCAACTGGCCGGTGAACAACACCGACCCGACCATTCCCTTCCTGTATCGTTACTGGTAACGAGAACTCTGCTTGCTCGTCATCAATTAGCTCGTGAACAACACCGACCATTCCATTCCTGTATTGTTACTGGTGACGAACTAGTTGCTCGTCATCAGTTGACTCGTGAACAACACCGACCATTCCTATCTTGTATCGTAATTGGTGACGAGAACTCTGATTGTCATCAACTGGCCGGTGAACAACACCGACCCGACCATTCCCTTCCTGTATCGTTACTGGTAACGAGAACTCTGCTTGCTCGTCATCAATTAGCTCGTGAACAACACCGACCATTCCATTCCTGTATTGTTACTGGTGACGAACTAGTTGCTCGTCATCAGTTGACTCGTGAACAACACCGACCATTCCTATCTTGTATCGTAATTGGTGACGAGAACTCTGATTGTCATCAACTGGCCGGTGAACAACACCGACCCGACCATTCCCTTCCTGTATCGTTACTGGTAACGAGAACTCTGCTTGCTCGTCATCAATTAGCTCGTGAACAACACCGACCATTCCATTCCTGTATTGTTACTGGTGACGAACTAGTTGCTCGTCATCAGTTGACTCGTGAACAACACCGACCATTCCTATCTTGTATCGTAATTGGTGACGAGAACTCTGATTGTCATCAACTGGCCGGTGAACAACACCGACCCGACCATTCCCTTCCTGTATCGTTACTGGTAACGAGAACTCTGCTTGCTCGTCATCAATTAGCTCGTGAACAACACCGACCATTCCATTCCTGTATTGTTACTGGTGACGAACTAGTTGCTCGTCATCAGTTGACTCGTGAACAACACCGACCATTCCTATCTTGTATCGTAATTGGTGACGAGAACTCTGATTGTCATCAACTGGCCGGTGAACAACACCGACCCGACCATTCCCTTCCTGTATCGTTACTGGTAACGAGAACTCTGCTTGCTCGTCATCAATTAGCTCGTGAACAACACCGACCATTCCATTCCTGTATTGTTACTGGTGACGAACTAGTTGCTCGTCATCAGTTGACTCGTGAACAACACCGACCATTCCTATCTTGTATCGTAATTGGTGACGAGAACTCTGATTGTCATCAACTGGCCGGTGAACAACACCGACCCGACCATTCCCTTCCTGTATCGTTACTGGTAACGAGAACTCTGCTTGCTCGTCATCAATTAGCTCGTGAACAACACCGACCATTCCATTCCTGTATTGTTACTGGTGACGAACTAGTTGCTCGTCATCAGTTGACTCGTGAACAACACCGACCATTCCTATCTTGTATCGTAATTGGTGACGAGAACTCTGATTGTCATCAACTGGCCGGTGAACAACACCGACCCGACCATTCCCTTCCTGTATCGTTACTGGTAACGAGAACTCTGCTTGCTCGTCATCAATTAGCTCGTGAACAACACCGACCATTCCATTCCTGTATTGTTACTGGTGACGAACTAGTTGCTCGTCATCAGTTGACTCGTGAACAACACCGACCATTCCTATCTTGTATCGTAATTGGTGACGAGAACTCTGATTGTCATCAACTGGCCGGTGAACAACACCGACCCGACCATTCCCTTCCTGTATCGTTACTGGTAACGAGAACTCTGCTTGCTCGTCATCAATTAGCTCGTGAACAACACCGACCATTCCATTCCTGTATTGTTACTGGTGACGAACTAGTTGCTCGTCATCAGTTGACTCGTGAACAACACCGACCATTCCTATCTTGTATCGTAATTGGTGACGAGAACTCTGATTGTCATCAACTGGCCGGTGAACAACACCGACCCGACCATTCCCTTCCTGTATCGTTACTGGTAACGAGAACTCTGCTTGCTCGTCATCAATTAGCTCGTGAACAACACCGACCATTCCATTCCTGTATTGTTACTGGTGACGAACTAGTTGCTCGTCATCAGTTGACTCGTGAACAACACCGACCATTCCTATCTTGTATCGTAATTGGTGACGAGAACTCTGATTGTCATCAACTGGCCGGTGAACAACACCGACCCGACCATTCCCTTCCTGTATCGTTACTGGTAACGAGAACTCTGCTTGCTCGTCATCAATTAGCTCGTGAACAACACCGACCATTCCATTCCTGTATTGTTACTGGTGACGAACTAGTTGCTCGTCATCAGTTGACTCGTGAACAACACCGACCATTCCTATCTTGTATCGTAATTGGTGACGAGAACTCTGATTGTCATCAACTGGCTGGTGAACAACACCGACCCGACCATTCCCTTCCTGTATCGTTACTGGTAACGAGAACTCTGCTTGCTCGTCATCAATTAGCTCGTGAACAACACCGACCATTCCATTCCTGTATTGTTACTGGTGACGAACTAGTTGCTTGTCATCAGTGGACTCGTGAACAACACCGACCATTCCTATCTTGTATCGTAATTGGTGACGAGAACTCTGATTGTCATCAACTGGCCGGTGAACAACACCGACCCGACCATTCCCTTCCTGTATCGTTACTGGTAACGAGAACTCTGCTTGCTCGTCATCAATTAGCTCGTGAACAACACCGACCATTCCATTCCTGTATTGTTACTGGTGACGAACTAGTTGCTCGTCATCAGTTGACTCGTGAACAACACCGACCATTCCTATCTTGTATCGTAATTGGTGACGAGAACTCTGATTGTCATCAACTGGCCGGTGAACAACACCGACCCGACCATTCCCTTCCTGTATCGTTACTGGTAACGAGAACTCTGCTTGCTCGTCATCAATTAGCTCGTGAACAACACCGACCATTCCATTCCTGTATTGTTACTGGTGACGAACTAGTTGCTCGTCATCAGTTGACTCGTGAACAACACCGACCATTCCTATCTTGTATCGTAATTGGTGACGAGAACTCTGATTGTCATCAACTGGCCGGTGAACAACACCGACCCGACCATTCCCTTCCTGTATCGTTACTGGTAACGAGAACTCTGCTTGCTCGTCATCAATTAGCTCGTGAACAACACCGACCATTCCATTCCTGTATTGTTACTGGTGACGAACTAGTTGCTCGTCATCAGTTGACTCGTGAACAACACCGACCATTCCTATCTTGTATCGTAATTGGTGACGAGAACTCTGATTGTCATCAACTGGCCGGTGAACAACCCCGACCCGACCATTCCCTTCCTGTATCGTTACTGGTAACGAGAACTCTGCTTGCTCGTCATCAATTAGCTCGTGAACAACACCGACCATTCCATTCCTGTATTGTTACTGGTGACGAACTAGTTGCTCGTCATCAGTTGACTCGTGAACAACACCGACCATTCCTATCTTGTATCGTAATTGGTGACGAGAACTCTGATTGTCATCAACTGGCCGGTGAACAACACCGACCCGACCATTCCCTTCCTGTATCGTTACTGGTAACGAGAACTCTGCTTGCTCGTCATCAATTAGCTCGTGAACAACACCGACCATTCCATTCCTGTATTGTTACTGGTGACGAACTAGTTGCTCGTCATCAGTTGACTCGTGAACAACACCGACCATTCCTATCTTGTATCGTAATTGGTGACGAGAACTCTGATTGTCATCAACTGGCCGGTGAACAACACCGACCCGACCATTCCCTTCCTGTATCGTTACTGGTAACGAGAACTCTGCTTGCTCGTCATCAATTAGCTCGTGAACAACACCGACCATTCCATTCCTGTATTGTTACTGGTGACGAACTAGTTGCTCGTCATCAGTTGACTCGTGAACAACACCGACCATTCCTATCTTGTATCGTAATTGGTGGCGAGAACTCTGATTGTCATCAACTGGCTGGTGAACAACACCTACCCGACCATTGCCTTCCTGTATCGTTACTGGTAACGAGAACTCTGCTTGCTCGTCATCAGTTGGCTCGTGAACAACACCGATTTCTCCTATCCTGTGTTGTTACTGGTGACGAAAACTCTGCTTGCTCATCAACTGCCTCATGAACAACACCGACCATTCCTATCGTGCATCGTTACTGGCGACGAAAAGTGGTGTCTTTACGCTAACATACGGGAAAGGATAGAAGGAGCCCTAACAAAGCAGAAACTCCCCGTCCAAAGACCTGTGCGTATCCATAAAAGATAATGTTATGCATCTGGTGGAACAGCTACGGTGTAATGCGTTACAAATTGCTTCCCCGAGGTGTATCCATCACTGCTTGCAACTGTTATCAGCAAATGAGACGTATTACAGACGCAATCCAGGAACAATGGTCAAGAGACAGCATAAATTGATGCTACTCCACGATAAAGCCCGCCCGCATTCTGCTAGACTGACAAAAGACACTACACAGAAGTTGAGTTGGGAAGTCATTCTGCAACGCACCTTACTCACGTAATCCTGCGCCTTCAGATTTTCACCTTTTACATTCAAGGAAATTCCTTTCCGGATGAAAATGTTCTCCGAACATGACTCGACGAATTCTTCGCCTCAAAACCCCGTGATTTCCACTACAGCGGAATGAAAAAGTTAACTCAGCGTTGGCAGTCTGTTGTAAGTGGTGGAGGAGAACATATTATTGATGACAAAATTCCCTGTTACGTGTATTTATCGTGTTTGTTAAACTTAGGGAAAAACGCTAATAACTTGAGCACCAAACTAATACGTGCTACATCACTCTGTAAATAACAATGGCTTCGTTCCCAAATATAGGAGAATGTCTACAGATGTATAAGTTAGTGTTAACCAGACACGTAAATGAATCAGGGAACTAACTATAGCGGAAGCCGAACTTGTGGCTAATGAAATGGAGTGAATGTTGGAGTTTCAATAACCACGACAATAGCTTGTACATCTACCAAAAATATTCAAGAGAAAAGGAAAGTCTGTAATTCGACGTTACGAGAAGGGAGGAGGGATGGAGACAAGATTGATCAATGTTTTAAACATGTGGGAGGAACTCGGGAACGTATACTTCAAGACTGTAACGTGTGGAACTTCTACAAGGCTGCCGTTGTTTGGAGCTCGAGGGCAGTAAGAGGTGTGAGCAGTTACGGTTCTATTTCAAAACTGAGTTTATCTTGTTTACGTACGGTACGCCTTGCCACACCTCCCGCCCCTCCCTCGTTCTTTGACAGTAATAGACTAAATTCGTGATTGACTGTGGGGCCAAAGAAACAAGCACACCTGCCTCATATCGTGTAGAGCCCCAGCGAGCACGCAGAAGTGCCGCAACACGACGTGGCGTTGATTCGACTAATGTCTGAGGTAGTGTTGGAGGGAACTGACACCATGATTCTTGGAGTGCTGTCCATAAATCCATAATAGTACGAGGAGGTGGTTATCTCTACTGAACAGCACGCATCAGGTCACCCAGATATGTTCAATAATGTTTATGTCTCGGGAGTTTGATGGCCCGCGAAAGTGTTTAAACTCAGAAGAGTGTTACTGGAGCCACTCTGTAGCAATTCTGTACTTGTGGAATGTCGCATTGTCCTGCTGGAATTGCCGAAGTCCGTCGGAATGCATAATGGACGTGAATGAACGCAGGTGATCAGACAGAATCCTTACGTACGGGTCACCTATCAGAGTCGTTACTAGGCGTATCAGGGATCCCATATCACTCCAACTGCACACGCTCCACACCATTACAACACCATTGTAGAGCCTCCACCAGTTTGAAAATTCCCCTGCTGACATACAGGGTCCATGGATTCATGAGTTTGTCTCCACACCCAGTACACGTCCATCCATTCGATACAATTTGAAACGAGACTCGTCCGACCAGGCAACACGTTTCCATTCATCAACAGCCCAAAGTCGGTGTTGACTGGCCCAGGTGAGACGTAAAGCTGTGTGTCGTGCAGCCCATCAAGGGTACACGTATGGGCCTTCGGCTCCGAAAGCCCATATCGATTATGTTTCGTTGATTGGTTCGCACACTGACACTTGTCGATGGCCCAGAATTGAAATCTGCAGCAATGTACGGAAAGGTTGCAGTTCATCAGATTGAACGATTCTCTTCAGTTGTCGTTGGTCCCGTTCTTTCAGGATCTTTTTCCAGCCGCAGTGATGTCGGAGATTTAATGTTTTACCGGATTCCTGATATTCACGGTACACTCGTGAAATGGTCGTACGGAAAGATCTCCACTTCATCGCTACCTCGGAGATGCTGTGTCCCATCGCTCGTGCGCCAACTGTAACAGCCCGCTCAGACTCACTTTAATCTTTATGACCCGCCATTCTAGCAGCAGTAACCGATCTAACAACTGCGCCAGACACTTGCCGTCTTCTACAGGGTGTTACAAAAAGGTACGGCAAAACTTTCAGGAAACATTCCTCACACACAAAGAAAGAAAATATGTTATGTGGACATGTGTCCGGAAACGCTTACTTTCCATGTTACAGCTCATTTTATTACTTCTCTTCAAATCACATTAATCATGGAATGGAAACACACAGCAACAGAACGTACCAGCGTGACTTCAAACACTTTGTTACAGGAAATGTTCAAAATGTCCTCCGTTAGCGAGGATACATGCATCCACCCTCCGTCGCATGGAATCCCTGATGCGCTGATGCAGCCCTGGAGAATGGCGTATTGTATCACAGCCGTCCACAATACGAGCACGAAGAGTCTCTACATTTGGTACCGGGGTTGCGTAGACAAGAGCTTTCAAATGCCCCCCTAAATGAAAGTCAAGAGGGTTGAGGTCAGGAGAGCGTGGAGGCCATGGAATTGGTCCGCCTCTACCAATCCATCGGTCACCGAATCTGTTGTTGAGAAGCGTAGGAACACTTCGACTGAAATGTGCAGGAGCTCCATCGTGCATGATCCACGTGTTGTGTCGTACTTGTAAAGGCACATGTTCTAGCAGCACAGGTAGAGTATCCCGTATGAAATCATGGCGGTGAATCGAATAAGTACAGTACATACTGACGAAATTAAAATGAGCTCTAACATGGAAATTAAGCGTTTCCGGACACATATCCACATAACATTTTTTCTTTATTTGTGTGTGAGGAATGTTTCCTGAAAGTTTGGCCGTACCTTTTTGTAACACCCTGTATTGGCGTTGCCGACAGCAGTGCCAGATTCTGCCTGCTTATATATTTCTGTATTTGAATAAGCACGCCTCTATCAGTTTCTCTGGCGCTTCAGGGTATATGCAAGTAACATCCACTATAACGCAAAAATGTATTAAGAAAATAATGCCACCCACGTTGTACCGTAGTTTAGCGGAAATAGATCTGTAGAGAAACGAAAAGAAATAAATATTTACATCATGCAGCAGCGAATTTGGGCACTCCTTATAAATAAACTGCATATCTCAATAGCATATGATACACTATCCATCTCACACTACTGTGTGGGCTGCACAGTCTCAATGTGCTGTACTTTTTAATCATTACTGAGTTGCTATGTTCTCCTTTGCTTATAGTTCTGTTCAGCAATGTTCTCAACAGTATACCGTGATCACGACGTACGACCAAAGTTCCAAATTTTTGTTTCATTAAAATCTGCCCGTCACACTCTTTGAAGTAACCGTGAAGCAATGTTCCGAGTGCGTGAATATTTTCCCCGATGTTTCCTTTGTAACGAAACGTACCTCAGTTTCAAAAAGGCATATAAACGAGTAAAAGTGTTGTACCCTGAGCATCCTTCTGCTACTGCTCGTCGACGGTGTTTTGAGGAACGTGTTCTCGGCATTCAGACATCGGGAAGAACCTTTTTAAGCAGACGCAAACACGTATGTTGTGCTCTGCGCACAACTGTAGCTCCCGGTCTAAGGTCATGAGAGCCTTTCGCAGCGAATTCTGGAGTGTTTGCCGACGGGAGTCAAGTAACGAAGGAAAGCCCACGTGCTGACGTGTAGCGTGCTGTGCTAACCGCATCAAAAGCGCACGTAATGAGCTCTGGCGGGCGATGAACCCACGCCGCTGCCACATCAAAGGCGCACGCCCGCTCCACACACGGTTTTTCTTTTGCGTCTGCACAACCCACAGCTCGCTTTACTCGTTTCAAGCGCGGGAGAAATTGCTCTCGAAACTGGAAACTTTGTCCACTCTCGGCAACTGCTGTGTACACATCGTTACGCTCTGTGCAAGTGGAGGAAACTGCATCACTACAATTGCAAGTCGTGCACGTGCATCACTTGTGGCCTTCTATATAGTACCCTTAATTTTCATGGGAATTAAATAAGAATTAATTACGGAGTATCTAAATTGGATACACTACTGCCACCAAATACTGGCATGAAGTTGAAGATTCACCATGTCACCGTACCCATCACAGTCACAACTGTTGATTCCAAAAATACAAGGCCTAATATTAATATCACTTACAAGAAATTGACTTGGAAAAGCAGCTCACTCACTGCAGAGTAAATGGAAATTAGTCAAATCTGGGAAGGGTTTTTAACCCCAATTTTCTTCGACACATAGACCAATGACTAAACACATTCAAGATGTATGCTGTAAGTATGGGATGAAACCTTTTTGCACACTGTTGGCTCGCTGAAGAGAATGCTAAGAAATGTAGTTAAGTTTTGCACAATAGAACCAGATAAGACGAAACTCTAATTCACAAAACTCTTGACCATACATCTACGAATGAAAAGCACTGTAACAACGAAAAGCTAGTAGTCCGCCACGTACCGGTGAGTGAAAAGCCATACGGCTTTTTTTCTGTTGTGGAGGGGGACTCAAGACTTACCCTTCTAAAAGTGCATTTCAGGGAACACCAATTACCGAAGTCCCTTAAGAATCCCTTCTGGTCCAATAAAAAAACCTTGCGTACATCTTCAAATATAATGGACATACAATGGGCATGTCTCAATGAAATTATTCAGATCAAATATAATGACCATATACAACAAAACCCGACAGTACTATAATATATTGGTCTACATTGCCGAGCTTATATTACACGATGGGCTTTTCATTTTTACAAGATGCACAGAAACATGTAAATTTCATAATTCTGTTGTATAGGGGATCTTTTTAAATTTAGAATGGTGCAGTTGGACAAATACTAACAGCATTCATTCGCAACCAGTGTATGAGCTGCACCTCTCTGACTGAAAAGTTAGCCACACACACAAACAGAAAGTAAATAAAGAAATTATGAATTTCACACAACTTGAAAGGATCTGCTTTATCGCCTCATTTAATTACTACATTAAGTTAACACAACTCTATGAACTCCAAAGAATACCGAGCCCTGCAACTAGCAACTTCGAACGAACACAAAGAGGCGGCAGAAATACCTTGCTCTGTTCTTTGGTCTAGCAGGCAACTGGACGACAAACATGTCTCATCCGATACTCTTTGTGCACAGTCAGCTAATTAGACGTTTTCCTATATGAGTTCGGTTGACCTTCGAGGAGTCTGTTGTCGATAGTCTGTCGGTCTGGGGTATGTATTTTGAGGTAATTGTTCATTCGTTGTCCTGCCTTCGATCACTGTGGATCTGCATTCAAGCTGTAGCGATTTCTACAGAGATCGCCACTCTCTTTTGGCTTAAGGCCTGGATTGCTTTTGCAATCTGTTGCACTCATTTGAAACGAGCATTTATACTCTAGATGTCGCGGTTACGCACGGGAAATTCTTTCGTTTTCCTTTTTCTTTCTGAATTAAAACCGGAACACAGTTTAAGTAAATGGACCAGGGAATCGACCCATTCCACTTCAATCCGTTTCCATACTGTACTTATGTACCCTCTTTCAGCTGGCAGCAAGTCATTTCGACTCAAGGAAATCACTATTTGTGAGTCATTTCCACCACATAATCTACGTTGTACTTGTCATATATTTCACTTTAATTAGTTGTCTAAGTAGTGATTAATAACACTTGTATGTCTTATAATAGACATTTTCGTGTATATAGTGAATTTCTAACACACACACACACACTGTAACGTCTAGTAATAAACAAAGACAATATATTGTGTAATAATGAGAATATTAGATGTGTCATATTGTGTCATTGTGTAAAATTATGTATTTTTTCCTTATTATTTATTTCTGAGAACGTCTGCGTCGGCGAGTAATAAGACCGACACAGAAGATAAATGTTGTACAGAGATCACAAAATGAATTAGTATATAATGCATGATGTAAAGTAAAGTCTTTGTCTTCTTAATCTGGAAGCTGTGAGAGAAAGATCTCCTGTTGTTGTCGTAGATAGCGAGAAGGTAGCATTCTTTTGTCGAGATTGGGAATTGTACGCCATTACGTGTGCATTTACACAGGTCTGTAATTGTTGAGATATTTAAATGTTTCAATAGAGTTGTTTAAATGAAAACGTGTATTATTTAATTGTTAAAGCTTGCTTGCCTATTATCCCATCCTGTTAAGATATTTTTCAGATATAAAAAAAAATTATTATCTGTCGAGCTGAGCTGTGTGGAGAAAGAAGAGCCGCTGACGCGGCGTATTTAAACGACTTACAATATCGTCGAGTATACCGCAAGGAAGCGGTAAAATAATAGTAGAATAATATTATTTCTTTTAGCTCCCAGACTGGCAGTGAAGATCAGCAGATTTTATGATGTGTTGCAGGTTGACGCGGGCTGCTGATAAGATATAAATTACAGTGCAAATAATTTAATGTACTTACCGAATCTGATAGGAATCTTGCTGTGCTCCGTTCTGATCTGGCTAAATTTTATAGTGATAACGTAATTTTCTTTAATGAGAGTCTCATGTTCTTGGGCTAGTCGTGGTATGAAACAGCATTCTAGTAAGAAATAAAATCCACTGCAAACTTGTGTTTTTGAACGATTGTACGAACTGTAACATCAGTGATCATAAAACAGTAATTTCAACTTTGAATAACTATGAAGTAGGAAAGATATATTGATCCTTAGCATGGGTTGCAGTTACTAAAAATCGTTCTTTAAATTGTAGGCCAGATCCAGAACAAAAAGACTTCCATAGAATCATTTTATTTTACTAAAAGGTAACGATGATAAAGAAATTAAAGGCACAGCATTGTTAAAAGAATTTCTCGTCACTCTTTCCATATATGCGTTGTTACGCTCATAATAATAATTAAAAAATAAATAAATGAACCAAAGAGACTAACAATTTATAAAAACAATTAACGAAAGAGTAGGCGGGACGGGAAACTGTCGCCCAAAAACGCGGGGCCCGAATTTGCAGTGGCCACAATTATAAAATTTTATGTATTTTTCTTTCAGTGTCTATTGTTATGTATGTATAGATATATATGTATTTAGTGTTAAATGTATGTATGTATATCATGATCTATGCTATGTATTAATGAATGTGCAAACACTCTTTCATGACAAAACGCACTACTGCAAGCGAGTCTGAGAAGACGATCCTGATAGTACTGAGAAGCTCTAACGACTACGTAATCCGGGGGGCAGCCGAACCCCGAGATAAGATAAATTAAAGGTAAGACTACAGTGTAGTTGTCCTGTTGGTAGAAGTTGAGCTCCAGTGGAGTAATCTCATATCGCTAGTGGTGTGCATATTGTACGTAGTTTGATGTTAGTATTTGTGACAGGACAAAGTGGTGGTAGATAGTAATTTTTAGTGTGCAGTGTAGTGTATATAAAGTGATGTATTTTGTGTGCAAGGGGAAAAACTGTTAGATTTTGTGTTTTAGTAAGCAATTTAGGAATATGGTTAAGTTGCGTAGTCAACGTCCAAGCAATATGGAATCTGAGGAACAACAAGTAGCTAGTGAAGGAAATGTGGAACCGGGTGCCTCAAGTAGTACTAGTACTCTCTTTGAGGATATAATAGGCGAAAATGGGGGGGCAGGGGCACAGGAAGTAGTGCCTCCGCCCACTAGTCATCAAGTCGATGTAGATAAAGAAATTGTACCACCACCAGAAAAGCAGGAACCAGAGAGTGGTAATCTGCCTGGTGGGTATTCAATTCAGGCTATATTAGAGCGTGTGCTAAATTACCAGGCAGAATTTGCGCAACAGCAAGCCGAGCGAGATCGCCAGCAAGCTGAGCGAGATCGCAGGCTAGAAGAGCGAGATCGCCAGCAAGCTGAGCGAGATCGCAGGCTAGAAGAGCGAGATCGCCAGCAAGCTGAGCGAGACCAGCAACTTGTGCAATCGATAGAAAGTATGAAAAAAGAGATAGCAGATATGAAAAAGAATTATGAGTCGATACCTAGGGCCGTGCAGGAGCTGACTGAACAGGTCAACAACCTGCAAGTAGCAAACACTAACATGGTAGACGAAATAGGTGTATTAGCCAACAGAGTAGAAAAGCTCGAAATAGATTCCACACAGCTTGTAGAGCAGAAGTGGAATGAACAGGCAAATAAAATTGAAACAGAATTTAACTCATGGCTAGAAGTGAAGGAGAGTGAGATTGACACGAATATTAAGTCTAAAGTAGAAGCAGCCATAGCAAATAGAGATTCTGAATCATTCAGTACCGCAGTAAATAGTCAAGTACAGAATGATGTGCAAACAATTAAACAAATACTCAGTGAGGATATTCCGCAGTGGCAAGTGAATGTTAACAAACGGATATCCGAACTGGAGAAAGGTTTAGCACAAAGCAGGAAACATGTGGAACAGGAACCTCTGTCGCCAAAAGCCCATGGTTTTGGCAACGCACAGACTTATATGCGATACAACAATGGGGAATCTGTAGTCGATAATGCGAAGAGCTGTAGCTCCGGTTCGGAGCACACAGCATATGTCCCAGCAGCAAACCCATGTAGTTCAAAAATATTAGTGGAAGAAAGTTTAATTAAAAATAGGCAATTTCAAACATTTACTACTGAAAGGAAATCAGTACACCCAGTAGTATTCATAAAAAGCTTTAAAAATATCTTACCCAGTGTATGGAACGAAACACAGAAAATACAATACGTAATGTCGTACATTCAAGGTGACGCAGCGCTATGGGCTACAGAAGTAGCAGACAGCTGCAAGACATACGAACAGTTTGAAAGGGCATTTTTGTCAAAATATTGGTCGCCTTGTATACAAGAGCGACTAAGAAAAGAGGTATATAATCCCGAACCGTACTCACCCCGTCTTGGGAATTTGAGGCGGTATTTTGAAAAATATATAAACAAAACGCGCTACTGGGACGAGCCTATATCACCAAGAGACATAGTAAGACTACTAAAATCACATTTACCTATTCATATCAAGGAGAAATTAATACATGTACCAGAAAGCGACATGGAAAACTTCCTGTCGGTCCTAGATTCCATAGACTTGATACAGGAAGACGCAAAATCAGCGTGCGATCACTCGCGGAATAATGGGTCAGGATGTAAACACGATAGAAATAGTAGTGCACAGAACCACAACCATGGAAATGGTGGGGGTGGTAGCAAGCGACAAGAACAATCGCAAAATGGTAGTAACGGTAGAGGCCAGAACGGGTATGGACAACCAATTTATAACAAAAAGCGTCGATTTGACGACAGGTACGAATCCGGAATGTCAGGGACCAACCGCTGGAAAAATGCGCGAGGTCAGTGGCAGAGCAATTATAATGATAGTAATCGAAATTGGCAACAGAATCAGCGTAGAAGCCCAGAACGACAGGCTAGTGACCGGTATGACAACAATAGACCACCACCGCAAAACGCGCCTATTGCGCAGCCGTGGCGGCCTACAAATCAGAATGTACATATAGTGGAGGTCGCGGACAATAACCGTCCAAGTACCTCACAAGTAATTAATACAACAAACTAGAATCGGCCTCGATATGCTCTCCATCGACGGCCGAGGGATGGAGTGAGAGCAACTCGAGTAATAGTAATATACCTGGGATACGCATGCTGCGATACAACGAAGGTGTTAGTATGGATAAAGAGCTACTGAATGAGCCGCACGAATGTAAGAAAGATAATAACGAAAATGTGCAAGCTATTATTGAAGCTAGAATCAATGATGTTGCAGTGAACATAATTATCGACACAGGTGCCTCAGTAAGTGTGATGAGTATGGAGTTATTTAAAGCACTGGGAAAGGGACATAGTATTCCGACCTTCCCGGTTAACAATTGTAAGGTGTCTGGAGCCATTAGTGCACAGAGCCAATCAGTTAAGTACCAGGTGCAGGTGGAGATTCATAAGGAGGGCGAAGCCATAGTGAGCTCGTTCCTCGTGGTTAAAGGATTAAAGGTGGCCTGCATTCTGGGAGTAGATTTTCTCCGAGAGAGGGACGCATTGAATGACCTCTCCGTAGGGAAATTAAGCATAATTAATAGGGGTAGAAGGATTGAGTTATCTATGATAAAATCGAAGGAGGTACTTGTGCCGTGCTGTAATCGAATCAATATCAAAGGTAGGAACCCTTGGGTACTACAACTCGATAATTTTTCACATGCAACAGACCTCTATTACCCAAATTTAGAGGACCAAAATTTTGAGACAAATGTTGAGGCATTTAAAACCAAAGTGCACGAATCTGAAGGTTTAAATGATACACAAAAGCAACAGTTGACGCAGCTGCTATCGGAATATACTACGGTATTTACCGACCGACCAGGAATAGTCAAAGGGTACCACTATCACATAGAGGTGATGCCCCATAAAACATACTGTCGCGCAACCTACTCCATTCCTTGGTCGAGGAGGGAATTAGTAGCCAAAGAGATTCGAAAGATGTTAGAGTGGGACATCATGGAAGACGTGAAGTTATTTATTCAGTGACATATCACATATAAAGAGTAATAGTTGTAAGAAGATGTTAATTGTGTTTTAGAATATAAGGATGTTAGTATTTAAAAAGAAATTTGTGTGTAATGAAGCTGGGAGGAAGTGGAATCAGAAAGTGAGCAATAGCTTACACAGGACAGATTTTGTTTACAGACAATTAGTCATTAAAATATTATGTGCTTATTAAACAATGAACAATCTTCTTGTTGACAAAGTGAGGACTAATTTCTTGAATCATTTTATAAAGAATTAATGTCTTGAACCATTTTCTATGTGTAGTGTGTAAGTGCAATTAATGAGGCAATCTTATAGAGTAAGGTAATTGCTGTAATTGTATTAAGATAAGGAACCCTGAGAGAGAGAGTCTTTACTAGCCAAACATTGACTTTGCAATATGCAACAATTATGTGATGTGATGTTTGCTGCCAGTAGTGATTTGAGAACGACACTGGAGCAGAAGCTAATTAAAAACAACCCGTTCCGTGGAAACTCCGTTCTGTATGTAGCAATGCTTCAATTGAAGCCTGTGTACTGGGTACACGCCCTTGAATATTCATTACGCGATACGGGAGTTAAGTCAGACAATGCAGAACCTACACTGTAGTCATATAGGAGAAATCATTAAAAATAATGTTAGTGATGAATGAAGTATTTATTGAGCAATATGCCCAAGTCAAGCTGTCATGCACATGGTAAAATCTGTATGATAGATGGGTGATAACCAGGCAAGCTACACTAAGGAGGAAAGAAAAACTATGTACAAAAAATCCACACACCTTTAAAAAAATTTTACAAAAGGGCTATATACGCCTAGTAACAATATGAAAAGTGTGTTGTGATAAGGTAAAAACAAATAAATGCTATGTAAATGAGAGTGACTATGCAAAGAACAGTTAAAAGGTGTTAAAAAAATAAACTGTGGGCATAAACAATTAAGTACAGGACGGAATATTGTGTGTAGTAGGAACAGAAAATGACTGTTGTATCTGCACCAATATATACGTCGATAAGTCTAGTGTTGAGTGATAGACTGTCCTAGTGCAGTGCTCAACGAACAATAGACAATGTATAAAAACAGTAGTTATTGGTCCGTTCGGAGTCGATTTAAACAAACCTCGCTCGGCGGAGACATGTAGTATGAGTGTAACGAACCATTTTCGCGTGTTGAAAGACGCTCTGGCAGTGCATCAACCGTGAAAGTGAATGAAAACGTGTAGTACAATGTGCGTGTGACGAACTCTGAATACCAGTGTCACAATGCCACAAGAAACCTGTTATCACGCCAAAACATCCTGTGCATACCAGTGAAGCGACGGCTTACTGAACAATAAACGCTTTTAACAAATTGCCTCTTCTTCCACAGCTAGTAATCTGTGTCCTTAAAGACAGTACACCGTTGTGGAATATTTGTTTCATGCGCTACGACGGGGAGCCATGCGGAGAAGCAGAGACGAGTGCCGTGCCGCCATCCAGCCGGTCGCGGTAAACCACTGCCACTCGCCGATACCAGCGAATGGTTCAGCGCGGTTTGCGACTGCGTGGGCGCCACGCCAGCACGACGTCGATGTTATTGAGAGCCGGTCGTCGAACCCAGCGACCGTCGGTACGCGGCGTTCCAGACGACGCTACTCAACAATTGCTTCGCGCCGCCAGCTCCATACCACATTGTTGTCACTCAAATGAACTATGAACTATGTGTTTAATGTACTAACATGAGAAGTGTTTAATGGACACGAAAAGACGTGATAAACATTTTTTTGTTGTTATCCAACACAAACTCAAAATATTCATGGATTTAGTGATGTATCGATCTAATATGTTTTCGTCATGTTGATGAAGGATACTCGCACGAATGCTAGACATTTTAAACCAACTGTCGCGAGTAAATGCAAGGACGATTCATTATACTATTGTAAAGATGTGTAATAAGTGACTTACATTACAATCCAGAACACAAGTATTATGTTGATAACAAAGAGACTAAAAGTGTAGCATACTATCACAAATAGCCTTTGTTATATGTGAACATTGAATAGAGTTTGAACTTTTGGTGAGATGACCATGGCTCCGGCGCAGTTTTCCCAGGTTTTCTGATCGCACGTAGCCCGAATGGGGGAGCCAAATAAATGTAATGACCCTGGGACTAGGTTGACGGTCACCTCGCAAAGTGTAAGAACAGTATACAAAGTGTAATTAAACCTACAGTGTAAAAGAACTGAGTAGTGTAAAGTGAATGTTCCAACAGAAGTAACAGACAATAACTAAACAGACGTTAGTGGCAGCATATTGCCGAACATTTTCAACGTTAGTCAATTGCTGCCAGGGGGCATTGTAACGTCTAGTAATAAACAAAGACAATATATTGTGTAATAATGAGAATATTAGATGTGTCATATTGTGTCATTGTGTAAAATTATGTATTTTTTCCTTATTATTTATTTCTGAGAACGTCTGCGTCGGCGAGTAATAAGACCGACACAGAAGATAAATGTTGTACAGAGATCACAAAATGAATTAGTATATAATGCATGATGTAAAGTAAAGTCTTTGTCTTCTTAATCTGGAAGCTGTGAGAGAAAGATCTCCTGTTGTTGTCGTAGATAGCGAGAAGGTAGCATTCTTTTGTCGAGATTGGGAATTGTACGCCATTACGTGTGCATTTACACAGGTCTGTAATTGTTGAGATATTTAAATGTTTCAGTAGAGTTGTTTAAATGAAAACGTGTATTATTTAATTGTTAAAGCTTGCTTGCCTATTATCCCATCCTGTTAAGATATTTTTCAGATATAAAAAAAAATTATTATCTGTCGAGCTGAGCTGTGTGGAGAAAGAAGAGCCGCTGACGCGGCGTATTTAAACGACTTACAATATCGTCGAGTATACCGCAAGGAAGCGGTAAAATAATAGTAGAATAATATTATTTCTTTTAGCTCCCAGACTGGCAGTGAAGATCAGCAGATTTTATGATGTGTTGCAGGTTGACGCGGGCTGCTGATAAGATATAAATTACAGTGCAAATAATTTAATGTACTTACCGAATCTGATAGGAATCTTGCTGTGCTCCGTTCTGATCTGGCTAAATTTTATAGTGATAACGTAATTTTCTTTAATGAGAGTCTCATGTTCTTGGGCTAGTCGTGGTATGAAACAGCATTCTAGTAAGAAATAAAATCCACTGCAAACTTGTGTTTTTGAACGATTGTACGAACTGTAACATCAGTGATCATAAAACAGTAATTTCAACTTTGAATAACTATGAAGTAGGAAAGATATATTGATCCTTAGCATGGGTTGCAGTTACTAAAAATCGTTCTTTAAATTGTAGGCCAGATCCAGAACAAAAAGACTTCCATAGAATCATTTTATTTTACTAAAAGGTAACGATGATAAAGAAATTAAAGGCACAGCATTGTTAAAAGAATTTCTCGTCACTCTTTCCATATATGCGTTGTTACGCTCATAATAATAATTAAAAAATAAATAAATGAACCAAAGAGACTAACAATTTATAAAAACAATTAACGAAAGAGTAGGCGGGACGGGAAAACACACACACACACATATATATATATATATATATATATATATATATATATATATATATACCCTTCAGCAGGAAATATTGTATCCTGACTCCAGTCTAAGATTTTTCGCACATTCTACAATTCTGCTGGTTTCAGCATTTAAAAGAAGAGTTGCCAAGCAGAAAATCTGGTGGAAACGGCAGCGCAGTCAGCTCTCACCCCTAAAATATTTAATAAATATCTGCTGTTTGACTGTTATTTCATCTGTGTGCTTAATAAATGCTCACAGAAGTTTCATTTTATGCAAACTGGCAGATACATGTGCATGCATGGATGATTCTTGTAAGAAAGTCACTATTAAAACTAAAAGTACGTAACTGTTTATTTTATAATTCTTTTCTGCTTTAAATAATCATTCTTGAGATTAATAATTTCAAATTTTACTTCATATGTTCGGTTGCGCTTTATATTGCGATGGTTAACTATTGTCACGACATAATATCGTCATATGCGAAATTAAATGTACCAGTCGGGAAAACGGCTTTAAGCAGATAATAAGTATTGATACCCTAAATTTAACTCGTAGTTAACAATTAGCTCTCAAATCATTATGCCCAATATTTATACTATGTTTGAATAAGTCGCAGATGGTACTGCCAGACTGTTACCACACATGAATTGAAACACGTATGTTGTGTGGCGGCGATGGCGAGGCATTGCAGAGTCTCTGACCAGAAAGCTATTTGTCGTTCCTAGTCTGCGCTTGACTGCGCGAGAGTGCAGTTCAGTTGCGAGGCAGTTGCGGTCGAGTCGCAGTTCAGTGCAGTTGCGAGGCAGTTGCGGTCGAGTCGCAGTAGAGTTCAGTTGCATGTAGGGAGTTAGCTCTTGTGTGAGGAGTCGGCGGGCGTCGACATGGCACTCTGGTCAAGATTCACGACAAGGTATATTTTTTAATAAGGTAATGAAGCAGCATTGCGCACATCTGATAATGTAATGTAAATTAACTGTAACTAATTTGTTCAAGACTCGCCCAAATAATAATTTTTGTTTGCAAACCAAGCACTTTAACAAAACAAACATTTTATTGAAAGAATATTTGCCTTCCATTTCCTTTAAAGAAAAATTTACATAAGTTCAAATAATGTTTGCGATGCATTTCCTCCAAGCTATGGCGAAAAATAAGAGCAGATGCAGTTTTACTGAGGTAAGAATTTGAGTTTAATTATTGCACAGGGCCTAAGATCGACATTTCGGTCTATTTGCGTTTTCATTGTCACTGAGATTTTAATATCACTGAATTGACTTACATTTTTTTGTGCGAAGCTTACATTTGGGTCAGATTGCTATTATTTTTCATTTAATTGTCATTGTCAATAAATTATTTTATTTGCTGGGAGGTTACACACGGTTCTATTCTCGTTAACATTCAAATTATTGTCCTTTTTAAATATTTGCTGGGAGGTTACACTTAGCAACACCCGGTCCAGGATCGTATTTCGTTGAGAATCTTCTGAAAAGTAGTCAGATATCTGCTCTTATTTACTTAATATAATTAGTATTTGGCGCAACGCTTTTACTAATTTTGTGACTTTCTTTCCTCAGATCATCGGCAATTCGTTGCTCTGTTGTATTTGTGTGTTGCTTTTGCATTGTGCTTATTTCTTTTGTGAACAATTGTGACTATAGTAAAAAAATGCCGCGAAAGACTGTGAATAGTGTATCGCGAAGTATAATGAATGAAATTACCGACTTAAGCAACTTCACCGATAGTGCTTGTGACGCGCAGGGTAATTATGACAATCCACCGTCTACTGACAATCATCCTACTGATGAACAAACGAACTCAATTGTCTCTTCTGTTAATTTGACGACAATTGATGACGCGGGGCGCTCTATTGTAATGAGCGCTGCCCAGCCTAACACAACCGGTTTACTAAATTCACGTGATGAACACACAAATTTGTCTAATGAAAATGAACAGGATACACAAAGTAAGACGGATTCATTTAATTACGAGGTAGTAACTAACAATGAGCATCCGATTAGCAGGCGGGATCAAATTATGGCATTTTTGCTACAAATGAGTAAACAATTTAATGAAAAACTTGATGAATTGAACAAACAATTTAGAGAACGAAACAAACAGCTTAGCGTAACAATTGATGAAAGTTTCCAACTGACGAACAAAAAACAAGACAACATTAACGAACAGAACAAACAAGTTAGTGAACAGATTACAAATGTTCCCGTGCAATGTCAGGACAGTAAAGAACAATTACGTGTGGATAGTAAGGCTTGTGCTAATAACAGTAATGAAGAAGTTGGCACTGTTGCACAAGAATTAAGTATTACACGTGTAGGCACAACAGAATCAAATAAAGACGAAATTAATGCAGTCACTGAACAATGCCCTAAAAACGCAGTACAGATACGCGACGAGTTTAATTTAGAGTCACTGTAAGTTATACACACTCTGAATACGGAAGTCAATAATAAAAGTGAACGACATAACAACCAAATTGACGAAGGTATTAAAGTAACAGAAATGAAAACTATTGCCGTCACCGATACGTCACAGAATACGCCACGTTGCGAACATTTCTCACACTCGTACAGCCAGTGCAACTTAAACAATTTACAGAGACTACGCGACTTAAAATCTGAAAAGCTACGCAACCTGAAGTACGAAATGACACAGACAAACAGATTCTCACACAAACCTGAACGTGTTCTCAAATTCAGTGACGAGAACGTAGATTACGAGCAATTTTTATCCGTAAGAAAATCTAAGGAATTTAATAATGACAGAGCACAGATACACGATTTGCACCGTATACGACGATTTATTTTTGTACTTTCACCACCTTGGTCTGTAACGCAGAAACTAGCTTTGAACCTGATACGAGAATTTGCTATTGTATTTTCATCAGCATTACCTATTATGCAGAAATTAGAATTAGCAAGAATACAGCAACTTGTGTTTGGATTTTTACCGCTATTGCCAGGAACGCAAAAACTAAAACTTATTCGCAGCGCGTAATAGATCTCAGCGGATTCATTACGCTTTAATGAATATGTGCCGTAGCGTGCATAGGGCCCCGTGCTGTAGTAGTGCTGTTTCATCTTTAGTTTTCTGCACTGCTGCCTTCTCTTCGACTATCCTTTATATCTATCAAAACAGCTCTTTAACTATTGCTCTACATAGAATTAAGAAAAATGACTAAAGAAAACCTGATAAGACAAGTTATATCGAAAGTGACACTTTTTCATTAGACGCTCCAGAAATGACAACCACGAGAACTTTCACATCAGAGAAATTTTTTTTAATCATCAGTATGTACAAAATTTTCAGTAGTCGCAACCACATTTTTGTAACAATAGATGTTTTTCACCACAATAGCATGAAAGTCAGCCGCTTAGCATACGTAATCAACAATGCAGTCTACAAGGTCAACCAAACTTTAATGTTTCGCCGCGTCCACGTATAGTCTCAGCTACAACAAATAGTAACGCACGGCAGCAAGGAAATAACTACGTACAGAGAAGACAGTATTTCAATTCCCATCGCAATGCGCCGTATAGAAGTGACTATCATGACAAACGTAAAATAATGAGCACAATTTTTCAGCATACATTTAATAACAGTCGATCTTTTCAGCAGCAAGAACATATTATCAACAACATATTATCATGAATGAACCAGATAATAGGTGTCATCTATAGCGTAACACCTCAGTAAGAAATAACAGAGCAGTTCAAATAGTGGATATGCCACAGCATCCTCCCGTAAAATAAATAACAGCACGTACGACAGAATTTGACCAGACACAGTACAGATTGCATATTCCAGTAAAGTAAGCAATAATTTTGATACGCAAAATCTTATTCACGAGAATGTTATTTGAAATACGCTTTGTTGAATGCTCCACTTTTATTGCACCCAGATCTTACCAGAAATTTTTCCATTGCCACCGACCGTTCTAACACCGCTTTAGGCGTACATATTTTCCAGGAGATTGAAGAAGATGGCTCAACAGTAATTAAAAACATCGCATTTGCAAGCCGCATTTTGTCACCTGCTGAACGAAATTATTCCGTTACAGAACTTGAAACATTATGTGTTGTTTGGGCATTTATGAGATTTCGGCACTTTCTTTATGGCAGACATACCACCGTTTACACAGACCACAGAGCGATACAATTTTTACTTTCAGCTAAATTCACACACGATAGATTAAGTAGATGGAAACTTTATTTACAGGAATTTAATTTTACGATTGTTCACATTCCCGGCACACAAAATGTTGTAGCAGATGCATTATCTCGTTCTCTCAGCAACAATCAGCAAGACGTCGCAACCAACTTCTGCAAAGCAAATTTCAGCGTCATGTACATTCAGCAAGTTGCATTTGAAAATTTTATTTCGTCGTCATTACAGGACATAGCAAAAGAGCAAAATAAAGACAACGTGTGGAAAGAAATTAAACACCTTTGGCAAGATAAGAATAATGTTACGATTAGAAACCACTACACTGTACGCAATGATATTCTGTTTCGCCGCTCTCATCCAAACAGCAACAATTGGTTATTATGCATTCCTGACGAACTGGTTAACAAATTAATATGGTATACTCATTTAAGTTACGCACATTACGGAGGCAGAAAATGTTTTCTTATACTGAGACAGAACTGTTATTTTACCAACATGGAAAAACGTATACGACGAGTTTTAGCGTCATGTAAAATTTGCCAGAAAGCTAAGTCAGACACCACTTCACACATTCCTCCATTATATCCCATTGTACCTGTTAAATTAAGACATATGGCCGCAGTAGACATTTTTGGTCCAATTCCGAGAACTAACAGAGGTTTTTGCTACATCTTTGTCGCTGTTGAACTCACTTCAAAATTTGTTACTTTCACTCCGTTACGCAAAGCTACTGCTAAAACTGTTTCGAAAGCATTTGTAAAACATTTTCTATTTCATGTAGGGCATGTGATGAGAGTAATTTCCGATAATGGATCACAATTTCGTTCTGCTATATGGACACTTATGTTACGAGCTAGAAACATTTCTCCGATCTATATATCCAAGTACCATGCTTCTTCGAACCCTTGTGAACGATTAATGAAAGAAATTGGTAAACTGTGTAGAATATACTGCCACAAAAGACATATTGATTGGGACACACACATATTCTCATTCCAAGATGTAATTAATTCCATTCCAAATGAATCCACTATGCTATCTCCGTCTGTTATACTGAAAAACGTTGAACCACCAAACAAAATTAAAGAATTAGTAAACTTTCCTACATCTCGTCGATTACGACACCACGAAATAATTGACATTGCGCTGAACAACATCAAACGTGCCGCAGAGCGCCGGAGAAGACAGCAAAAACAGGTATGTACGCGCCGAGACTTTCACATTGGACAGAAGATATTAGTACGAACACACTATTTATCCAATAAAATAAAAGGTAAGTGCAGTAAATTTGAACTTCTATACGCAGGTCCATATCGGATTCGCAGCATTCCTCACCCCAATGTTGTACACGTCGAAACTCCGAGAACCAGAAAATCGAAAGGAAACCACCACTTATCCAACATAAAACCCTTTATTGAGTGAACATACTTTACGATTTATCACACTCTAATGCTATTTACTAATTTTTATGATCATTTCTGCAATTTTATTCACGTGACTAATTATTGATGACTATCGTATTTTTTCTTGGCAAGTGCCCGGCAAGGTAAGGTTAGCAGGTCGCTCTTCTTGTCGTTACACATCAGACCGTGCATATTTTCCAGATGAACTTACACATTTTATGAATAATTATGCAATTCTATGTAGTGACGTATTAATTTTATCAAATTCTCTCTCCATTAAAGTCTTTAATTCTCGCCTCTATTAACTACACTACATACAAGCTGAACACAACGAACGTCACATTTTGTCTTTTTTATGTACGATTGTTTTCATGTTTTGTTTGTATGCACTGTGAAATAGTTAAGGTATAACACACCATTTGACTTTGACATTTTTTGCCCTATGATATCTCAACATCGTGACTATTTTACATTTTTCTTTTTTTTCTGCTGCATTGTGATATTCTCTGTACATTTTTGCCTCTGAACACTGTCTATGCCTTTGACATATTACGTTTTCTGTCATGTTATGCTGTATGCTTAATTATGTCACCATTAACCAGTCATTATTTAGTGGGTATATGATTTAAATGCAAGGCATTAATCTTTGTTCATCAATTTCAGAAAGAAATGATACGTAAAGGACATAAATTAAACAAAAATGGGAATTTCACATACGGAATAAACGAAAGAAGATGCAAAAACCTTATGAGGAAGAGTAAATGGATCAGAATTAACAAGCATTAACAAGAATATACTATGCACATGGTAGAATAGCAGTCTTAACTAATTTTTTCTTTCAGAATACAAGGCGATTGATGCAGGCCGTCAGACAGAACTTCACATCTTAGTTTTAGTGATGTAATATGCTAGAGATAAGGAATAGTTGTGTAATGAATAATGAAGTGATTTTTTTTTGCAGATGATAATGAATGCTGATGAAGAGTAATGATGAAGAATATGCTACTATGAATAATGAAGTTTTTCTTTACAGGTGATGATAATAGTGAAGTTAAAATAATATGGATAATGAAGTTTTTCTTTACAGATGAGGATGATGTTGAAGTTTATGTATTTATGCTATGTAGTTATTTAAGTATTTGTTGCAGTTTGTTTTGACAGTATGTTTTATATCGTATGGTATGATGACTGAAGGTTTTGGAAAGGACAGCTATGGAACACATTTTTATACACATTTCACTACCTGTTAATTCGAAGTTCACTACTTTTCAGCATAGTCTGCGTTTCTTCTTTCAGCTCAATAATCCATTTTATATATTTTTTTTCTTTTCAGGAGAAGCTTTTCATGATACTTACTAAACCTGTTACTTATTATACCTGTTCTAGTACTTGCATTTTTATTTTTTACCCATTTGTGTCTATCATTTATAAATGTGATCACATATACTGCCTTGTTACATAACTTTGCTACAGATGACGAATGACGTTACCTATCCTCATTTGCAGCAATAGGTTAAAAGCAAATATTGTTATGCCTCAGCAATTAATCATCGATCCCAACGCAACGCATTGCTAGCACAAAAACAAAAAAAAAATGTATTACCAGTCCCAAATAATGCTACTAGTTTAAGAGAATAATACTGATCAGCTCTGAATAGTATGTCACTTCGGTAATGACTTCTTAATGATAAAAAAATATACATATATATATAAAATAATGCTTTGTAACTGGCAAATAACTGCCACTGTTTATTGTAATGAGACTACCTATAATGCCCATGATTATTAATGCTATGACTGTAATTAACTGATTTTTAATAATGACTTCTTAATGGTGTGTATCACCAGTTTCAAATAATGCTACTCATTTAAGAGAGTTCTGAATAATACTGAATGATGAACAATGTTTTATACTATTCAATACTTGCTGACCATTAAGTGCCGATAATTAATGTAACTAAATGAATTATGTTATTAATTATGCCATTAATTAGCTCCTGTTTTCAATGATGACTTTTCATGTTTTGGTAACTGGCCAATGAGTGCCAATAATTTGTGTAACTCAATGAATTATGTTAATGCTATGCCAATAATTGACTCTCCTTTTCAATGATAACTTCTGATGAACATTATTCTGTCATACTAAATATGCTTTGTAACTGGCCAAGGACTGCCACTGTTTATTGTAATACGATTACCCATGATGCCAATAATTTAATTTTATGAACATTATTCTGTAATACTAAATACATGGTACAGAAATGTTCAATAACTGGGCTATGAATGCCGCAAACTACTAATGTAATTCCTAATCAAGACTAGTCTGTGACTTAATGTCCTTCACCTTCTGACCTAACTACCTGGAATTACTGTAATATCCATTTGACCTGTCCATCCTCATAATCATGGAGCACTATATTTGGTTTTTGCACTAATTCTACGTTGGTGTGCCTTGTAGGAGCGTGGTGTTGACACGACATGCTGTCCACCACCGTGAGCGATGAAGACGTTATTATGGTCCCACTGTTTGGTGTACCTGATGTACTGCCAAAATGATAACAGGAAATATTACTACGACATTTCAGTGTCTTGGATACGCTGATAAATACTTCTGGGAAAAGAACTGCAAATTGTCTCACTTGGTGTTGTACTCCTGTGGAAAGATATGGACTTTCAGTGCAGCTGCGTGCAACCTAAGTGCTACAACCATGATGCAATCCTTCCTATCACTTCCCTAATTCTTGTAAAATGAAAAAGTCATATATAGTGCGTGTGCACTTCCTTTCTTTTGTTAATAAGATCAGTTATCCTGAAATTACTAAAGACTTGTATAGTGCATGTGCACTTTATCACACTCCTTGATTTGTTTGTTTGTTGTAGAAAAATACTAGAGACTACTACAGTCCGTGTGCACTTTTGTCATTTGTCAATATAATTTGTACTCATTAGGTTTATTTGTTGTAAAAATATTAGAGAGTTTTTCAGTGCGTGTGCACTTTATGCCATTTGTACTCATTACGTATATATTTTGTGACTTTCTGATATGCTCTGTACTACAGTGCGTGTGTATTTTTGCCGTTTATTAATATATTTTCTTATTTGCTGATATATTCTCAACTGCACTGCATGTACACTTATGTCACTTGTCAAAATGATTTTTTTTTACCTTTGCGTTTATTTGTTATGAAAATGCTAAAGAGTTTTTCAGTGCATGTGCACTTATGTTATGTGTTAATATGTTTTCTACTGAACTTCAGTGCCTGTGCACTTTTCTCATTTTTCAATAAGACTTGTACTCTTTCTGTATACCTTTTATGATTTCCTGATATGTTCAATACTTCAGTGCGTATGCACTTATGTCATTTGTTACTCATTGTATATACATTTCGTCATTTGCTGATATGTTCTCAACTGCAGTGCATGTGCACTCATGTCACTTGTCAACATGATTTTTTGCCATTCTGTTTATTTGTTCTGAAAATGCTAAAGAATTTTTTCAGTGCGTGTGCACTTTGTTATCTATCAAATAATTTGTATATACATTTTTCTGATTTGCTAATATGTTTTGTACTCACATTTTGTCTTTGTCTGAAATGTTTTGTACTCGGTGCATGTGCACCACATTTAATTCATGTACTACATCTGTATATATGCTGTAATTGTAAATTTAATTAGTTAAGAAAAAATTTTACCGCGCTTGGCAAGTCCAAATGACTCACCATCGCTGCCAAATTTTTGCTCCCCCACTGGAGGGTTATGAAACACGTATGTTGTGTGGCGGCGATGGCGAGGCATTGCAGAGTCTCTGACCAGAGAGCTATTTGTCGTTCCTAGTCTGCGCTTGACTGCGCGAGAGTGCAGTTCAGTTGCGAGGCAGTTGCGGTCGAGTCGCAGTTCAGTGCAGTTGCGAGGCAGTTGCGGTCGAGTCGCAGTAGAGTTCAGTTGCATGTAGGGAGTTAGCTCTTGTGTGAGGAGTCGGCGGGCGTCGACATGGCACTCTGGTCAAGATTCACGACAAGGTATATTTTTTAATAAGGTAATGAAGCAGCATTGCGCACATCTGATAATGTAATGTAAATTAACTGTAACTAATTTGTTCAAGACTCGCCCAAATAATAATTTTTGTTTTCAAACCAAGCACTTTAACAAAACAAACATTTTATTGAAAGAATATTTACCTTCCATTTCCTTTAAAGAAAAATTTACTTAAGTTCAAATAATATTTGCTGGGAGGTTACAGAATCTAAGACTCTTCAATCGATAACAAGGTAATATCAAAAAACTACGGAGGAAAAATAAGAACATACGAATAGTTTACTATAACTTTCATATGTATAAGCAAAAATATTCACGTTATACATCATTAGTAACAATTATTTACATTCCATATAAATTTCACTGTGTAAAAAGTGTGATGCCCATTTTCATACGTGATCTATTTGTTTTACAGAATATGTGACCCATCTCTTTTTCACAGTCTGACTATTTATTTTGTTCTTTGTTTTGTTTATGCACTCTGACAATGTAATTATTTAAACAAACTGACTGTTTCATTAACACAAATCTTATAACATGTAATCTGGATTCAGTGCCCTGTTATTTGAACCGCATAACTGATTATCCGTTCAAGAAATAATTTTACTGTCACACCATATCTAACCGGTCTTTGTTCCAATATCTAAACACGGTCCTCTTCCTAACTTAATAGGGCGACTGTGTGTACTCAATCCCAGAAAGGAAACAGAATAATATTTATGAGTTATGCTTAACATTAACAGAATCTTCCGTCGGTTCTTGGTAGAACAACATTATAATAATAAATTAAAAGCACCAGTTTGCTTTTGTTCTACAATATTGTAGAACAAAAGCAAATTGGTGCTTTTCATTTATTATTAGTTATGCTTAAGCTATAATCACTGAAACGAGATGTTTATTTGCATGAAACAGTTTAAGAAAGTGTCAGTCACTCGCATTCATTAAAAATAAATTCACTCATTCCAAGATCCTCTCTTTCAACACAAAAATTCTCATTGCAACCTAAAATGCTGAGGGTTAGGGTAATGAGTTATCGGATCCTCGTAGGAACAAACGGTAGTCATGACAATGTGAACTATTAAATGGCACTTACAAACTAACACAAAGACAGAATGAGATTTTCACTCTGCAGCGGAGTGTTCGCTGATATGAAACTTCCTGGCAGATTAAAACGGTATGCCGGCCCGTGACTCGAACTCACAGGCAAAGGTCCCGAGTTCGAGTCTCGGTCCGGCATATGGTTTTAATCTGCCAGGAAGTTTCAACACAAAGACAGTTAAATTGAAAAACAATTCAACAAAAAATAACGTTGATGTAGAGCATAATACGTGGAGCGTAATTGTAACTGTCGGGAGTGGTATCCTTTAACTTTTGGTGGTATTTTAATTCTTCAAATCCGTAGTATCACATCGAATGAAATTCAATAAATCATCATAGAAGTTGAAATGCGAGTTCTATGGGAAGGAAATTAGCAGTGTGCGGAGCAATACAGCGCTATTAGATATATCAGCATCGATCTCTGATGATTGAGAGAGAATATGCACTCTGGCGTTCGTAAAACGAAACGTATTCCGACACTTTTCCTAACGGTACCCTATACAGGCCCCGAGGGTGCAACAGCGAATACCAACCCACGAATTTTTCAGCCGAAGGCGAGTTTCCGATGTTAGTAATTAATTTAATAATTGTTTATCACTGGCCCTAGCTCACTAGAAGTGGGGAACTGATTATATCGCTGGTCTCAGCCCACCAGAGGCGTGACTGTCACGGTTTCGCGAAATATTGCAAGCTGGAGTACGTAACTGTAATACTGAATTGTCAGGGCTATTAAATCTCAAGGGATTCCTGCAAAACATGATGAGGTGTACCTCATGGACGTATCTCATCTGTAATGCAGTGTGAGTTACTGAACACCAAGACATCAAAAGAAATAAAATTCAGAAGTTAAGCTCTACACGGATTTACTAAATTAATTATTGCCGAGGAAAGGAATTAATTCACTGTCACACAGATATAAAGTATTTCTTCAAAACGTAAGTTACTTGAGCAGTAAGTTAGTAATTACAGTATTAAGGCACAGGAATTTGAAAAATTTTAAAAGCTATGCAGATCACCTTATTAATACTGAAAATTAAATTGTCTCTTTATGAAGAGAAACTCACAATTAACGCATCCTAAATATTTGAGACCCTGTAGCAAAGAACAGGCGTCTCCTCATCAGACGTGTGAGTAAAATAAAATGAAAATGTCGTGTGACTAGGGCCTCCCGTGGGGTAGACCGTTCGCTGGGTGCAAGTCCGTCGATTTGAAGACACTTCGGTGACTTGCGCGTCGATGAGGATGAAATGATGATTATTAGGATAACACAACACCCAGTCCCTGAGCGGAGAAAATCTCTGACCCAACCGGAATCGAATCCGGGCTCTTCGGATTGACATTCTGTCGCGCTGACCACTTTTTTTTTTTCATTTTGTTCGATATAGTTCGTTACGTTTGACGTCACAAGACATCCGTTCAAGTTGATCGTTGATTGCTTGACTCAGTTTTTTTCTATTACAGAGAGCACGCAGCCCTCTGACCGAACACACTGAGCTACCGTGCTGGTGTCCACTCAGCTACTGGGGGCGGACAGACGTGTCAGTACAAACACAATGTTTTCATAGCGGCGATGGTTAATACAGTTGTTAAGTAAATCAAGAATATTAAGTTTGCTAGAAAGAGCAGACAAGCCTTTAATGATAGAAGGTTCTATTAAATAAAATAACAAATACCAACAATAGGACTTCGAAACAACAGCTTCAGTTAAGTAAAATTACCAAACAGAAAACAGACAGGCCTTCTTTAATAGCAGCTTCAGTTAAGTAAAATTACCAAATAGAAAAAAGGTAGCCCTTCAATTAAGTGAAATTACGAAATAGGAAAGAAATAGGTCTTCTTTAATAAGAGCTTCACTTAAGTAAGGCTACCAAATATCGCCTCTAGAACGACGTCGAAACGCCAGAAAGAAAACTGGGCTCCCAAACATAATTACATAGCCTCAGCAACTGCAAATTTTGTGCCCCAGACACCTTCTAACACTTTGAGGACCGAGCGCGAGTGTGGACGCTCAACCGGCTGGTACTGAGCGATTTCACAGTTTTTCTGAATTTTATACAGCAGATTCTATACCACAGAAAATAGATTGCTCTTTTGCATTTAAAAACTACGTCCATTCCCTTCAGAGTATTGCAAAGAAATAAACATTTACGTTAGTGACAAGGATTGTATATTAATTTGAGAGTATACTCTTTTCACAGTGAAAAAAAAATTTTTTTAATTTTTAGGACCTCTAAGGGACATAGGATTGAATTTGTTAGTTTTAAATGAATAACTGTTGAAATATGAACGTTTATTTTATTAATAATCACACAGTTACATTGCCCTTTGTATGAAATAGTTCGAAACATTTTGGAACACAAAGCCCTACGTCACAGGTTTCAATGGCCAGAAGAATATGGCAAATTGCAATGACCAGTTGTGTTTGTTGTGACAACGATGTCGACAGCCTCATCTTTAGGTCTTCCTGACGGTTCACCATCCGAGGGATCGTTTTCGTCTATAAGAAAATTCGTAAAAATAATTTTTTTTCTGACCAGGAATCATACCACAGATTTATGGAAAATTCGGACAAAAAATAGCTTACCATCACTAATGTCAAAATCTGCAATTTCGTCATCTAATTCTGAACCACTATTGTTCAATAAAAACTATTTCTTCATCTCACAAGGCCATGACGAAAATAAATGGTAGAGCTATCAGCCGATAACAATCTAAAGTTTCGAACTGCCGCGCTCCTGTTATTAAGTCGAGCGTGAGCGCGGCAAAGCAAATGACTCAAAATATACTCCTGTACCATCTCCAACAGTGACATATGCTGCCATCTATAATTTTTTCTTGCTACTAGGATAACCAGAGAGTACTTTTAAACCTTCAGAATATGAAAGTCATGCGCTGGGAGTCGTTAACATCGCTGATAATCGGCCGACGTAGGAGCCATGTCGATCGTCTTTTTGGGGTACTGTCGGACCGACGTAGGAGCTACGTCGCTCGTCTCGAAAGTGCTACCCCAATATAATTAACAAAGCGACGACAATGCCGGAAGGTATCTCGAAACCGTCATCTGGCCGTATTACAAGAGAAAGGTACTTATCTGGGGTTCGAAGACATTTGGCAGGGAGGCGCGCTAAAACCCAAATGTCTATGTACTGCGTGACGACCGGTGGTGGTGTGTGGGGGGGGGGGGGGGGGGAGGAGGTGGTGTATCGTTGATACCAAGGGTACGTTCTGAGCATTTACAACTGTCTCTGAATGTTAATGTGTCACTCGATACAAATTTACAGGACTCCTCACTTGAAGTATAACTGTCATAACGTTCACATTATCGACTGCCTACCACATTTAATACACTGGCGGCCTATCTAAGACGGTGCTGTTCTGATCGGTGACTGTGGACTGGACCAAGTGTTTCTCTGTTCAGCTGTAACTAGAGCAACGATTGTGGTCGCGTAGAGAAGCTCCAGAAAGCATGGCTACGCCGACGTTGCTCCTTCGTCGGTGCGGCATACAGCGACTGTATTCTTCTTTGGTTTTGTTGCAGGGTGCCAACCTTGCTTCGGCGCCTCGTTCTTCGGACGACACCATAGTAATGAAATTCTCTATAAAGGTGTTCCTTCCTCACCTGCTGAGAACGAAGCTGTACAAGCCACATACATAAATATTCTAAAGCCTAATGTGTTGTCGACGAAGCCATTACCTTCTGTCACTGTTCGTTTCTGTTCCATGTAACTGTCACATCCTGTCCTCTTCTATATGCCTTACTAATACTCCATCATAGACCAGCCGCTTCCTTTCTTTCCCAGAAATGTCTCTTCAAGATTACTAATGATGACGTTGTTATTTCTGGTGACATGTCCTATAAATTTTATTCTTCTGTTTTCAATTCCCTTTAATAATCTTCTCGTTTCGTTGACTGCCCTCAACACTTCTTTCCATCCAGGTCGTTCTTATAATCTTCCTCCATACCCATATTTCATCAGCTTCAAATCCACTCCTTTCCAGTTTACCCTGAATCAATCTTTCACTTCCATAAAGCAGTGTACTCCATACTAAAGATGTCGAAAAAGATTTTTTGTCAACTGTATTCGTATTTTTACCGGTTAAAATATTTTTCTTACAAACAAATGCCTGCTTCGCCAGTGATATCCTTCTCCTCCCTTCCATTAAGCATTTGTTTCTGTCTGTGACAATACTACCGATAGCAAAACTGTTTCACCTCTTAACTTCTTATTTTATGAATTTTTATATTGTTTTAATTCATCCCATATTTTTCCTTGCAACCACTACTTTTGTTTTCCGTTTATTCCCTTTGAATTTCCATAGTTTAAGTGGGCAACATTCTATTCATTTCTACGAGTTGTGTAACCTCAAAATAATTGTAAAGGTGCAGGTGCAGAAGAAATTAATGCTGAATTATTTACGATAATATTTGAAGGAAATCTTCTGGCCTCCACAACTCTACAACATTAGTCAATGAAATAGCGTGGAAAGTGGGCGTGGTATGGATTTCGTGTGATAGCAGAGATGAACCTTGTCAAGGATAAAATATAACTATGATCATAGTATGTCAACGATAAAATGTTCTCAACAATTCTTCAGACCGACTTTAGAAAATAGGCCAAGCACTTCGTTCCGTTAAGGATAAACGTCACCCTCTGTCTGAAAGTGGTGTATACAAGATTCCGTGTACATGTGGTAGAGTCTACATTGGAACTACAAAGAGAAGTGTGAATACACAGTTGAAGGAACATAAAAGTCTGTCGAAAACAGACAAGTCATCAGTGGCGGAACAAGCTCCTCAGTCGGGTGATCACGTAGTGAAATTTTCTGGAACTGAAGTATTATGTAGTATAACGAACTATTATCCACGGCTAAATAGAGAAGCCATCGAAATATATAAACATGGTGATAATTTTAACAGAAAAGAAGAAGCTATGAAACTCAGCGATATAAGGACAGTGGCGCTACAGAATCGTTGACAAGTTCTTATCTTTGACGTCCTATGATCGATAGTTGTATTTTATCCCTGACAAGGTTCATCTCTTCCACACCTGAAATCCAGACAGACCACGCCCACGCACAAGGTGCAGGTGAAGAAGAAATCAATGCTGAAGTATTTACGATGATATTTTAACAGAAATCTTCCTGTCTCCACATCTCTACAACGTTAGTCAATGAAATAAATAGAAGTGATACCATTTGCTTGGTGGAAACCAAAGGTCATACCGCTTCCCAAGAAGTGCTTATGTCCTATAATGATGTAGCACAACCACACTCGCCTGAATCCACGCCCTCTGGGTGCTTTGTGGCACGCGACAGAAATGGCACGTCGAACTGCAACGTGGATTTAATTGAAAACGTTTACTTGCGGGTCCAAAGTAATCTTCTGCTCTGTTGCAATATGAGATCAATCTAAATGAGAGTCCTCGCTTTGACCCGCGAGGGACGATTAATCTTGCTACCACTCCACTGCGAGTAATCAAAACCCTTTAACAATTCCACTACTTTCGGAAAGATTCCGAGAACTGGCCACTGGACTGAAATATGTAAGGTCGCTACATCTACAAACGTACTCCGAAAACTGCCGTAAGGTTTGTGGAGCAGAGGGTACCACGTTTCACTGATAGTCATTTCCTTCCCTGTTCTACACTCGAATAGGGTGGGAGAAAAACGACAGACTGTGTCTCTGTACGAGCCCTAATTTCTCTCATCTTTTCTTCCTGCTACTGACTTGAAATGTACGTCGGCGACAGTAGGGTCGATCTGTGTTCGGCCACAAATGCTGGTTCTCTAAATTTCCACAATAGTGCCTCGAAAAAACAGCATTGTCTCCACCAGGCATGCTGATCAAACGTACCTGTGAAACGTTTAGCAGCACGTCTTTGAATTGCTTCGATGTCTTCCTTCCATCCGACCTGGTGGTCACCTAAAGCATTCGACCAGTACTCAAGCATTGGTCAAATTAGCTTTCTACAGGTCATCTCCTTTACAGATGAGTTACACTTTCCTAAAACTCTTCCAATGGAACATAGTCTAACATTCGCCTTATGTCAACCAAAATAAGATGCTCATTCCATTTCATATCGCTTTGCGACGTTACACCCAGACATTTAATCGATGTGGCTCTATCAAGTAGCATATTACTAACGCTGTAATAGAATGCTACAGGATGTTTTTTTCTACCATCCACATTAACTTACATTTTTTCTCGATTTACAGCAATGTGCCATTCATCACCAAGAGCGAAATGAACATTACATTGCTACACTCAGAGCATAAGTAAGATATCTGGAAAGAGTAGGCTACATTGAAAGCCTCAAGTTGTGGGAGGAATTGTCTCGCGATGGAATAAAAAACTGGACTCGAGTTACGAGACAGTACTAGGGCCGGATTTTAACAGAACTATGGAACACTTACTATGAAATAAGGCAGTAGTGATAGACAACATCACATTGGGCTTTTTAAAATCTTTGGAGGACCTGGAAACTGAACAGTTATTCAAGTTGATGTGTAGAGTGAATGAGACTCATGAGATAGGTCAGACTTTCGGAAATAAATTATCCACACAGTCCCGAAGATAGGATGAGTTCATAACTTCGATACCTAGCGCACGATCATCGTAACAGCTCATGTACCCAGTTTTCTGTCAACAATAATGTACAGAAGAATGGAAAATAAAACTTAGGATCTCTTACATAAGGATCTGTTTGGCTTTAACAAAGGTAAAGGCACTAGAGGCATTTAGACATTGCGGGTGATAATGAAAGCAAAACCCAAGAACAGTCAAGTAATGTTCAAGGGATTTGCCAACCTGGAGAAAACGTTCGACAATTTTATGTCGTGGAAGATGTTCAAGAATCTGAGATAAATAGGAGTAAGCTATAGGGAAAGACCGTAATACGAAGTATGTAGAAGAAATAAGAGGGGACAATAAGTATAGGACACCAAGAACGTAGTGCTTGTGTTAAAAAGGGCGTACGGCAGGAATACAGTCTTACGCCCCTACCGTTCAATCCACACATCGAAGAAACAATGGCGGAAATAAAAGTACGGAACAATAGTAGGATTAGAATTCAAGGTTAAAGGATACCAGTGTTCACATTCGATGGTGACACTGCTACCCTCAAAGAAGGTAAAAAGTGTTTCAGGAGATGTTGAATGGAATGAACTGTGTAACGAGTAGTATGGTCTGAGGGCAAACCAAAGAAAGACGAATCTAACAAGAAGTATCAGAAATGAGAATAGCTGACCAAGAGAAGTCTCTTAGTATCAAAAGTGCCGGTAGGTCTGAATCTGAGGACGAACTTTCTGATAATGTACATGTGGAGCACAGCATTGTGTGATAGTGAAACATGGACTGCATCGTAACTGGAACAAAAGACAATCGATGTATTTGATATGTCGTGCTACAGAAGAATGTTGAAAATTAGGAATGATGAATGAAGTTAGAATCGGCGAAGGAAAGATCGAGTGGAAAGCGCTGTCAAGAAGAAGAAAGAGGACGGTAGGACATGTATTAAGACATCAGGGAGTACCTCCTATTGAGATAGAGGAAATTGTAGGGGAAAAAAACTACAAAGAAAGACAATAAATAATTTAGGGGATGGTCTGGAAGTGCCGCTCTAAGATGAAAAAGTTGGAAAAGGTTGGCACAGGACAGAAATTCGTGGTTGCCCGCATCATACCAATAAGAAGACTGACGAAACTTTAGCAATGGTCTCAGTCAAGAAAGGTGTTCGTCAAGAATGTATTCTCTCTTACTTTCGTCAACGTTGTTCAGAGACAGTTTCAGGAAAGCATTGAAATAAGATTGTGGAGAGATCACAATAAATGGAGAAGTTATTAACACGAGATATGCAGACCACTCCGTCATCATAGCCAAGCTACCTACTCTTCATTATATAACGAATCTCACAGTTCAATGCATTGAAGTTCGGCCTATTCACCGTTCATAGTCGAAATGCATGGTATTTTTTGAAAGGAAAACCCAAACAAATCTCACAAGAAAAGATAATACATAAGTTATCGCCTTCATATACGTAAAAACCATTTTGGTCCAACCGTCCGACACCAAACAAGAAATAAAACTCAGAATTGTACAGAACAAGAAACAGTTCATCAACGTGACAAAATTCGTCATGAGCTCATTCTCAGTTTGTAACTGAAGACTAAAGTATGCAGTTTAAGTATACAAGTAGTAACAGGGACCAAAGTAATGAAAGATAAATTCAGGACTTAGAAAAATACTTGTATACCTCGGATATTGAAAATATCAAATGTCACGGAGGAGGGTCATCGTAAAAATAATAAGTTGTGGCTATGTGAGCTATGTCACTCTAGCTGAGAAAAATCAATCTCCTGTCGCCTAATCTGGCCACTGTACGCAAAGGACAATCCGACACAGCTAAGCACAAATTGATAATATACCACGTCCCGTTTATATTTTTATCCACCGCCACGTCATGTAGGACAGGTTAAATATCTTGTAATAGAAATCAAATATGCTTTTAAGACTGTTTTATTTACTCTCAAGTCTCACAAAGCTTAACAAAAACTAATGTGCCTTTAACATGATTTCATTCATCCAAATTATATGAGAAGCAAACTGCTCAAAGTAGAGTGAGTCAGCCAAACCACACCAGATGGATATCGGCTCCCAGCTCCTCCTATCACTGGCAGTCTCCGCCAAATCTCCGTCGCACAATGCCACAAAAATCCCTTCCTCCTGCCAACTTTCTGCAGTTCGAGGACGAGGGGCGTACTACACTCCTGGAAATTGAAATAAGAACACCGTGAATTCATTGTCCCAGGAAGGGGAAACTTTATTGACACATTCCTGGGGTCAGATACATCACATGATCACACTGACAGAACCACAGGCACATAGACACAGGCAACAGAGCATGCACAATGTCGGCACTAGTACAGTGTATATCCACCTTTCGCAGCAATGCAGGCTGCTATTCTCCCATGGAGACGATCGTAGAGATGCTGGATGTAGTCCTGTGGAACGGCTTGCCATGCCATTTCCACCTGGCGCCTCAGTTGGACCAGCGTTCGTGCTGGACGTGCAGACCGCGTGAGACGACGCTTCATCCAGTCCCAAACATGCTCAATGGGGGACAGATCCGGAGATCTTGCTGGCCAGGGTAGTTGACTTACACCTTCTAGAGCACGTTGGGTGGCACGGGATACATGCGGACGTGCATTGTCCTGTTGGAACAGCAAGTTCCCTTGCCGGTCTACGAATGGTAGAACGATGGGTTCGATGACGGTTTGGATGTACCGTGCACTATTCAGTGTCCCCTCGACGATCACCAGTGGTGTACGGCCAGTGTAGGAGATCGCTCCCCACACCATGATGCCGGGTGTTGGCCCTGTGTGCCTCGGTCGTATGCAGTCCTGATTGTGGCGCTCACCTGCACGGCGCCAAACACGCATACGACCATCATTGGCACCAAGGCAGAAGCGACTCTCATCGCTGAAGACGACACGTCTCCATTCGTCCCTCCATTCACGCCTGTCGCGACACCACTGGAGGCGGGCTGCACGATGTTGGGGCGTGAGCGGAAGACGGCCTAACGGTGTGCGGGACCGTAGCCCAGCTTCATGGAGACGGTTGCGAATGGTCCTCGCCGATACCCCAGGAGCAACAGTGTCCCTAATTTGCTGGGAAGTGGCGGTGCGGTCCCCTACGGCACTGCGTAGGATCCTACGGTCTTGGCGTGCATCCGTGCGTCGCTGCGGTCCGGTCCCAGGTCGACGGGCACGTGCACCTTCCGCCGACCACTGGCGACAACATCGATGTACTGTGGAGACCTCACGCCCCACGTGTTGAGCAATTCGGCGGTACGTCCACCCGGCCTCCCGCATGCCCACTATACGCCCTCGCTCAAAGTCCGTCAACTGCACATACGGTTCACGTCCACGCTGTCGCGGCATGCTACCAGTGTTAAAGACTGCGATGGAGCTCCGTATGCCACGGCAAACTGACAGACACTGACGGCGGCGGTGCACAAATGCTGCGCAGCTAGCGCCATTCGACGGCCAACACCGCGGTTCCTGGTGTGTCCGCTGTGCCGTGCGTGTGATCATTGCTTGTACAGCCCTCTCGCAGTGTCCGGAGCAAGTATGGTGGGTCTGACACACCGGTGTCAATGTGTTCTTTTTTCCATTTCCAGGAGTGTATATACCATTCTTAGCTTGACGTACGAGATAAGTGATGAAAGCTTCGATACCGCGCGGCATTAGCAGAGCGGTCGTAGGCGCTGCAGTCATGGACTGTGTGACTGGTCCCGGCGGAGGTTCGAGTCCTCCTTCGGCCATGGGTGGGTGTGTTTGTCCTTCGGATGTTTGAGGTTGAGTAGTGTGTAACCTTAGGGACTGATGACCTTAGCAGTTAAGTCCCATAAGATTTCACACATTTTTTTTTATTTTTATTTATTTATTTATAATTTTTTTTTTGAAAGCTTCGAAACGTTCGGGAAAGGGACAGAAAACTTACCCTTTTTGCTGACGGACATGCATTTTTACCAACACGAAGCTAAAGTAGTGTTACTTTAATTCGTCGACTCGCCCACACCCTGCAGTGGGCGGCACGACACAATCTTATTGGGTAAACCAAATGTTTTGAACGAAAATGGAGACGATGCCAAGCTGCCCGACTCACACAGCCGTGTCCGAATCTTAGAAGTTAGCACAGAATGACCGAATTGTTGTAGTCGCTTTGTACGGTACCCTTTTATGTTCAAGCCACATTTTATTCCCTTACTTTCCGGTTTTACAGTTTTGTATCGCGTGCGTTGATATCATGTAACATTCAGTGAGTAAAGCGGTACTGTGGAACAGCCAAAGTTTGGAGTAAGATTTCAGTTCCCACGCTGGCTGAAGGAGTCGGTGGACCATATGAATCTGCCAATGGGTAGTGGTGCAAGGCGCTGTGGCTACACATAAGAACGCCCAGTACATCAGCAGCGAGATATGTAGGGAAAGTACAGATACAGAAAATGTACCAACGGCTACGAAATATCACAAGTGTAAGCACGAGGTACAGACTGTATGCTACAATTGTCACTCGCTGGTAGAAAGCCTGCAGCTCCAGTTCTGTCATAAAATTATGCTCTCAGGAAATCGTTAGTTTTCAGTTAAATCGTTATTGAATCTGTTTATATTATCAATTTGTGGTACACAGTAAATAAATACTTCATAACGGCACCCCTTTTGAACGTTATTTCGAATACTCATCACTTAGAATCACAGAAAGTAAAACAGCATTTTGCAGGGAGTCCGACGTCACTGATACTTCTTTTGCGAAGGACATAAACTTCGAGAGCTTCTAGGCAAAAGGGGTAGAAAGAATCCTACACGACGACTCAGTAACATTGCCTTAATTTTCGCAAAACTGGGATGGGAAAGCACTTCAAGTCATACTACGCGCCTCTTATACCATCCTCTGCAGACTTACTGGCTAAACTGAGACCCTTTCTGAGGTTTAGTACATGTTAGTGGTTCTTGCAGCTTTATCTTGAGGGAATAGCAAAACGACGTCCTTTGCCCAACACTCAGATCGGATCCGCTTGCGTACACGCAATAGCGATGGGATGGGCCTACATGATTTATGCCAAGATTACCTCATATCCAGGGACGTGTGGTTTACGTAATGAGATAACGTATGGCCCCTCCAGCCGAGACCTACCTGAACCACCAGCTGCACGCAAAGCTTTCTGTCCAACCATATATTCTCAGTGCCGACAAACATAACTGCAGAATAGTGGTTGTAGAAATGAACGGACATCGTGTAGCGATATATGACAATAATGTCATAGCTAGATGCTTAACCGGATGAAATGAAAAAGAACTGTCGTATATTGTAATATTTGTGGCTGCACAACTATCATATTCATCTACAAGCAACTTTTCTTAGAGGAATTGAGAAGGCAACAGTGGGAAGAAGACGTACTGTGGTGTCAGTTACCCGTGACAGATGGTTTATTCGGTACATGTATCGTGTAAAGACTGCCTAAATTGCTGTCCTTCTCCACAATAGGCTGCTGTTTTTGGAAGTAGAGCACCAAAATGATAAACTTCTGTTATTAATACTAGAAAAACTAAGGTCCACTCTGTAGAGCACGATTGATCTTATTGTCAAAATAACCATTCTGCTTGAACACAGCTTTTAGATGATACAGTTCTTGTGTCAAACTATCTGCATTGGTGAACAGAGCTTACACATCTCAGATGCAGATAGTTTGACACAAGAACTGGACCGTCTAAACGCTATGTTAAAGCAGAATGGTTATACAGACAATCAGATCTGTCTACGGATTGGACTTACCAGAAACCAACAGAGGATGCAATCAAATATGTTGCATTCCTACCTTTTGCGGGGAGCATATCTTCAAAAATAGGTAGAATTTTAAAGAAATTTAACATTGAAAGTGTATTCCGTTCGCCAGCTAAGACCAGAGTCCTGCTGGGGTCAGTGAAGGATGATTTTGGTTGGAGAAAGCCCGGAGTCTACAAGATTTCCTGCCATTGCGGGAAAATGTATATTGGACAAACGATTCGTACGGTCCAGGATCGTCGTGTGAAGCACCATCGCCACACGCGTTTATTTAAACCATAAATCTGCAGTGGAGGCACATTGACTGAAGGACATAAAATGTTGTACGATGAGACACAATTGGTTGCCCCTGCGTCGCGGTATTGGGACTATGTATTGAAAGAAACCATTGAAATCTGTCTAGGGACAATATTATAAACAGAGATAAGGCGTACACTTTAAGTAAGAGTTGGAACTCTGTCCTGTTTGATATTAAGAAATAACGGTCTTCAAAAATTGTCATCGGGTTTTCATATCGATTTATCGTTTCAGCGAGCTTCCACCACCGGTGCGCTGTTGTGCCTGTCGTTAGAGGGCAGTTATGTTTGCGCACGCTCGGTGGATCCACGGTCGGTGTATAATGGAACCCCCGCAGCGCGTTGGATTTCACATATATATGTTGGATTTCACATATATATTTTTTGTCGTTTGACTGAAAGCTAGCTCTATCGTAATTACACAAACACGAAGTTTATTATTTCGTTTACTCTCTGTGAAAGACTGAAGAATGGAAATTATTTGTGATTCATAAAGTGACTATAACTGTGCTATTTCTCATTTCTGCTTATACAAGTGGGATCCTGTTTAAACAAACCATTTCACGACCTAAGATGTTTTCTGCGCAAAGGGCACAATTATAGCACCCTGGAGGTTGGTGAACGTTGTTCGGAAGTTATGCATACCACTATGGGTGATGGAAGCAACTAGGCCCCTTGCGTGTACTGCAGTCTTAGTGCAAATGAGATAAGCGACATGCAATCAATGGTAACACTGAGGAGGTAATGAAATGAAATGTCGTGTGGCTAGGGCCTCCCGTCGGGTAGACCGTTAGCCTGGTGCAGGTCTTTCGATTTGACGCCTCTTCGGCGACCTGCGCGTCAATGGGGATGAAATGATGATGAATACCCAGTCCCTGAGCGGAGAAAATCCCGGACCCAGCCGGGAATCGAACCCGAGACCGTAGGATTGACATTCCGTCACGCTGACCACTCAGCTACCGGGGCCGGACATTGAGGAGCTATAGCGACGCCATCTGTGGTAACACAGAGGATGTATAAAGAGAGAAAATTTTCGAGGGAAGGGATCTATCATACACTTGCAAGTCCCGCTCTCCCTATCTCTCACTCTCTTTTCCTTGCTGTACACGGCAGCCCTTGCGGGGGTACCTTCGAATTCGAAGTGGTTATATTTTGATACTGAAGACTGTAGCTGTAACTGACCAGCGAACTGCGTAGGGACTGTGATACGTGTGAAATGTAAATGTTCATTGAACAACATAAAACCTTTGACAAGTAGGCTCCGAGCTATTTTTGAAGTGTTTTTCAAATTTACTCTAAGTATAATAACTAATGTCGCAAAAGCAAATTTTTCGTTACCGTGAAAGTAATATCAGTATAAATCAAGAATAAGAAGTGCTGAAGTGCTTCTCCTGAGAAATATTTTGCTTAATTTAATGGACAACAATGTGGTGATAGCAGCTGAACAACATTATAAAGTCTGGAACCGGCGACCGCTACGGTCGCAGGTTCGAATCCTGCCTCGGGCGTGGATGTGTGTGATGTCCTTAGGCTAGTTAGGTTTAAGTAGTTCTAAGTTCTAGGGGCTGGTGACCTCAGCAGTTAAGTCCCATAGTGCTCAGAGCCATTTGAACCAACATTATAAAATTTTGTTATTGAAACTTGTCTAGGAGTGACTGGACTGCTGTTCTAGCAGAAATGATATAATGTAAGTTAACAAAAGATTACCATCAACGTAAGAGTGCAGAATAATGCTACACCGAAAATCTTTACTACTAACATCACAACGTTATTATGTATATGATAACTTAAAATAATTAATAATTTGAGACTTAATAAATACAAAGATGATTGAAGTTTGAAAAATATTATGAATCATAAGCGTAGTGGAATGGTATGTCACTTGAGAGATGACAAGAGAAAATTTATAAAAATCTGATAAAAAATTTGTTAATTTCCAAAACTGATGGTTGAACATAACAGTTTTTAGAAATATCAAAGGGAAGAACATGTATAATATTTCTGGACTTGCAGCCATCAGACACCAAAGAGCCAAAGAATCTGGTACACCCATCTAATATCGTGTAGGGCCCACGTGAGCACGCAGAAATGCCGCAACACGACCTGGCATGTCTGAAGTGGCATGTCTGAAGTAGTACTGGAGGGATCTGACATCATGAATCCTGCAGGGCTGTCCATGAATCCCTAAGCGTACGAGCGGGTGGAGGTCTCTTCTGAACAGCACGTTGCAAGTCATCCCAGATGTGCACAATAATGTTTATGTCTGGGGAGTTTGGTGGCTAGCGGAAGTTTTGAAGCTCAGAAGACCGTTCCTGGAACCACTCTGTAGCAATTCTGAACGTGTAGGGTGTCGCATTGTCCTGCTGGAATCGCCTAAGTCCGTTGGAAACACAATGGACAAGATGTGTGCAGGTGATCAGACAGGACGTTTACGTACGTGCCACATGTTAAAGTCGTATCTAGACTTGTCAGGGGTCCCTTATCACTCCAACTGCATACGCTCCACACCATAACAGATACTCAAACAGCTTGAACAGTCCCCTGCTGCCAAGCAGGTTCCATGGATTCATGAGGTTGTCTGCATATCTGTACACGTCCATCCACTCGAAACAATTTGAAACGAGATTTGTCCAACCAGTCATCAACAGTCCAATTCGGTGTTGACGGACCCAGGCGAGGCGTCAAGCTTTGTGTCCTGCTGTCATCAGGGGTACACGAGTGGGCCTTCGGCTTCGAAAGCCCATATCGACGATGTTCCGTTGAGTGGTTCGCCCAGTAACACTTGTTGATGGCCCAGCCCTGAAATCTCCAGCAATCTGAGGAAGTATTCCAATTGTATTGCGTTGAACGATTTCCTTCAGACATTGTTCGTCCCGTTGTTGCTGGATCTTTTACCGTCCGCAGCTATGTCGATAATTTGATGTTTTAGCAGATTCCTGATATTCACGGTACCCTAGTGAAACGGCCATACCGGAAAATCCCCACTTCATCGCCACCTCGAAGATGCTATGTCCCACATAACACCACGTTTAAGCTCAGTTAAACCTTGATAATCTTCCATTGTAGCAGAAGCAACCGATCTATCACTGCGCCAGACACTTACTGTCTTATTCAAGTGTTGCCCACCGCAGCGTCGTATTCCGCCTGTCAGCTACAAGGAGCTCTTCTTAGAGCAGTTGATACGAAAGCATTGGAAAAATGACGCAATGTGTTGTGTGGTACCGGTGACTGATGGTTTATTCTATACGTAAGAACGTCTAAATTGTGGTCCTCCTCTGCTGTAGCGCTCCAATACGACAGAATTCTGTTATTAATATTAGAAAGACTAAACGGTGAATCTTCTTGCATTTCATGTAAAAGCATCTCTCAATTCCAGGCTATCATTTCATTATTTCAAAAGTGTTAATTCCCAGCAGAATAATAACTAAAATTTCTGAACGAAAAGCCAGACGCTGCCCTCGGATCGAGCCTAGCCTGAGTGGCGGGCGTGGTGGTTCGATCGTCAGATCAGAACACGATCGGTAGTCTCGTAGGGCAGGCATGTTGTCTGCCACGAGTGGCATTTATTAAGAACGTAATTAACAATCTCTGTTCTTTTTGTACATGTAACTTAGAACTAGTTTGATAGTAATTACGCAAACATGAAGTTCGTTATTTTGCTTATTTTCTTTGAAAGTGTGAAGAAAGAAAATTACTGGTGATACGTAAAGGTGTACCCGTGGTCTAGCGGTAGCGTCAATGATTAGTAATGAAAACGTCTTCAATCCTGGGTTCGAACCACCACATCAGTTAACTTTTGAACTTTCAGCAATCGCGGCTGAAGAATCGCTCATAAGAATTCACCTTCATTCTGCCAACAACGTTGTCAAAGTGGAGAAGGAATGGACAGGGTTCAGGGCACTCTTTTGCCTTGGTGTGGGAAACTGCCCATAAAGGTGGAAGAAACAGCAATGATCAATCGCACGAGGATGCAGAAGACAGTAGAAACCACTTCATTAAAGACACTTGATGTGTATCCACGGGACATGTGGCCTGTAATTGAAGGTGTCTTCGTAATCTCTACATTGGCGAAAGATTCCGGACTAGTTCTCCGTTCGGTCTTCCGAGACGGGACTGCCAAGGGGGAGGTGACCACGAGAAAAAGAGTAAATAAACAAGGAAACAGTAACATTCTACGAGTTGAGACGTCTAATGTAAGACGTTTGAACGTGATTGGGAAGCTATAAAATCTGAAATGGGAAACCTAAGGCTCAGTCTAGATACAGTGGGGTCAGTGACGTGAAATAGAAAGAAGACAATGATTTCTGTCTGATGAATATAGGGTAATATCAACAGCAGTAAAAATGGTATAATGGGAGAATGATTCATATGAATAGCAAGGTAGGGCAGAGAGTGCATTACTGTGAATAGTTCAGTGATAGGATAGTTCTCGTCCCAATCGACAGTACACCACCATCGAAAACGATGTTCAGGTATACATGCCGACTTTCCAAGCTGAAGATGATGAGATAGAGAAAGTAAAAGAGCATAATGGCTAATTCAGTACGTAAAGGGAGGTGAAAATTTAATAGTCATGAGGACTGGGTTAACGGCCTTGCCGCAGTGGTAACACCGGTTCCCGTCATACCACCAAAGCTAAGCGCTGTCGGGCTGGGCTAGCACTATGCTGGGTTACCATCCGGACTGCCGAGCGCTGTTGGCAAGCGGGCTGCACTCAGTCCTCGTGAGGCAAACAGAGGAGCTACTTTATTGATAAGTGCCGGCTACGGTCTCGTAAACTGACATACGGCTGAGAGAGCGGTCTGCTGACCACATGCCCCTCCGTATCCGCATCCCGTGACGCCTTTGGGCTGTGGGGTGACACGGCGGCCAGTCGGGACCATTGGGCCTTTCGAGGCTTCTTCTGACGGAGTTAATGGGGACTGGAATGCAACTGTAGGGGGAGGAGTTGAAGGAAGTGTTAGTGGGCACTATGAGCTTGGTAGTGGGAATGAGAGAGGTGAAAGACTAATTGAGTTCTGCCATAAATTTCAGCTACTAATAGCGAATACTCTGTTGAAGAATCACAAGAGGAGGATATATAATTGCAAAAGACCGAGTTATACGAGGAGATTTCAGTTAGAGTACATCATGGTGACAGATAGATTCCGAAATCAGATAAGGCATACCCAGGAACAGATATAACTCAGATCACAATTTAATAGTGATGAAGAGTAGTCTGAAGTTTAAGAGATTAGTCAGGAGGAACCAACACGCTAAAAAATGGGATACGGAAGTGGTAAGGAATGAACAGATACTCTTGAAGTTATCTAAGACTATAGATACTGCGATAATGAATAGCTGAGTAGGCAGTTCAGTTGTAGAGGAATTTACATCTCTGAAAAGGGCAATCGCGGAAGTTTGAAAGAAAACCGTAGGTACAAAGATGGTAAGTGCGAATTAACCTTGAGTAAAGGAAGAAACACTTCAGTCGATCGAAGAGAGAATGAAGCACAAAAATGTTCAGGGTATTTCCGGAATAAAGAAATATAAGGCGAAATGGCTGCATGAAAAATCTGAAGAAACAAAATATAAATGACTGTGAGAAGGACTGACTCAGCATACAGGAAAGTCGAAACAACATTTGGTGAAATTGAGGGTGCTTAACATTAACAGTGCACCGGTAATCGCACTGTTAGATGCAGAGGAGGAAGCGGATAGATAGAAAAAGTAAATTTAAGGCCTCTATGACTTGTCTGATGTCACAGTAGAAGTAACATGTGTCGATGTAGAAGATATAGGGTTTCCAGTATTGGAATCAGAACGTAAAAGAGCTTTGGAAGACTTAAGATCAAATGATGCAGAAGGCATAGATAGCAGTCCATCAGAATTAATAAAATCATTCGGGAAGGTGGCAACAAAATGTCTATTCACGTTAGAATGTACAATATAGGAGTCTGCCGATGTACCATCCGACTGTCGGTAAAACATCATCCACACAATTCCGAAGATTAAAAGAGACGAAAAATGTGAGAATTATCGTACAGTCAGCTTAACAGCTGCTGACAGGTATAATATACAGAAGAATGAAAAAAATTGAGTATATGTTAAAATATGATCAGTTTCGTTTTAGGAATGGGAAAGGAACCAGAGAAGGAAATTTTGGGTTGTGGTTGATTACGGAAGCAAGACTAAAGAAAAATTAAGGCACGTTCGTTAGATTTGTTGACCTGGGAAAGGCTTTTGGCAGTGTCAGCTGGTGCAAAATGCACGAATTTTGAGAGATATATGGGTAAGCTATAGAAGACGGGTAGTATACATTGTGTACAAGGACCAAGAGGGAATATTAAGTGTGAAGACGAAGAACGAAGAGCTTAGATTAAAAAGGGTATAAGACAGGGATGTAGTGTTTAACCCCTAGTTTCCATTTTATACATCTAAGAAGCAACTACGGAAATGAAAGAAACTTTCAACAGTGAAATTAAAATTTAAGATGAAAGGATATCAGTGATAAGTTTCGCTGATGACGTTGCTATCCTCAGTGAAAGGGAAGAAGAATTACAGGATCTGTTGAACGGAATGATCCTTGTAATGAGAAAAGAGTATGGAGTGACACTAAATCGAACAAAGACGAAAGTAATGAGAATAGCAGAGACCAGAATAACGAGAAATTTGACGTCAGGATAGATGAGCACGAACTGGATGAATTTAAGGAATTCTGCTACCTAGGCAGCAAAATAACCCATGACGCACGGAGCAGGGAGAACGTAAAAAGCAGACTAGCAGCAGGAAAAAGGGCATTCCTGCCCAAGAGAAGTCGACTAATATCACACATAGACGTTAATTTGAGAAATAAGTTCCTGAGAATGTACGTTTGGAGTACAGCGTTGTATGGTAATGAAACAGGGTTTGTGGGAAAACCGGAACAGAAGAGAATCGAAGCATTGGAGACGTGATAAAGGTGAATGTTAAAAAATAAGCGGACCGGTGAGGTGTGCAGTGATGAAGTTCTCCGCAGAATCGAGGGTAAAAGCTATAGGGGAAAAGATAGATTGGAGTACACCCTGCACACCATTGAGGACGTAGGTTTCAAACGCTACTCAAAACAAAGTGGACTATAGGACTACAACTGTGCAGTTTTTCATATCCTGCTGATAAAAACGAGTAGCGTCCAGTTTAAACAAACCAATTCAGAATTAAATCATTTATACAATATCAGATCCTCGATAACAGTTTATTTCAGCCTTAAAGTAATCTATGTGCCGTTTTCTGGTAGGAGACAACAGCTTTATCATAGTCACGTAAATCTCTCTCTCCCTGCTTCTCTCTCTTTCATTTGCAGTGATACGAAGATAATCCCAAAAGTAAGGTCTCCTATTTGTTTATAAGTACATAGACCTGTTTATTTCTACAATGGTTTACATCAGGTTACAGCTTGAACATTTAGCTATTTTTCGACATAATCACCATTTCTGTAGATGCATTTTTGTAGACGCTGTGGCAGCTTTCGTATGCCCATATCATACCAGCTCGCCGCCATGCTGTTTAGAAAGTTATGAACCTCTTCTCACCTGAATCTCTGGGACCACAGTTAACGCTGACAGGTATTGTGAGACTCTGAAAAAACTCAAACGGACAATTCAGAACTGGAGAAGAGGAATGTTGAGCAAGAGCGTACACATTCTCCATGACAACGGTCGCCCACATACTGCTCAGCAAACCGTTGCTCCCCTGCAACAGTTTCAGTGGAACATAATCAGCCAGCCACCCTATAGTCCTGTTCCATAGGTTAAAAGAACATTTGGCCGGAAAGCGATTCAGCTCCGACAACGAGGTGAAATAAGAGGTTCATAACTTCCTGAACAGCATGGCGGCGAGCTGGTATGACATGGGCATACAAAACCTGCCACAGCGTCTACAAATATGCATCGACATACATGGTGATTCTGCCGAAAAATAGTTAAATGTTCAAACTGTAAACCGATGTAAACCACTGTAGAAATAAACAGGTTTATGTACTTATAAAAATATAGGAGACCTTACTTTTGGGATTACCCTCGTAAATCACGGGAAACAATAATACTTGAAGATATTAATTATTATTATTTATCACTGAAGGTAAATTCGCAGCTGTACGACACCTGAAAATGGCACAGCTGTACATCAGAAGAAGTATCCCATGTTGCAATTTGATAATCAACTTTAACAAAGATGTGTCGTCTAAAGAAGCATAATATAACTCTATTTAGATTTCTGCTCCTCACGCACCTGATACGGTTATTAACTAAAATGCTTACAACATTCAAGTGCTTCTATTATTAATAAGTGTGTTTAACGTGAATTGTATTTCGCAACATGGGTTTTTATCTTTCACTAAATCAGTAATTACGCACTTAAAGCGATTTGTATTCGAAGTTACAGTGCAAATAACACACAAGATTATCTTTTTCTGCCGGCGGGAGTGGCCGTGCGGTTCTAGGCGCTACAGTCTGGAGCCGAACGACTGCTACGGTCGCAGGTTCGAATCCTGCCTCGGGCATGGATGTGTGTGATGTCTTTAGGTTAGTTAGGTTTACTTAGCTCTAAGTTGTAGGCGACTGATGACCTCAGAAGTTAAGTCGCATAGTGCTCAGAGCCATTTGAACCATTTTATCTTTTTCTGCGAATTCTTACCCTACTTGACTGCTGTCATTAGGCGTTTGCTTTTGTCGATAATAACTACGGTGCTTGAAAATAGGCGTAAACCAAAACAAACAATGAGTACGTAGGATGTGATTCCTAATCCTCAGTGCTAGTGACAAAGCATGTAGTTTTCTCTGTAGTGTCAAAGAATTTACTACCGACATCGTCCGTTGTCTGTACCGAACGTTGTGGTGTGTGTTTGTGTGTCTGCGTGCCCAGTTTCTGTGTGTGTTCAATGGGCTCGGAAATTGCAGTCTGCATCACTAATTCTCGGTGGTTGCCTCTGGCATGTGTGCTCGGTACACACTCGTAGCTACTGCTGCCAACGGGTCTTCATGGATTCAACGACGATTGGAATCCTGCCAGCAGAAACAGGCGTTTAAATTTCAATCACAGTTTACTGTATGTCAGATACTGTGCGCAGCAGGCAGGAAAAGCAGTCACAGTATGTAGGTTTCGACCCTTGTAGCGATCATACACTGTAAACTAGAAATGACTCAGATTAATAAGGAGGGGCTCGACTTTTATCAGTGTTTGAAAATTAACAATTGGGTTCTAGCGTCTATACTTTGATTTTTGATAGAAAGTCTTTAGAGCAATATTGACAGTTCCCGATTTATATTTTTCGTAGCTTCGAAATTTAAGTATGACACGTTATATGTTAGTTCGGTCAAAGTGAAAGATGACGCAATGTTTTCAAACACAGGACTCGTGTATGAAGTTATTGGCTGTCAAAACTCGCCTGTTCACTCTGATAAATTTCCTTTTGTTCTCGTAAATCCCTTGAGGCGCGTACCGGAAATACTTCAATAATTTCACTAGGTTTTGGTAATTTTACTTTCTCATCCCAGTCCGAGGGAAAGATTCGCACATAACACATTCCACGTGGAAGGGATGTTGAATACTAATATTTCTTTGTTACGAATTATAACTTGGAACCGTGCCATAACTGATTTATTACATATATGTGTAGCCTTAGTGCTCGTCTTTAAACGTTTTCGTAAACCCTACCTCAGACCCGCCATTTGAGTTCAATGTAGAAGGAATTTCCGCGAGTGCGACACGAGATTAATCATTAAAATATGCAATTTTAGACAGCAAATTGACTCTTTATGAATCAGTACTGATCTGAAGAATGTAGGTGTAATCGACCTGCTTCTGAATTTCATGATGATGATGACATTTCCGTTGACACTGTGTGACATCGTTTGTGAAAGTTGGTACCAGCTTTCAGTGGGTAACTTCGGTAAGTAAGCGTTTTTTTTCCTTTTTTTAATTTTTTAGCTTTCCGGCCATGTCTAGGAAGCCTGCTTCTTCGGCTCGCTAGACAACAATGAAATAGTGGTATTAATGAGTCTTACTACATACAAATAAATAATCGATTTCCTTGAGTACGGGCAATCACAAGTCTGTGCTACAATAGAGAGTACAAGCGAAGTGAATAGAGTTGACGCTGCTATACAAGTGCCTAATCTTGAAGCTGCTACTGAACTGGGCTATCACAAGTCGGTCGCGGAGCTTTGTCCTCTTCACATAGGGCCGCTGCTGTCACGTTCTCGTCATGCAGGGAGGCCTGGTCAGCGTGCGATTAGCTGACTTCTTCTCACAGCCATTTCTTCTCTGTCGTTCCCGACAGGCGTGCCGGTGCTTCACTTTACGCCGTAATAATGTCAATTATGACGATACGAATATGAGGACAACACAACACTCAGTTCCCGAACAGAGAAATCTCCGACCCGGCCAGGAATCGGACCAAGGCCCCTTCGGTTAGGAATCTACCATGCTGATCGCGCAGCTGCCAAGGCGGAGAAACGATAAGGTTCGGAACGAAATATAAGTTATTAGATGTATGGCTAAGAGCCTTGGTCGTGAAGACGGAAGACTTCCAGTGTCACAGCTCTGGATTAGCATTCGAGTTGGTAAGACCTTTAATTCCAACTGTGCTTGCGATGCAAATAGAAGCTCCCTGGGTGCTTATCTGAGGTTCTCATATTACATAATGATCTCGACCACTGTTTCAGCGTCTTTAACCGTTATCTCATCCGACTTATTTCTTTGATTCGCTGTTATTTGCATTTACACAGAACTCCAGTTATGAATAACTTTAAGAAAAGTGGGTACTGATCATAAGAAAAAGATTGAATAACCAACGAAATGATTAGATACTACGCGTCGGGGCGTGGAATATGTTTGAAAGTGTAAGAGTAGCTAGAATATCTCAAAAGGCGATTCCTAAGACTTAACATAGATGTTGGGGATGTCAATGAAGTAAAATGGAAAGAAGACAAGGATTTATGGACTGGTCAGTAGGGTGATATGAGTAGCAGCAGAAAATGGTATAATGGTAGTACGATTCGTTATGAATAGGAAGGTGGGCCAGGGAGTGTGCTATTGTCAACATTTCAGTGTTAAGGTTCTTCTCAACAGAATAGACAGCAAACCAACAACGACAACGATCGTTCTGGTATACAAGCTGCAGATGAAGAACAGAGAGAGTATATGACGATATTGAACGGGTAATTGAGTATGTAAGGGGAGATGAAATTTAACAGCTATGGGGGATTGGAATGCGGTTGTAGGGGAAGGAGTAGAAGAAAGGGTTACGCGAGAATATGGGCTTGGTACTACGAATGAGAGAGGAGAAAGAATAATTGAGTTCAGCAATAATCGGTAACAGCGAATACTCTGTTTACGTATCACAAGAGGAGGAGGTATACTTGGGAAAGGTCGGGTGATAAGGGAGGATTTCGACTAGACTACATCATGGACAGACAGATCCAAAATCAGATATCCTATTGTAAGGCGTGACCTGGAGCAGATATAAACTCAGATTACAACTTAGTAGTGCTGAAGAGTAGGCAGAAATTTAAGGGATTAGTCAGGAAGAATCAATACACAAAGAAGTGGGACAAACAAGTACCAAAGAAAGAAGAGATACACTTGAAGTTCTCTGATGTTATAAATACTGCAATAACGAAGAGTTCAGCCGGCAGGCTGATGATGAATGGAAGTTTCTAGAAGGGGCAGTCATGGAAGTTGGAAAAAAATAGGTACAAAGAATGTAAGTGGAAATTAACCGTGGATAACAGAAGAAACACTTCAGTTGATCTATGAAAGCAAAAGTACAAAAATGTTCAGGGAGATTCAGGAATGCAGAAATACAAGCTGCCGAGGAACGAAATAAATAGGAAATCCAGGGAAGCTAAGGGGAAATGGCTACATGAAAAACGTAAAGAAATCGAAAACGATGATTGTCGGAAGGACTTATTCAGAATGAGGAAAACTCAAAACAGCCCTCGAAGAAATTAAAAGCAAGGGTGGTAACATTAAGAGTACAATGGGAATTCCTCTGCTGAGTGCAGATGAGAGACAGCAGATAGGTGAAAAGGGTAGACTGAAGGCTTTTATGAAGGGGGAGATTTGTGTGATGATTTGATAGATGAATAAGGAGTCAATATAGAAGAGGTAGAGGATCCAGTATTATAATGATAATTTAAAAAGTTTTGGAAGACTTAAGATCAAATGAGGCAGAAGCCATGGATAACATTCCACCACAATTTTTAAAATCATTCGGGGAAGTGGCAACAAAACGAATGTTCACTTTGCTGTGTAGACTGTATGAATCTGGCGGTATGCCATCTAACTTTCGCAAAAACATCATCCACACAATTTCGAAAAATGAAATGGCTGACAAGTGTGAGAATAATCTTACACTCAACCTAACAGCTCAGGCATCCAAGTTGCTGAAAAGAATAATAAACAGATGAATGTAAAAGAAAAAATGTGTTAGATGGCGATCAGTTTGGCTTTAGGAAAGTTAAAGCTACCAGAGAGCCAATTCTGACGTTGTGGTTGATAATAGAAGAAAGCCTACGGAAAAAATAAGACACGTTTGCAGGATTCGTCTATCTCGAAAAAGCGTCGGATGATGTAAAATCGTGCAAGATGTTTGAAATTCTAAGGCAAGCAGCTTGCATATGGAGAGACGAGTAATACACAGCATCTACAAGAGCAAGAAGGGAACAATAAGGTAGAAGACCTAAAGAAGTGTTCGTATTAACAAAGGTGTAAGACAAGGATGAAATCTTTCACCACACTTTTCAGTCCGTGCATCGAAGAAGCACTGACGGAAATATAGGAAGGTTCAAGAATGGAATAAAAATTCAAGGTGTAACGATATTATTGATAAGATGACATTGCTGTCCTCAGCGAATATGAAGAAGAGTTACAGATCTGCTAAATATAGTGAATAGTCTAATGAGTACAAAACATGGATTGAGAGAAAAATCGAAGAAAGACCAAAGTAATGGGAAATAGCAGCAATGAGAAAAGTGAAAAATGATGGTCAGGTCCTGCAGAAAGTGTCATCACTTCTGTCTGTAAGCTGGTCGTAGGTTGTGTTCCAAAAATGAACAGCATAGAGACAGAAGCGATGACACTTTCTGCAGGACCTGACCACCACTTTGTAGGACAATGCTCAAGCACGTACAGTGCAAGCTGTTACTGATATATTTGACTGATGTGGCTGCTAAGTGCCATACCACCTACTGCACTCCCCTAACTTAAGCCCTCGTAAGTTCAACCCGATTTCTAAACTGAAGGAAGCACTTCACGACATTCGCTTCAGAACTGCTACAAATTCGTCGGGCAGTAGACCGCTCCGCTCGAACTTTCAACACAACTGGCATTGCTAAGAGCCTCCTATGACTTTCACACGCTGGCAACTGCTTATACACAATGCTGTTGACTACTTTGAAGGTCAGTAAAACTTTCGAACACGTATCTATTTTGTACTAGCTGTAAATAAATACACTCCTGGAAATTGAAATAAGAACACCGTGAATTCATTGTCCCAGGAAGGGGAAACTTTATTGACACATTCCTGGGGTCAGATACATCACATGATCACACTGACAGAACCACAGGCACATAGACACAGGCAACAGAGCATGCACAATGCCGGCACTAGTACAGTGTATATCCACCTTTCGCAGCAATGCAGGCTGCTATTCTCCCATGGAGACGATCGTAGAGATGCTGGATGTAGTCCTGTGGAACGGCTTGCCATGCCATTTCCACCTGGCGCCTCAGTTGTACCAGCGTTCGTGCTGGACGTGCAGACCGCGTGAGACGACGCTTCATCCAGTCCCAAACATGCTCAATGGGGGACAGATCCGGAGATCTTGCTGGCCAGGGTAGTTGACTTACACCTTCTAGAGCACGTTGGGTGGCACGGGATACATGCGGACGTGCATTGTCCTGTTGGAACAGCAAGTTCCCTTGCCGGTCTAGGAATGGTAGAACGATGGGTTCGATGACGGTTTGGATGTACCGTGCACTATTCAGTGTCCCCTCGACGATCACCAGTGGTGTACGGCCAGTGTAGGAGATCGCTCCCCACACCATGATGCCGGGTGTTGGCCCTGTGTGCCTCGGTCGTATGCAGTCCTGATTGTGGCGCTGACCTGCACGGCGCCAAACACGCATACGACCATCATTGGCACCAAGGCAGAAGCGACTCTCATCGCTGAAGACGACACGTCTCCATTCGTCCCTCCATTCACGCCTGTCGCGACACCACTGGAGGCGGGCTGCACGATGTTGGGGCGTGAGCGGAAGACGGCCTAACGGTGTGCGGGACCGTAGCCCAGCTTCATGGATACGGTTGCGAATGGTCCTCGCCGATACCCCAGGAGCAACAGTGTCCCTAATTTGCTGGCAAGTGGCGGTGCGGTCCCCTACGGCACTGCGTAGGATCCTACGGTCTTGGCGTGCATCCGTGCGTCGCTGCGGTCCGGTCCCAGGTCGACGGGCACGTGCACCTTCCGCCGAACACTGGCGACAACATCGATGTACTGTGGAGACCTCACGCCCCACGTCTTGAGCAATTCGGCGGTACGTCCACCCGGCCTCCCGCATGCCCACTATACGCCCTCGCTCAAAGTCCGTCAGCTGCACATACGGTTCACGTCCACGCTGTCGCGGCATGCTACCAGTGTTAAAGACTGCGATGGAGCTCCGTATGCCACGGCAAACTGGCTGACACTGACGGCGGCGGTGCACAAATGCTGCGCAGCTAGCGCCATTCGACGGCCAACACCGCGGTTCCTGGTGTGTCCGCTGTGCCGTGCGTGTGATCATTGCTTGTACAGCCCTCTCGCAGTGTCCGGAGCAAGTATGGTGGGTCTGACACACCGGTGTCAATGTGTTCTTTTTTCCATTTCCAGGAGTGTAGTTACCACTATTTAAGTTCCAATCCTCTTATTTTGTACATTGCCAAGAGACCAAAGACCTTAGTATGTGACATAAATTTCAAATTGATACCTCTACTCATTCCTGAGAAAAGGAAGTGTTAAGTAACAGTCGAACATTCCGATAGTCAGAGAGCAAATGACAAAAGTACTTTTATCGTAACATTTTATTACACTTTAATACTGTTCGCATTGTCTCGTGTACTATTGCTGTTAAACCTTGCTTTTTGACAAATTTTATGCCTTTCAGCTGGCTAAATATCCTTAATTATCTAGGACCATATAAATAATAATAATTAACAATTCGTAATGATAATAACTGCAGTGCGTCCGAACAAGACATAGGCGCAAAGATGCGACCCGGCGACAGTGCCATATAGACTCGACACTTGCGTGAGTTTCACCTGCGTCAGGGGCGGCGCTGAGGATGAAGATATTGACTTCATCTCGGCCAATTGCCGGGCGACTATAATCTGCCAATGATCGGACTACGACGGACAGAAGCAGCTCTCGCCCACTTCGTTGTAGATCATAGTCGAGGACTGACTTAGTGAAGTGTCCCTTTTGTGATGGCCGGCCGGCGTGGCCGTGCGGTTCTAGGCGCTACAGTCTGGAGCCGAGCGACGGCCACGATCGCAGGTTCGAATCCTGCTTCGGGCATGGATGTGCGTGATGTCCTTAGGTTAGTTAGGTTTAATTAGTTCTAAGTTCTAGGCGACTGATGACCTCAGAAGTTAAGTCGCATAGGGCTCAGAGCCATTTTTGAAACTCTTGCGATGTTTAAGAATAATGCGTGTGAAGTGTGTATAAAAATATTGAATAAGACCAAACAGACCAGACTGAAAGTCAGTTGTGGAAAAGAATATAAAATTATTTACAAAAATTATAATGTCGATACTGTGGGGCGGCGGGTGGAATAATAGAATAAATGTTTTGTATTTATGCTGTTTGCCGTTCTCAACACTGGCTCTCTACCTACAATATTGGCAACCAGAAAGTGATTAGCAAAACGTGAAGCCTGTAATTAGAATTCCTAGTGCCCACTTCATCTGAGAAATACATTTATAGCTACAGCTTATAGCTCTGAGGAATTAGGAGATTGTCTGGGATTCATAATCAAAAACCATTCTCTCTAAAATGTTCACAATATTCTGAAAGTCACAGGCCAAAAAGAATCCACACAATCCAACTACCAGAGCAGTTCAGAGTCTAATGAACTGATGCCACTATAACTGTTCAAATTAAATGTTTAAGTGAATGCTCGCCATAATTTTATGATAATATTCATCAAACGCCATGCTAAATAATGGTAGAATGTCTGTCCTGCGGCGGCACGTGAAAATACGACATACGCAAACTGAAGATAGATCATTAAAGTCATCCCAGAATTAACACTTCACTCGAAAACGATTTCATGGTTACGCGTACCCCGAGTAACGTATTACTTCATCCGAGGGTGTTTAAAGCAATGAGACCGACGCTACGCGACGCGACTCCTGGCACAGGTGGTGCGCTAATCAGCATCTGGAGAGAACTGGGGCCTTTTTTTCTCTCGCGCAGAGTTCTTAAGTATAAAGTCGCTGTGCGGATGGCTAAGGGAATGCCCGATGAAATCTGCTCTCCCAACTAGCCGCTGGGCTAGTAATGCACCACTTTAAGTTATCGAATAAATCATTGCTTCCTTTGCTGATGGCCGATGAAGCTTTCAATTTAATTGTGCAATCAGCACACAAGTAAGTAAGCATAATTAAAGTCTGACGTAGCTAAGTCAAATATTTTGGGCGAGAGAATTAATTTAATTACACTACACGCAGTAGACGAGCTCTGAACTTGCTCTTTTGAGATACGCTATAGCTATAGTTTTATAGTTATTCTGTTGAAACTTCTCACATTTTTATGATTATAGCGTATCTCCCTTCTACTTAAATTCAAACATCCTAGCTTTATTTATTCGCCTACTTAATCTAGCTTGCTTCCTCAATTTCTAAGACAAAAACCAGAAAATCATGAATTTCAACTAAAATTTTAATTTGTGAGATCCAGAATACTGTTTCTACTAAATTATTATGTAAAAGGAATCTAAATTTAAATTTTTAAGTTTCTAGCTCTTTTCTGTTGCGCCAATGATTTTTACAGAAAAACATCCAAATTTCGAAAATGGTTAAAGTTATTGAACTGATATCCAACACATATTGTATTTGTATTACTCCTGACATGCTAAAAACGTTTCAGGTTATTTATTTCATTTTAAAGTATTGCGCAACAGTTATGATATCAGAGTTAGTTACAGCAGACTAGGCTGGCACACAATGGAAAGACTGATGTGAATTTTATAAGGCGTGAGTATGCTGCTTCCCTACCATACTACGGTAGGGAAAGACAATAACGATGATAAACAATATCGCAGTAAAGAATATGGTGAAATAAAACATTTATATCTTTGTATAGCTATAGAAGATGGAAAAGATAAGTTATTACCCGCTATTCTGCTTTTTCTGATTCTCATGTTACTATTGTTAGATAGATATTGTGTGTAGCGTTGAACACTAGCAAATGTTATTTCTGGTCTTTCGACTAGACGATAAAAAAGGTTTGTATCAGGTTATTGATGGAAATATATGTGTAAAAGTGAGATCATTGTATACTACTGGCCATTAAAATTGCTACACGAGGAAGAAATGCAGATTACAAACGGCTGTTCATTGGTTAAATATATTAAACTAGGACGGACATGTGATTACATTTTTACGCAGTTTGGGTGCATAGATCCTAAGAAATCAGTAACCCGAACACCAACCACTGGCCGTAATAACAGCCTTCATATGCCTGGGAATTGAGTCAAACAGACCTTGGATGGTGTGTACAGGTACAGCTGCCCATGCAGATTCAACACGATACCACAGTTCATCAAGAGTAGTGACTGGAGTATTGTGACGAGCTAGTATGTGACCACCAATCACCAGACGCTTTCAATTGGTGACATATCTGGAGAATCTGCTGTCCAGGGCAGCAGTCGAAAATTTTTTGTATCCAGAAAGCCCCGTAAAGGACCTGCAACATGCGGTCATGTATTATCCTGCTGAAATGTTGGGTTTCGCAGGGATAGAATGAAGGGTAGAGCCACGGGTCGTAACACATCTGAAATGTAGCGTCCACTGTTCAAAGTGCCGTCAATGCAAACAAGAGGTGACCGAGACGTGTAATCACTGTCACCCTATACCATCACGCCGGGTGGTACTCCAGTATGGCGATGACGAATACACGCTTCCAATGTGCGTTCTCCGCGATGTCGCCAGACACGGATGCGACCATCATGATGCTGTAAACAGAACCTGGATTCATCCGCAAAAATGACGTTTTGCCATTCGTGCACCCAGGTTCGTCCTTGAGTACACCATCGGAAGCGCTCCTGTCTGTGATGCAGCGTCAAAGGTAAACGCAGCCATGGTCTCCGAGCTGATAGTCCATGCTACTGCAAACGTCGTCGAACTGTTGGTGCAGATGGTTGTTGTCTTGCAAACGTCCCCATCTGTTGACTCAGGGATCGAGACATGGCTGCACGATCCTTTACAGCCATGCGGATAAGATGCCAGTCATCTCGACTGCTAGTGATAGGAGGTCGTTGGGATCGAGCACGGCGTTCCATATTACCCTCCTGAACCCACCGATTCCATATTATGCTAACAGTTATTGGATCTCGACCAACGCGAGCAGCGATGTCGCGATACGATAAACCGCAATCGCGATAGGCTACAATCCCATCTTTATCAAAGTCGGAAACATCATGGTACACATTTCCCCTCCTTACACGAGGCATCACAACAACGTTTCACTGGTCAACTGCTGTTTCTGTATGAGAAATCGGTTGGCAACTTTCCTCATGTCAGCACGTTGTAGGTGTCGCCACCGGCGCCAACCTTGTGTGAATGCCCTGAGAATCTAATAATTTGCATATCACAGCATCTTCTTCCTGTCGATGAAACTTCGCGTCTATAGCCCGTCATCTTCATGGTGTAGCAATTTTAATGGGCAGTAGTGTATTATTTCAAGTACATGCCAGCCACTAATCACAATGTTTTAAGTGAAATGAGAGAATAATTAGTATTTTTCAGATATCAAGAAGACGAAAGCAGTGATCGCTGACCTGCAACAATTTGCCGCCATTGCGTGGCGGACTTAATATTAACTTTTCGTACAGCTTTCCACAAGAGCAGAAGTGATAAGATCGTTTTGAAACATTATTTAATTTAAATCTGAATTGCTGCATGAGTTAATTTTGCGAGAGTTCAAATACGAGTACTTTCAGAGATACCATTTGTCGTAGATCTGTGAACTTTGGCATTGACTGTATTTAGATGAAAACCAGTTATGATGATGTTGTAGGGAGCCTGACGCTCATTTATGGTAAATGGAAAACAAACATTTATTTTGACCTCCTATCAGATACTCTGCTTCTAACGGTCTCACCTACGTAAAGAAAATAATTAATGCTAACCTCTTACCTTTCGTAGTATCAAATGGCTCTGAGCCCTATGCGACTGAACTTCTGAGGTCATCAGTCCCCTTGAAGTTAGAACTACTTAAACCTAACTAACCTAAGGACATCACACACATCCATGCCCGAGGCAGGATTCGAAACTGCGACCGCAGCGTTTCGCAGTATCAAAAAGCGTAAAACCAATATAGAATATTAAAAGAGAACCGTTAGAACAGGCAGCGATGTTAAGTGAACTCTCAGAAGTGAATAGACAGTTGTTGTAAATTGCATTTGCTATGCACTGTGAAGTTTACCTACGATTATTTGCACTTAGCCGTTGATGGTCTTTTCATGTTATGTTACAAGCAGTGTTGCAGACTTCATTATTCAACAAGTAACAAACACAAGTAAACCTTTTAACTCATTTCTGTGACTACTGTGTCACTAATTTATTGGAGTGTTGTGGAACGTTCGTTGTCCTATCCTGTCACCTGACCCTGGGGCACAGCTGTGTAATAGTGGGTGGCAGGGAGATATTGTCTTAGCGGTGTACTACACCAAAAAGCGTTTCACGAACTCACAAACTCGGCTTATCGTAACAACAGTGGCAACCCGGCCTCCAGAGCAGTATCAACGGGGCCTTTACAAATTGGCAACGAGGGTTAACAAAATATTGAAAACCATCTATTGCTTGGTTTACTCTCGAAACGTTTATTTAATGTTTGTGAACAATGTGTCTCATTATACGAAGTACTTCAAAGAAATCTTTACAGTGTGATCATTATATGTACGAATGAGTTATTTTGAACATCTTACGCCTTGTCACGTGAGAGTAACAGGAAATGAGCGATGTCTCCATTAATAATGGCTTGTGTGGAAGCTGATACGCTTCTTTCAGCGTCGTCTTTAGGTTGTTTGATTTTCCGTGCAGATCGAAAAGACACCCTGTACAAAGGGTGAACGGAAACTCCATTGTCTAAATGTACGACGTTGTTCTGGGATTTTTTCTATTTTGGTGTGACTGCCTTGTGGTCTCCGATGACTCGGTACACAGTAATAATGTCAGTATGAGTCATTCGGCATGCTACCCCAATTACCTTTGTCCTGTGAAAATACCTCCGTGACAGAGTAAAAGCTTGTAATACGCAACCAGCTAAACGTACAACACAAAACACGGAGTAATGCAACAATACTTGCACACATACAGAAGTACTGTGATGAGGTTGCCATTGCTGTGAGAGCAGCTCATTATGGAGTTACTGATCCACTCTTCCATTGCATTGGCAAACAAACATCATCAGTAACGCTGTCCATATTATTGTATATCACTGCTAGTGTACAACTAATACTGGTGGAAAAACAAGCCATAGACACAACCGATTAGAACTCAATTAAATTTGGCCAATAGATAGGACTACAACTCCTAAGATATTTTGGTCTTACGTAAAGCCAGTAGGCGGCAGAAAATCATCTATTTATTCCCTCAGTGCACATAATGGCCTCTAATCAAAAGGTGACAGAGAGAAGGTAGTAACATCATGTACATTTGACACGTACTAACATCCTAGAATACGATTTCTGGTTTATCAGACCATAAATATGTTGTTTCGACAATGAGATGTCATTAGACATGTCGACCAGTTTGAGACATTTCAACAGCCAACTGAGATTGGCTAAAAAGCCGAATTCATGTTTGTCGGAAATATCTCTCACAAAGATCTAATGGCTATGGTCTTCCACGAAGGAAAGATGGTAATACAGGTAAGTTTCACCCCTTCAACTATCCTACTATCTCGGAAATCGCAGATAATAAGTGACTGTAGAATAGAAAATCAGCTAAATTCACTCAGTACTGGAAAGGAATGTGGACTGTTTGAGCTAGCTGTGGGTTTCTACAGAGACTATATGGCAAGATGTGCTCTCCCTTTCTAATTTAGGTATTTCGTGAGTTTCCTAAATCACTTAGGCCAGATGCCTGGATAGTTATTCTGAGAGAGCTTGGACGATTCCCCTGCTGCCTTAATCCGAGCCTGTACTCCGTCTTTACTGAGAAGAGTCTGGTCGCGACCCTAGCTGGATACTCTGGTCACTTGGTACGTTAGTATGCGATTACTTTGTGTGGGGGAGCTCTCAAGTCTAAGGTGCATCAAAACAACCCTCATAGTCTTCAAAACTGCAGCAGAATATTTCGGAAGAGATTGCACTAATTCCAGTAGTACAGCTTCGATCCCCCTTCAGCTGCTTGCTGACCAGGGCCCAAACGTGCTAAGAGGTGAATCAGGGTCACTTTTAACATCTGCTATAGCTACGATAGTAGTGTATTTCATTTCATCTAACATATTTCTTTGTACCCTGGAACTCTGCTCTCCAGGCCACTTTCATTTGCCCCACCCTGTACCAACGAAGGATATCACCATCTTTGGGCACCATCACATTGTGTAAAAGTAGCTAGATATGAAACCCCATGGATGGGTTACATTCGCAGTTACCTTTATACAATCTGATGACGCTCCAAAAGGGGAAAATTCGTCAATGCTATTAAATAAATTCGTAACCAAGACTGTTTTTAATCGAAACATTTATCCCTCTTCATCATCCTAAAAAGTCTGTAACGTCATTATGTAAGCACTCTGATGGACATACATATACAGGTGCCGGCGAGTATTACTTGGACACTCTGTAGCGTCGTTGGATGACTTTTCCGGACATGGGTTCCAATGTGAAATTTGATCTACGAAGACCACTCTGCAACCTCTAGATGTGTGTAACATGAATTGTGAAACACGCTGCTTGTACATAAAAATATCTGCTCATACTGTACTTTAAAATGATGTACCCACTACTTGAAAAAGTAAATTATTTTCGATTTCTATTAGTTTCGTAAACTTACATTTTCAATGTGCCACTTCGTAAAACACCAGTGTAATCTAAACTAAATTTGGAAAAAATTCATATAGACTGTCAGAACACCTGAAGATGCGTCCCTACGGCTCCAAATGAATCGGGTATTGACATAAATCACGGTTTGTGACTGAAGGCGTTTGTTCTTTATTTTACAAATGTAATACAGTCACGAAAGGAAAATTAACAGCAATGGATGAAATTAAGTAATTTCTAGTCTGGTTAGTGTCCAAAGGAAAGAAGACGAGAGACCGGAAAATTAGAGTAGTTGGCCTGGCCGCTGCTTCACTCCGTTTTCGTAGGATGATCAATATACCGGGCTGGCAGCCGGCTCAAAGGGGACTCTATTAACTTGATAGCAGGGACCGCCAGACGTATGCAGACCCAGTCGTCGCAGGCAGAGGGCGGTAAAAAATTAGCTCCCTCAGGAAGCCTGGCCTGCTTTGAGAACGAAAATAAAAGTCGCCTTTGACAACCATTAGCTTTACACAGAGCATAAGAAGCTAATGGCTTTTGCTCCGATACAGAATAACGGGCACAGCTATGCATCAAAGTACTCCTGTATAAGTATAGTCTTTGATTTTATTGACGAATTAGTGTTGTCAATACGTGAAATATCTACAGATATTAGCGTAATAAACAGGAAAATTAATTATGTGTAAAATGTTCATACGAAAGCATTACAAGAGCTTGATTGCAGAGGGGGTCTGTTAATTAAAAAAAGAATGCTTTATCCATAAAATATTCTGCGAAAATAGACTTTCGTGAGAGTTGTGAAATCTGTTCATGACAAAAAAATATATTTTCTATTTCACATTCAAAAACTCTAATAATAACTTAAACATACCATTTTTGCAGCTAAGGCTCAATTGTTCTGAGTGCAGTTTGTAACAGTGGGCCTAATATTTGATGGTTTCCAATTCTGAGTCTCGATATCTGTGTTCGAGCAGAAGATAAACGGAAGAGGCCTTACTACGCGAACTTTACGTGTTCCAGTCTGAAAAATTGAATACCGCGTCGTGTCGACTTTTTGGCCGGAACGTCACTGTTTAAAGATCTTGCTTATGAGGTATGTGTGAAAGGGACATACTAGTCCTTCGGAAAAACCAGCATCGCTCACTTTGCAAATGTGACTGTGACCGCTATGCGAGGAACAATCAAAAGCCATAGTAATCATGGTGATTTAATTTCCTCAGAATACGAGTACAAGTAAGACTTCCTCGCACTTACTTTTCCCTATGCTCTAAATGTAATAGCAATTACATATGATGCCCATTCAGTTTATTTGAAGGGATATTTGGAAACTGGAGAGCTTGTTGAAAAAGAAACGCATACTTCGGTTTACAAGTTAAGGTCTTTGATATTTCTGTTTGTTTTGCAGATTGCAACTCTTTTTACATTTACGTTAAATACTTAGACGAGAAGTGAAGTAAAAGATTATCTGCTTGTGGACTGCTTTTTAAAATATCGTTGCTGCATTTCTGATGCCTAGCGTTTTACTTCCACAATTTGCAATTTAGTCCATCTCATCAAAAGAATATACACTGTTTTGTTAAAATATACGAACAAATTTCTATGTGACAGTACAAGAAGGCGGAGTCCTACGACGGAGTTCCTTGGTTGATTTACATGCATCTCTCTCCAGTACATGAAGTGACACTTTGATTCCAAAATTTGTTTTTAATTTTCGTGGAATACTTTTCCTACCATTTGATTATGTTTAACGCTGCTTCCGATACATATTCTAAGGTGTCTTCGGTCGTGTAATTTTGAATTCGGTTGATCTACGTACTCTCTTTCATTCAGACTGTTCACTTGCTGGAAGTGGTACACGGTAAACCTCACGTAACACGTAAACCTGCTTATCTTGTTTGACCGTTATCCCAGATAGATGATTCAGAGAATGTTTTCGTCGTGTGAAATCTCATGTGCAAATACGTCGCTTACGTCAAAATCTGCACTTAGAGCAATGACTGCATCGTTGTTGTTTTGTGAAGCATCACAAGTACACCTGCTTTGTAGGTAGTCGATGAGGAACCAAACGTTTTCTATCTAATAATTGCCGTAGTGAATGGGACGCAAATGCTGTGACACAGTAATCAACCGTTGAATTGTCTTAAAACTGAGGGAATCTGCAACTGAATTATTTCGTCGAACCATGCAGAAAAGTTTTTCGAGCCGTCTTGTGAAGGCCTGCACAATAAAACGCAGTGGAAACCCCACTTCATTCACAAGATAGTTCTCAATGTTAATTGCTATGGTTGTTGTCAGGACTATTCCTGTTTTCCAGGTACCTCTTTTCCCGATTCTCGAATTTACAAACAGCGTAATAACACGTGTGGGGAACTACAGAGAATCATAGTGTTTGGCTTCAACAGGTTTACACATTGCAGTTTTCTGCTGTTTCTGGTCGTTAATTGAAACTACCGGGAAACTGTGTCTGTAAAATATGAATTTGTCGCGGCAGAACATAAGTGTCTGTTGAAGTACTGAACTTGCTGAAACACTATGATTTGTGTTTAATCAGGGCTAAAATTCATTTTATTGTAATGCCCTGGTCTTATTACTTTTTGTCGTAGCATCCAACCAATGTTTAATTTTTTATCTGTCCCAAAATCATACAGCTTTACATCAGTTTCATTTGAGACAGTTGTGAATGCCAAATTATTTTCTTCGTCGACTTGTGTGGGAAAAACAATGAGGTTAGAAATTATTGTTAAATGGTTTCTGAGATTCTTCCGAATTACAGCTCCATCATGCATGAAATTGATCAAATGTAAAATGAAGCTAAAAACTGAAATTAGATATTGAAGTGTCATATCAAATGGAATTTAAAGCTCTTACATAATTGTTACGAATAATGTAAACTGAATATTGTATTAAGGGAAAATAAAGTAACATAAAAACGTTGCCCTAATTTTTACTGACCTTGCAGACGTTGTATTTGAAGCCCACCACTCTACCAATTACGCTACATCTTATAACACGTTTTGTATACTCAAAAATGAATATGTAACTTCATTGTTAAATAATCCACAGTGACAGAATGTTTATTCATTACACATAGTCTTGTACACTCGCATGAAAATGTATCTTCCCTTTCAATTCGATGCAGTCATATTTTACCTTTCCGTGATCCTTTCGCCTTTTGTAATTTGTAAAAGCTGCTCCCATCCTCTGTCTTCGAATAGCAGTTTACTGCACAACACTGCAGCATTCTTCACCACAGAAAAACTGACCCTTTTTTAATGTTCTTAATTTAATAGATAATCTGTCTGAATGTTTCACACAACCCAAAATACTAAGATAACTGCTAATTAGATCGATTCTCCCAATTACTCCCATGTAGAACTTACATCCAATATGAGTTCCTTGTACCACGTGACTTTCGACAGAGTAGTGGCAGCGCTCAATTGTCGCCAACCCAGGCATTAAAGGTTGTTACTGATTCCTTAGTTCAGGGTTTGGTGAAGTCATCAAGACGACACTGTCAGGAAATAAAAAAAATCCAAGCTAGACAATAGTGGATATTTCAAAACGAAAGACGATACGAAATTTAAATAGTAACGTTGGCCGATGACTACTGTTTACCAAAAATTACGTAACCTCATACAAACACTCACATACACACACACATACACACACACACAAACACACACACACACACACACACACACACACACACACACACACACACACACGAGAACGCATGCAAATCAAAGTGCCTTACATAATACTAAAACGAATCCAAACAATCTCAATCTTTTTACAAAATATACAAAAAAAAAATTATTTAATGGATATAACTGACAGTATTTCAAAGTACTTTACAGGTTGCTAACCTCTCTCACCTTAGCGTTGGTGGGGAGGTTTTGGTGTCTCAGTGATCCACTGAGCTAAGATGGCGGGCGCTATGCTCCTGGTAGGGTCACCTATGCGAGGCTGGTCGGTTGGTGTGATTCCAGACAAAGCATAGTCCCCCCACGGGGTTCCCGTCTTGGGAGTATGTGGGTGGCAACCACATGGGCCATTAGCTAAGTCTGGAATTATTTCCACTTACTTGTGTCAGGCTTCTTCTGTTTTCTTTCCTATCGGCCTCCCTTGGCCAACTCTTGGTTTTTTCGACCACAACGACATTAGGTTTCGAGGCCCAAGGGTGTTTTTCACTTTCCCCTCTACTATCCCACCCACGCCCCAACAGCGAAGCGAGCGGAAGAAGAATCTTTCATCTCGCAGGTTTTCAACTATTGTGGACGCGGAAGAGGTCATGCCAAACGGACTGGTTGTAAAGGCGCCGCTCAGCCGTCATTGAGCTCTCGGCAATCCGTTGTAGTTCTGCTACCTGAAGTCACTTGTCTCATACATATGTGCCGTGATAAACTGTTCCAGAATCACAGTGCGTGGGTTACCTCCCAGCAAGCTGTAATCCACATTAAACAAAATCACGCATATGGCAATTTCCCCTGTCATTTTCTTTAAAGCCCAATGGCGATGGGGTAAGGACGGTGGTAGGAGGGTTTGAGCGAGTCTGGAAGCTACTAGTCTGAACCTGCACATTGGTGGCAAGTGTGTCATGGTCGCCTCCCTGAAAACCCGTGTGCTTACTCGGGGATCCGGTCCTGCCACTGCTACTGGGCAGGCCCATTTGCGATTACTGCTGCCGTCCTTGAATGGGGTAGGTCCTAGAAACTGTGAGCTAAACATCGGAAGCCACACTTGAACCAGGTTGGCAATCCGTGCCCAGAAGGTCACTCCTTATACTGTGGACGGAGACCAAAGAAGAATAAAATGATAATGACCATAGGAATGTGGAATGTCAGGACCCTCCTGAACGTGACCAGTGACAGGTCAGAGAGAAGAACTGCTCCTATCACCCATGAACTAGCTGGGTTAGATATAGATATAGCTGCCTTGAGTGAGACTCGACTATCAGGTGAAGGGCGCATCAGTGAGGCAAGTTCAGGAGGCACACCATCTTCCGGAAAGGAAATGATGCAGAAGAGCCATGCATCCATGTTGTAGGATTTGCTGTAAAAACAAAAACAGCGAATGCACATCGACTCAACCTGTTTTAATTAATGAAAGGCTCATGACTCTTAGAATACCCCTTGGTTCAGGCAGCTTCATCACCTTCGTCTCTGCATATCCTCCCACTATAGATAGCGATGAAGATTCAAAGAATCAGTTCTACCGTCAGCTGAAGAGAAATCTCTCTAAGATACTTGTTGATTTCATCCTACTGGGCGACTTCAGTGCCAGAGAGGGAAAGGACAACAATTTTTAGAGATAGATCATGGGTAAAAAAGCGATCGGAAACCGCAATGCAGTCTATATGCTCAACACGAGCTCTTCATAATTAAAACGCAGTTCTGCTTGCCTAACCGCTATAAAACTACATGGATTCACCCAAGATCCAAACATTGGCATCTTGTAGACTATGTCATCACTCAATAGCGTGACAAGAAAGACATTGTCATCACAAAAACAGCTCGAAACATCGATGATTTCTGGACTGCTCATAAAATTTTAGTTACCCGTCTGAGGTTACCAAAGTATCATAAGCCACCATCCCACTTCTCAAACCCACCGCGCAGAAAATTCAACGTCAATAACCTGCAGAACAAAGACGTCCGCTCACACTTCCAAGACGAGCTGTCAGAAGAACTCCTCAAATCTCCAGCAATCACAGATGACGTCAAACAAGAATGGACCGCATTAAAGAACATCATCAAAGAGATTGCAGTGAATGTTATTGGTTTTGGTGCGCGGAAAAGAAGTGACTAGTTTGATGACAGCAATGAAGAAATCCAAGCTATCATCAGTGCAAAGCGGGATGCTTACCTAGCCCTTGCTCAGTATCCGTCCTGTGCAGAAAAGAAAACACACTTTCAAGAGCTCAAGCAGAAATGTCAGAGTGAAATACGAGCAATCAAGACCAAATGATGGCAACAAAAAGCCTCGGAACTGCAAAATCTTTCCGACGCCAGGAACCTGCGTGGCTCCTACGCTGGAATCAAAGAGCTTTATAGACCCATCCGCTCCTCATCAGGATAACTGAAAACTGCTGACAGCACCACCATCCTTACTGAAATCGTTGGAAAGAGCACTTCAGCCCGCTGTTGAACCGCACTTCTACTACCGCTGGAGACTTTCTCAAGCAAGTCCCATAGCATCCTCCAGAACCCTGGATGTCTGGTCTTCCAACTTTTCAAGAAGTCCGCAAGGCATTCGACAGTTTGAAACCAGGAAAGGCTCCTGGACCTGACAACATCCCGTTGGAACTTATTCAGTGTAGCGGTTGCCTCTAAAAACTAGGCTCTTCTCACTCATTCTATTAATGTGGGAAACCCGCAAGGTACCAGCCGACATGAAGAACTCCACAATTGTCACCATCTTCAAAAAAGGTGACAGAAGCATCTGTGGTAACTACCGTGGAATATCCTTGGTCTCTGTCGCTGGTAAAAGTTTGGCCAGAATCCTTTTAAATCGCCTTCGGACACTTTGAGAGACTGCTTCCTGAGTCTCAATGCGGTTTTCGCCCATTAAGAGGGACGATTGACATGATTTTCTGTGCACGACAACTTCAGGAGAAGTGCAGAGAAAAACAAAACCCTTTACTATTAGTTTTTCGCGACCTAGAAAAAGCCTTTGATAAAGTCCCAGAGAAGCCATACAGATGGTCTTAAAAGTTTCGGCTGCCCTGAACATTTTGTTGGCCTGTTTAAAGCTCTCCATGATGACGTGACTGGTCATCTGCCAGAACGAAACCTCTTATGAATTCCCAATAACGAGTGGGCTCCAACAAGGATGCGTTCTTCCACGAACATGATTTGCCTTGCACCTGGCAGCTGTGCTTTATGAGACATCTGTAAACAACGCTGGGGTAGAACTAAAGTACAGGTTCGATGGAGGATTATTTAACCAATCCAGACTCCTCTCAAAAAAAGTTCACAAGTACCACTCGTGTAACAGAGCTGCATTATGCTGACTACAACAATGCCTTTTCAGCTCATTCACCTGCAGAGATGCAGCAGACTGCTAATTGTTTCAGCAAGGCGTACAAACGAATTGGTCTTTCCATCAATATTCAAAAGACAAAGGTGCTCACACAGCCAGCTCCTGGCTTTTCTCTTCCCGATTTCAGCATATCCATTTATGATACACCCTTGGAACAACTGGACCATTTCCTCTATCTAGGGAGCATATTGTTATCTAATTGATCATCTGAAAAAGACGTGGAGAACAGAATACGTGCTGCCCATGTAGCATTTGGATGTATCAGAAAACATGTCCTCCTGAATAAAGAGCTGACATTATACATCAAACTGATATTGTATAAAGCTGTTGTCATCTCAACGTTGCTCTATGGTTGCGAAACGCGGACATTATACCACCGCGAACTGAAGAAACTAGAGCCGGCCGCTGTGACCGAGCGGTTCTAGGCGCTTCAGTCCGGAACCGCGCTACTGCTACGGTAACAGGTTCGAATCCTGCCTCGGGCATGGATGTGTGTGATGTCCTTAGGTTAGTTAGGTTTAAGTAGTTCTAAGTCTAGGGGACTGATGACGTCATATGTTGAGTCTCATAGTGCTTAGAGCCATTTGATCCATTTTGAAGAAACTAGAACGCTTCGAGATACACCATGAACATGAAATGGGATGACTTTATATCAAATACCACCGTTCTTGAGAAAGCGACATTGAATAGTATAGAAGCTCTCATTACTGGGCACCAACTATGATGGGCAGGGCATGTCCAGTGGATGACAGATGACAGACTTCCACGTCAAATGCGGTGCAGTGAAGTGAGCACACGTAAACGGCCGCGAGGTGCAGCTCGCTGTAGGGATCAGTATCAGAAAAATCTAAAAACCTTGAACATCAATCAGGGTAACTGGTATACCATAACAGAAGATCGAAGTCGCTGGAGCTCAACTACCTCAAATGCTCTTCAGAACTTTGAGGGGGAACGTCGAAGACTGGAGAATGACAAACGCCAGAGACGTAAACTCCTCCAGGCTCAGCCACGTCCTCCACCTTCCATCGGTTGTAATTTCTGTGGTTTCATGTTCCATGCTAGGATTGGACTACTATGCCATCAAAGACATTTCCACGCCTGAACCGTGGCAAAAGAAATCTCAGGAGAGAAACGAAAACTCAGATACGAGTGTCAGCCGACGATGACAGGTTCCTTAATTTGAATTTCGTTCTTGCGCTATATTCACCAGAAAATTATGTACAGGGTGTAAACTGTAGTATTTCAAAGTACTTTCACACGCCCTGAGTTTTTGCACCATTTTCAAAGGCATTTTTACAGGAAATAAGTAAAAGCAGCAACTGTGTACCTGCAAAGTTCGATTGGCGCCTCAAATTAATTATATTCCCCGTATAAATTGTGCTATGATGAATGTCAACTGTCACTAGCCAGGCCTGTAGACAATGACAAAAGTGAACTTACTGACTAATTTTTTTTTTTTTTTTTTTTTTTTTACATTTCTTGTCTTGCTAATATCCAGTTGGCGTAATATGATGTGCATACCATGTCCTAAAACACAAGCTGACGTTAATGATGTTCTAGGTTCCAGTTTAAGAAACAGCTTAAACAATGTCATTCTGACGTCAAAAACTTGTCTTCACTACTCATTCAATATTCGTAATTATGAGTTTATTTCGAAAACTGAACTTAGTATGGAAAAGAACAGGCAAAAGTTAAATATAAAATTCCCGCTGAATGGAGTTTTCAGTCCTGTACTAAAACATTAAAAACAGACAATATTAAAGGTAGACATGTTTTGACTTAAAACGTTTTAGAAAAATATCTCTTGCAAAAATTAGAAAAGGAAAATCAGTATAAGTAAAAGGTAAACTGTAGAAGGACATGTTTGACAACACCAAGTGTCACAATGCTAGATCTGAAATCGACGTTAAACTTAAATTGAGCACGGAATACATGCGTCGAGTTACTGATTCTTAATACGTCGACTTTTTTTCAGATATTTCAAGAGAACAGCAGCCACGGGAGGCATTTATATTGAATTTTTGGATCTCTTGTAGTTGAAGTACAATTTCATGATCCAGGGGTTATCCATCGAGGTAGATAGCGAAAGCTATTTGTTGCTTGAATATTTGTTCCAGATGTGCCACCACAGGCATACAGTTTGTGATACTTGTATTTCTCGTACATGGAAACGAATGTAAAATATACTCGCAGTAAATATTTAAAAAACCAGTGATCACTTATGTAATGCAGCTAACGAAATAGAAACTGGTACGCACCAAGGATGAGTTCTACTTTAAGTAATACTCCAGAAAACCTCAAAACACGAAATAAAATCACCTACCTCTCATGTCCGTGTTGCTTGTTATCACCAAAAGATGGTGGCACTTGCAAACGTTCATCCTTCGATTTGTGAGCCAGGCGTAACAGTCTCTCAGATTACTTATTTTTCACATCTATAATTCTAGTGAAATGCTAAAACGTTTTTCCATTTTAAAATGGATATATCAGCATCACAAAAAATGTAATTTTTAAGTTAAGTGTCACGATGTTATTTTGTAGACGTTTGTACCACATTTCTCAATCACAAATTCGTAAATGGCAAATGGGTGAATCGCAAATAGTACATATTACCTATATCCATCCATGCGTCAATTCTTGTCTGTAATGTTCCTTCCTAAGATCATCTTAAGGAACACGCCTAAAATTACGAGTATTGAATGTGTAGTGAGAGACCAAATCTTGGTGCCAAACTAGCATTGCTTCTCACTTCGACCTGTGGAAACTAACCGGTAACACATGGCAGCATTAGTCCCCATGTATGTTTTGGAATGAGACATATGTATAATATTACGCTGACTGGATATCGGCAAGATAAGATTTGTCAAAGCGATCAGTTAGCAAGTTCGGTCCTCTTGACGTGACGTCTGCCTGTCTGCTTCAGGAGGTTTCAGATACATCATAGAACAATGTGGATGTCGAAAATAATTAATTCGAATCTCAGATCAAGCTTTGCACGTACACAAGTGTTGGTTTACTTAATTTTTGGATAAATACTTTTGAAAATTCCGCGGACACTTCAGAGCTCTTAAACACTTTTGAGCACCCTGTTAAGTATTTTGAAATACCCTTTACATTATTTTTTGATGACTATAGCGAAAAAAAGAAATCTTACCGTTAGAGACTTTCGAACAATCTATGTTACCCTTGGTTGGATAAAGCGCAGAAAAAATTCGTTGCATGCAGATACTTTCAAGCACACTGTGAGGTACTTTGAAATACAATTAATCCATTTACGTAGTTTTTTGATGATTATTTTTAATATGACAGAAAAAAATTTCAGAGTGTTCGGGAACCCCTGAACACTCCGTAACGAATTTCGAAGTACTGTAATTTACACACTCTAAATAGTTTTTCTTTGTATCAATACTTGTACTTTTGAATATAAGTCAAAAATCAGAGAATTCATTTAGTTTTGAGCACTGTGTAAAGTAGTTTTGAAACACTTTTTTTAATGGAACATAAGTAACTTCAGAGAATTATTATTCTTGTGAGCATTATGTAGTTTGCTTTCAAAGATTGAAAACTGTATCCTTTGCAGAAGTTTTGAATAAATACTTACCGAATATGGTGGAAAAAATCTGAGCATTCAGATACTTTTGAGCTGACTGTAAAGTACCTTGAGATAATCTAGTTTACATCCTTTATGTAATGTTTTGGTTGAATATGCCACAAAAAGAAATTTCAGAGCATTTGGATACTTTTGATCGTCTTGTAATTACAAATACCGAAAGTTACAAAATTTACATAAATTTTGAATCAATACTTTTGAATGTATAAATATTTTTAATATTGTAGGAAAAAAGTTCCGACTCTTCAGATACTTTTGAGCACCACATAAAGTATTTTGAATCATCAAAAGATAAAACTGTTATGTATCTTTGAATATAAAATGACAAATTCTGAGCGTTCAGATACTTTTGACCGTCCTGTAAAGTACTTTGAAATATTACAAATTAAACCCTTTACGAATTTTTTACATACATATTTCTGAATATGACACAAAAAATTTCAGAGCATTCAGATACTTTGGACATCCTGTAAAATGCATCCTGTTGTAAAGTTTTGGTAGAATATATTGCAATTCTTCGGAGTGTTGGATATTTTTCAACCAACTGTAACGTACTTTGTGTGTGTGTGTGTGTGTGTGTGTGTGTGTGTGTGTGTGTGTGTTGTAGTGTGGGTGTGTAGTGCGGAGAGTAGTGCGAGATAGAACGCGCTTGCACCCCTGCAGGTTGGGGGGTAAGAATAGGCCCGCGGTATTCCTGCCTGTCGTAAGAGGCGACTAAAAGGAGTCTCATCTGTTTCGGCCTTTAATGTGATGGTCCCCTAAGGGGTTTGATCAATACGTTTCCAAATTTTCCGTTAGTGCGTACCATTTGGGGAAGGACGCCTTACGTGGTGCATCTTAAATCCATCTTGCCCTAAGATCTGGCACACCTGATATTTTTATGGAGTTGGACTTACATCGAGCTTCCGGCCACATCCGTTGCAGTGTGTTCTGGATAGCATACCTTCCCTCCATTGTACACATCCATCTTTGCCCTCGTCATGTACATGGATATTTCGACACCCGACATCCAGCACAGTAGCCAGTCCGTTGTGGTGGGGTCGTCATGTACCCTCTTGGTGGTAGCCCCCTGACTACACAGGGATCGCACTGCTGATGCCTGAGCTGCTACCTCCCCACGTATGCCGAGGAGTAGATGCTTATCTCTCTGGGGCATCGGGACTCCCGGGAAAGGCCATCCTGCCAGATGGTCTTTGCTGTGGCTGGGTGGCGCCCGTGGGGAGAGCCCCTGGTCGGAGTGGGTGGCATCAGGGCGGATGACCCGCAATGAAGCGTGGTACATCATCTCTCGCTGGTGGGCCTCCACCAGCAGTCTCTAAGCGATCGAGGTCTAACCTCAATGGGAAGACATTTGATCCAAGATCATTTCCCTCCCTGGCCACTCCATGGGAGGAATGTATGGCTACGGAAGGCGGTGCAGATTATTCACCCCAGTATCTAGTCTGTACCCGAGTCGATGGTGAATATTTTATGTCAACCAAGCCCCAATTTTTTGTGGAGCACGTAGAGGACAAGTTCGGGGAGGTGAAGGGCTTGTCTGAAATGCGCTCTGGTTCCGTTCTCTTCCAGACAGCATCCTCTGCCCAGTCATGGAGGTTGCTCGCTTGCAATAAGTTAGGGGACGTTTCTGTCAGCATCACACCGCATGAGAGTCTCAATATGGTCCAGGGTATTATATTCCACAGGGATCTCCTTCTGCAGTCGGACGATGAACTACGCGCCAACCTAGAATGACGGGGTGTTCAATTCGTCCGGCGCGTCCATCGGGGTCCGAGGGATAAACAGGTGGCCACCAGTGCCTTCATCTTGGCCTTTGAGGGTGACGTCTTACCCGAAAAGGTCAAGGTGATGGTTTACCACTGTAATGTGAAACCATATATCCCTCCTCCGATGCGGTGTTTTAATGCTGGAAGTTCGGGCACATGTCATCCCGCTGTACTTCCAGCATCACATGTCGAGATTGTGGACATCCTTCACATCCCAATACTCCATGTGCTCCGCCTCCCATCTGTGTTAACTGCAGAGAACACCATTCCCCCTGCTCGCCGGACTGTCGGATATTCCAGAAAGAACGGAAGATAATGGAATATAAGACCTTGGACCGCCTGACCTACTCAGAGGCGAGGCGGAAATATGAGAGGCTCCATCCTGTGCCAATGACATCGACGTACGCCGCTGCTGCTACGGCGGTTCTCCCATCTCCTGTGTCGTCCCGTCCAGTTGGATCTATGATTGGTCAAAATCCACTAGCCCCCTTGAGTGTGGGGAGCACTTCACACCCTGTTGCTCCTGCTCCATCTACTTCAGGAGCAACACCCCCCAAACCATCAGGGACATCAGTTCCCCCTTCCCAGCTGGAGAAGCGTAAGACTTCTTCGGCTAATCTCGCCTGGAAGGGGTCCCTTGGGGACCTACCTTCGCAAGTTCCAACCAGTGGAAAAGCGGACACCCACAAGTGGCTGAAACAACCACCAGTCCCTGGTCGTAGGCCCTGAGACTGACCCAGTGAAGCCCTCCAAGCCTGAACCACCGAAGGCACAGCGAGAGAAACAGAAGAAGAAGAAAGTCCCCAGGGCTAACGACATTGCGGTTGCACCCATCCCACTGCTTCCTACAAGCTCTGCGTCTGAGGACGAGGTGGAGATTCTGGCGTCTGCTGAGGACCTTGATCTCGCCGGTCCCTCAGACTCCATGGAAAGCACTAGCACAGGTGCTCAATCGGAGGCAGCAGGTGACCCAGCGGCGTAATCTGCCTTCCCAATCCCGTCACGCCTTTCTCAGACATGGACAATACCATCCTCTAGTGGAACTGCAGCGGTTTCTTCCACCATCTCGCTGAGCTCCGCCAACTTATCAGCCTTCACCCTTTCTTCTGCATTGCACTTCAGGAAACTTGGTTTCCAGCTATGCGAACCCCTGCCCTCCGTGGCTATCGGGGTTATTATAAGAACCGAGCAGCTTATGAAAGGGTGTCTGGTGGCGTCTGCATATATGACCTTAACTCTCCTCACAGCGAGTCTGTCCCTCTACATACAGCTTTAGAGGCTGTCGCTGTTCCGGTGTGGACGCCACAGGCTGTTACTGTCTGCAGTCTTTACCTTCCACCGGATGGTGATGTCGTGCAGCATGTCCTGGCTGCGCTGATAGGCCAATTGCCGCCACCTTTCTTTTTACTGGGCGACTTTAACGCCAATAACCCTCTGTAGGGTGGGTCAGTGGCAACAGGTCGAGGCGTCACCGTTGAGCATTTATTGGCGCAGCTCGATCTCTCGATTTTAAATGATGGTGCCTCCACACACTTCAGTGTGCCGCATGGCACATACTCCGCCATTGACCTATCGATCTGTAGCCCGAGACCGTCTGTCCAATGTAGTGTGCATGACGACCTGTGTGGTAGTGACCATTTTCCAATCTTTCTGTCACTGCCACGGCGTCACTCTTCTGGGCGCCCCAGCAGATGGGCTATGAATAAGGCTGACTGGGATTTGTTCTCCTCCATTGCCGCTATTGAGCCTCTCATTAGTGACGACATTGATGCGGTGGTTCACTCAGTCACCACCAGCATCGTTACTGCCGCAGAATCTGCCATTCCCAGTTCTTCTGGGTCCCCTCGGCGGCGGACGGTGCCTTGATGGTCGCCTGAGATCTCTGAGGCGATTAAAGATCGCCGGCGGGCGCTACAGCGTCACAAGCGACATCCCTGCATTGAACACCTCATCACCTTCAAACGGCTGCGTGCGCGGGCCCGCCGCCTTATCCGCCAAAGCAAGCAGGAGTGTTGGGAGCGGTATGTGTCCACCATTGGCCTCCATGTCTCTCCATCGCAGGTCTGGGCCAAGATCCGACGCCTCTATGGCTATCGGACCCCTGTCAGCGTCACTGCGCTGTCACTGAATGGAGCAGTTTGTACAGACTCCGACGAAATTGTCAACAGCTTGGCAGAGCATTTTGCTCTTAGTTCCGCTTCTTCCAATTACCCACTGGCCTTCCGCTCCATTAAAGAGCGGATGGAACGTCGGAGCCTTTCTTTTCGCACCCACCGTTCTGAATCCTACAATGCTCCCTTAAGTGAGTGGGAATTTCACAGCGCCCTTGCTGCTTGCCCTGATACCGCTCCTGGGCCAGATCGCATTCACTGTCAGATGCTGAAACACCTTTCAGTGGACTGCAAGCGACGCCTCCTCGACCTTTACAACCGTCTCTGGGTCGAGGGTGAGTTTCCGTCGCACTGGCGGGAAAGCATTGTCATCCCCGTTTTGAAACCGCCCAAGAGCCCTTTGGAGGTGGACAGCTACTGCCCCATTAGCCTCACCAACGTTCTTTGCAAGCTTCTCGAACGGATGGTGAGCCGGCGCTTGAGTCTCGGGGCCTTCTGGCTCCGTCTCGGGTTCCGTAAAGGCCGCTCCGCCACCGACAATCTGGTGAGTCTGGAGTCGGCCATCCGTACTGCCTTTCCCGCCGTCAGCACCTGGTCGCTGTCTTTTTCGACATGCGGAAGGCGTACGATACGACATGGCGTCATCACATCCTTTCTACGCTTCATGGATGGGGTCTTCGGGGCCCTCTGCCGATCCTTATCCGAAATTTTCTGTCGAATCGTACCTCCCGCGGCCTCTCATAGTTCCTCCCGAGTCCAGGAGAACGGGGTACCACAGGTATCTGTCCTCAGTGTCTGCCTGTTTTTAATCGCAATAAACGGGCTCGCTGCAGCGGTGGGAAATTCTGTCTCCGCTTCCCTGTATGCTGACGACTTCTGCCTTTACTACAGCTCTACTGGCATTGCAGCTGTTGAACGTCAGCTACAGGGCGCTATCCGCAAGGCGCAGTCTTGGGCTGTAGCGCATGGTTTTCAGTTTTCGGCTGCCAAGACCCGCGTTAGGCATTTCTGCCGGCGCCGAACGGTCCATCCTGAGCCGCGGCTTTATCTTGCCGACGAACTCCTTGCTGTGGTGGAGACACACGGGTTTTTGGGTGTAGTTTTTGATGCCCGGCTGACTTGGCTGCCTCATATTCGGCAGCTTAAAAAGGCGTGTTGACGGCATCTAAATGCTCTGAGATGCATGAGCCACACCCGCTGGGGCGCCGACCGATCTACCCTGTTACGGCTCTACAAGGCGTTAATCCCGTCTGGATTATGGGAGCCTGGCTTATGGCTCAGCATCCCCATCTGCGTTGCGGGTGCTGGACCCAATACTACACAGCGGGATACGCCTTGCCACTGGTGCTTTCCGAACCAGCCCTGTGGACAGCATACTCGTGGAGGCAGGTGTCCCTCCACTGCGGTTACGGCGCCAACGTTTGCTGGCCGCTTATGCTGTCCATGTTTTTGGCTTGCCCGGGCATCCAAACTATCGTCTCCTGTTCCCGCAATCGGTCGTCCATCTGCCAGAATGTCGGCCCGGTCAGGCTGTACGATCGCGGTCCGCGTCGAAGAACTTCTCTCCGGGCTTAGGGTTTTCATTGTTCCACCTCCTTTCCGGGCCACTTTGCGTACACCCCCATGGTGTGTTCCTCGCCCTTGCCTTCGGCTCGATTTGGCACAGGGCCCGAAGGACTCAGTCCCTCCAGAGGCCTTCCGCCGCCGCTTTTATTCCATCCTGGCCACGTATCAGGGCTCTGGAATTGTATACACTGACGGTTCGATGGTTGCTGGTCGTGTCGCTTACGCGCTAACTCTAGGGGACCATTCCGAACAACGTTCCTTGCCGGATGGCTGCAGCGTTTACACTGCTGAGCTGGTCGCCATCTTTCGTGCCCTAGAGTATATCCGCTCCTGCTCAGGTGAGTCCTTCGTTATCTGTAGCGATTCCCTGAGCGGTTTACGAGCTCTCGACCAGTGTTTCCCTCGTTCTCGTCTGGTAATGGCTATCCATGAGTCCCTGTATACTCTTGCCCGTTGCGGCCGCTCTGTGGTCTTTGTGTGGACCCCCGGTCATGTCGGTATCCCGGGCAATGAACGTGTTGACCGCCTGGCCAAACAGGCCACCAGTGAACCCACTCTAGACATTGGCCTTCCGGAGACTGATTTGAGTGCAGTCTTACGCCGCCAAGTTATCTCGCTTTGGGACGCTGAATGGCGCGGTCTGGCCACCCCTAACATTCTCCGTGCCGTCAAGGAGACGACGACTGTGTGGCACTCCTCCTTGCGAGTCTCTCGCAAGGAGTCTGTCGTCCTCTGCCGACTGCGTATTGGGCACACACGGATGACCCACGGCCACTTATTGCGCCGTGAGGACCCACCTCAATGTCGCTGCGGCTCGGCATTGACAGTAGTCCACATTTTGTTGGACTGTCCACTTTTATCTGTGCTCAGGCAGACGTTTGCGCTGCCTGACACGCTCTCTGCCCTTTTAATAGATGACTCTGCCATGGTGGACTTAGTTTTGCGTTTTATTCGGGCAGGGGGTTTTTATCGTTTAATCTGTTTGATTTTTAGTGTTGATTCTGGCTTTTAGCCTCTGATTTTAAACTGAGTTTTTAATGTGTTTTTGGTGGTTGGCTTTTCCTCTTTTTTTTTCTCTATGGTCGGCCAACCACCGTCACACTCTGTGTGTTTTAATTTGTTTTGTCTGATCTTTGTCGGAGTATTTCTTGTCCTGTGTCGTCTGCTGTCTTTCCTGTTGTTCGTTTTTTATTCTCTTGGTTTTTTTTTTTTTTTTTTTTTTTTTTTTTTTTGGGTAAAGGGACCGATGACCATAGCAGTCTGGTCCCTTTAATCTCACAAACCAACCAACAACGCGCTTGGTCACGATGTATCTAGCCCAGAGACTCTCTGGTGCCACTGTACATTTCGGAATGTTCGTGTTTTCTCCCGTATTATCCCCTACAGCCTGTTGACGTTCGATTGACATAACGCGCACCTAGTGTACCGCTAGCATCTCCTGAGTTGATTTGTCGTGGAGTCAGAACTTTGCACCTCCTGTGGCAGGACAGTTGATTGCTGTTACGCTGTTACAAATCAAACGGCGTCGACCATTGCGTCCTGGACTACCGTGGTTAGCCCTTGAACCACTCCATCTACGTTTGCTGTGCAAGTAATAGCATGAATTTATGGGATACGAATATGGAGCGATTCTTTGATCGTAGTTCGCTTCCCGGCGTCTTTCTGAGGGCTGCAATGTCTCCCCTGTTACAGTATAAATGGTAAGTGGTCGGATTACACAGGTGACAACCAACAGCACTCTTTTGTAGGGAAAACTAACCACCTAAGGCAAGTTTAAGTACAATAGACAGACGCAGGCAAAATGACATTGGTGAGACCTGGTCCTCGATAATACTGATTGCCTCCGCCGTCTGCATTCCTAAAGCCAGATATCGAGTAACATGACAATTGACCCTTACGGCTCATCTTCAGTTCAATACATGTTACAGGACCGCTGCTATTGGTCTACAATACATCGCCGTTGGCCAGCAACAACGGTGACTTCCCCATCACTAACAATCCAAGCATCGTTGCCTGAAATGTCGATGTTGGCAGCATAATCTGCCTGCAGCCCTACCACCCTTCTACTCGCATGAGTCTCCCCTTCCCACGACTTGCGGGGGCAGTTTCTTCCCTCTGACTTGCATCGTTACAGTTCGAAAGCTTCTGTGTACTACACCTGGGTAACCGAACCCAGAAGTATGGATAGTATCACAATCCCTCATCTTGAGGAATCCACGAAAGCACTTTATTAGGTGATCATGAAGCGCTTGCAGCCATGGAGGGGCTCAGTTCTCTTTCCTTTTTTTTTATTTTATTTTTTTTTATTTGAGACTTTGTAATAGTTTAAGCTATAGCCACGAATACTTAGAGCTGTATTATTCGAACTCTAAAATGAGAACTGTAAGTACGTTAAATCTCACAAGTAACAGGTACAGCATCAGAGTGAGAATTTCGCCCGAAGAACGCAAACACTTGATGGAGCATCTTGAACTTGCTACGCCAGTCAATATTTAACGTGTATGAAGTTCACAGCAGTTAGATCCAGGCTTGATACCGCAGAGGTGGCTGCGGAACTTTGCACTCTCGCTGCGCAGCTGGGTAGGTGGGAGGAGTGGAGGCACGCTCACCAGAGTCACAGAACTCCGTGGGCACTCAGCACGCTTCCAGAGTGGAGACCAAGTGGCGAAACTGTCCTGCCCGCAGTCGGAATAATAATGGTAGCAGCATTAATTACAGACACTTTCTATAGTTGTGTTAATTACGGATATTTCCTAGCCGGCCGCTGGTGGCCGAGCGGTTCTGGCGCTACAGTCTGGAACCGCGCGACCGCTACGGTCGCAGGTACGAATCCTGCCTCGGGCATGGATGTGTGTGTTGTCCTTAGGTTAGTTAGGTTTAAGTAGTTCTAAGTTCAAGGGGACTTATGACCTCAGCAGTTGAGTCCCATAGTGCTCAGAGCCATTTGAACCATTTTTGATATTTCCTATAGACTCATTGAATATCTCAAACACACGAGTTTATTTTAGTTGAAATATATACGTATTGAAGTTCATTACAAATTTTGAGGAAACTCGCACTAATATCCGCCGTTTATAAAAATCATTTAAGAAATAAAAATTTAGTTAATACTGAAACAAAATACAATCCATCAGTTTCAGAAAGTGACAAACTCTTCAGCACAAAAATTGTTGCAATGTTTCTCAGTATCTCATTTAATACTACACTCCTGGAAATTGAAATAGGAACACCGTGAATTCATTGTCCCAGGAAGGGGAAACTTTATTGACACATTCCTGGGGTCAGATACATCACATGATCACACTGACAGAACCACAGGCACATAGACACAGGCAACAGAGCATGCACAATGTCGGCACTAGTACAGTGTATATCCACCTTTCGCAGCAATGCAGGCTGCTATTCTCCCATGGAGACGATCGTAGAGATGCTGGATGTAGTCCTGTGGAACGGCTTGCCATGCCATTTCCACCTGGCGCCTCAGTTGGACCAGCGTTCGTGCTGGACGTGCAGACCGCGTGAGACGACGCTTCATCCAGTCCCAAACATGCTCAATGGGGGACAGATCCGGAGATCTTGCTGGCCAGGGTAGTTGACTTACACCTTCTAGAGCACGTTGGGTGGCACGGGATACATGCGGACGTGCATTGTCCTGTTGGAACAGCAAGTTCCCTTGCCGGTCTAGGAATGGTAGAACGATGGGTTCGATGACGGTTTGGATGTACCGTGCACTATTCAGTGTCCCCTCGACGATCACCAGTGGTGTACGGCCAGTGTAGGAGATCGCTCCCCACACCATGATGCCGGGTGTTGGCCCTGTGTGCCTCGGTCGTATGCAGTCCTGATTGTGGCGCTCACCTGCACGGCGCCAAACACGCATACCACCATCATTGGCACCAAGGCAGAAGCGACTCTCATCGCTGAAGACGACACGTCTCCATTCGTCCCTCCATTCACGCCTGTCGCGACACCACTGGAGGCGGGCTGCACGATGTTGGGGCGTGAGCGGAAGACGGCCTAACGGTGTGCGGGACCGTAGCCCAGCTTCATGGAGACGGTTGCGAATGGTCCTCGCCGATACCCCAGGAGCAACAGTGTCCCTAATTTGCTGGCAAGTGGCGGTGCGGTCCCCTACGGCACTGCGTAGGATCCTACGGTCTTGGCGTGCATCCGTGCGTCGCTGCGGTCCGGTCCCAGGTCGACGGGCACGTGCACCTTCCGCCGACCACTGGCGACAACATCGATGTACTGTGGAGACCTCACGCCCCACGTGTTGAGCAATTCGGCGGTACGTCCACCCGGCCTCCCGCATGCCCACTATACGCCCTCGCTCAAAGTCCGTCAACTGCACATACGGTTCACGTCCACGCTGTCGCGGCATGCTACCAGTGTTAAAGACTGCGATGGAGCTCCGTATGCCACGGCAAACTGGCTGACACTGACGGCGGCGGTGCACAAATGCTGCGCAGCTAGCGCCATTCGACGGCCAACACCGCGGTTCCTGGTGTGTCCGCTGTGCCGTGCGTGTGATCATTGCTCTCGCAGTGTCCGGAGCAAGTATGGTGGGTCTGACACACCGGTGTCAATGTGTTCTTTTTTCCATACCCATGAGTGTATTTCGATTTAATCCCTACCTTAATATGGCGTGGCATCAGAACTACCAGATTTCGGAGATCTTCTGGTTTAACCACTCGGAACTATGAATTCATGATGGCCTCTTGCAGTTCCCTCTCGCTACGGGGATTTAGTCGTGCTTAAGTTTCAGCCTTGACCAGTAAGTTCTCAAATGGGTTGGGGTCGGAACTGTTACAATGCCAAGTCAGCAGAGTAATGCTACGGTCAGCGAACCATTTGTTAATGATTCTAGCTCTCTGTGACCTAGGGCACAGTCTTGCTGAAAGATGATCTAACTGTTATTACCGCGAAACAAATCACTGACAGGGGGCAGCAGTTTTAATATTGAGACTTCTTCTCGGTACTTTTCGGATTAATGTTGCCCTGTGTAGCACCTAGGGATGCCTATTGCCATGTCTTGCCACGCAATCTCTTATCGTGATACTGATGAGATGCTTCATATTGGTAATGGCGCACTCAGACACCAAGTTTTCGTCTGAACGATGACCAACGAAGTTAATTACATCGCTTCCAAAAATGTTGATCCTAGCCTCGTCACAGAAAGTGACTGCAGCTCAGTCTTCTTCCCATGGCTCTCCCTGTGTTCTAAAACTTCTGGCATACGTTTTCCATCCGCATTCCATTCAGATTTGGCTTTTTTCTTGGAGTTCTCTCTCACATATTTTTCTGTAATTGCATGTTATATAAATGGAAGAACGGGACTGAGGCTTGTCGATTATTTGAGTAATCGGATATTCCACAGCATAAATTTATGGAACTGTATAAAAAATGGAACAATATAAAAATGTATAGCTAACACTTGGTTGAAGAATCATAAAAGAAGGTTGTACACATGGAAGAAGCCTGGAGATACTGACAGGTTTCAAATAGATTATATAATGGAAAACAGAGATTTAGGAACCAGGTTTTAAATTCTAAGACATTTCCAGGGGCAGATGTGAACTCTGACCACAATCTATTGGTTATGAACTGTTGATTAAAACTGACGAAACTGCAAAAAGGTGGGAATTTAAGCAGATGGGACCTGGATAAACTGACTAAACCAGAGGTTGTTCAGAGTTTCAGGGAGAGCGTAAGGGAACAATTGACAAGAATGGGAGAAAGAAATACAGTAGGAGAAGAATGGGTAGGTTTGAGGGATGAAGTAGTGAAGGCAGCAGATGATCAATTAGGTAAAAAGACGAGGGCTAGTAGAAATCCTTGGGTAACAGAAGAAATATTGAATTTTATTGATGAAAGGAGAAAATATAAAAACGCAGTAAATGAAGCAGGCAAAAAGGAATACAAACGTCGCAAAAATGAGATCGACAGGAAGTGCAAAATGGCTAAGCAGGGATGGCTAGAGGACAAATGTAGGATGTAAAGGCTTATCTCACTAGGGGTAAGATAGATACTGCCTAGAGGAAAATTAAGGAGACCTTTGGAGAAAAGAGAATCACTTGTATCAATATCAAGAGCTCTGATGGAACCCAGTTCTAAGCAAAGAAAGGAAACCAGAAAGGTGGAAGGAGTATATTATGAGGGTCTATACAATGGCGATGTACTTGAGGGAAATACTATGGAAGTGGAAATGGATGTAGATGAAGATGACATGGGAGATACGATATTGCGTGAAGAGTTTGACAGAGCACTGAAAGACCTGAGTCGAAATAAGGACCCGGGAGTAGATAACATTCCATTACAACTACTGACAGCTTTGGGAGAGCCAGTCCTGACAAAACTCTACCGTCTGGTGAGCAAGATGTATGAAACAGGTGAAATACCCTCAGACTTCAAGAAGAATATAATAATCCCAATCCCAAAGAAAGCAGGTGTTGACAGATGTGAAAATTACCGAACTATCAGTTTCATAAGTCACGGCTGCAAAATACTAACGCGAATTCATTACAGACAATGGAAAAATTAGTAGAAGCCGACCTTGGCGAAGACCACTTTGGATTCCGTAGAAATATTGGAACACGTGAGGCAATACTGACCCTAAGGCTTATCTTAGAAGCTAGATTAAGGAAAGGCAAACCTACATTTCTAGCATTTGTAGACTTAGAGAAAGCTTTTGACAATGTTGACTGGAATACTCTCTTTCAAATTCTGAAGGTGGCAGGGGTAAAATACAGGGAGCGAAAGGCTATTTACAATTTGTATAGAAACCAAATGGCTGTTATAAGAGTTGAGGGGCATGAAAGGGAAGCAGTGGTTGGGAAGGGAGTGAGACAGGGTTGTACCCTCTCCCCGATGTTATTCATACTGTATATAGAGCAAGCAGTGAAGGAAACAAAAGAAAAATTCGGAGTAGGTATTAAAATCCATGGAGAAAAAAATTAAAACTTTTAGGTTCGCCGATGACATTGTAATTCTGTCAGAGACAGCAAAGGACTTGGAAGAGCAGTTGAACGGAATGGATGGTGTCTTGAAGGGAGGATATAAGACGAACATCAACAAAAGCAAAACGAGGATAATGGAATGTAGTCGAATTAAGTCGGGTGATGCTGAGGGAATTAGATTAGGACATGAGACACTTAAAGTAGTAAAGGAGTTTTGCTAATTGGGGAGCAAAATAACTGATGATGGCCGAAGTAGAGAGGATATAAAATGCAGACTGGCAATGGGAAGGAAAGCGTTTCTGAAGAAGAGAAATTTGTTAACATCGAGTATTGATTTAAGTGTTAGGAAGTCGTTTTTGAAAGTATTTGTATGGAGTGTAGCCATGTATGGAAGTGAAACATGGACGATAAACAGCTTAGACAAGAAGAGAATAGAAGCTTTCGAAATGTGGTGCTACAGAAGAATACTGAAGATTAGATGGGTCGATCACATAACTAATGAAGAAGTGTTGAATAGGATTGGGGAGAAGAGAAGTTTGTGGCATCACTTGACTAGAAGAAGTGATCCGTTCGTAGGACATGTTCTGAGGCATCAAGGGGTCGCCAATTTAGTATTGGAGGGTGCGTGGAGGGTAAAAATCGTAGAGGGAGACCAAGAGATGAATACACCAAGCAGATTCAGAAGGATGTAGGTTGCAGTAGGTACTGGGAGATGAAGAAGCTTGCACAGGATAGAGTAGCATGGAGAGCTGCATCAAACTAGTCTCAGGACTGAAGATCACAACAACAACATAAAAAATATTCCCTAAATTTAAGACTGTTGGTTGTCTCATTTCTACAAGACACAAAGCTTTTCTCCGTTCGATAAGAAAATTCAGTCACTGACCACTTCAGGATGCCACTTACATTTTTACGCCGGCAGAGAAACGCTACAGAGTCTACGGCAGTCTTGATCGGTCAATGCCGGCCGGTTTTACCGAGCGGTTCTAGGCGCTTCAGTCCGGATCCGCGCTGCTGCTACGGTCGTTGGTTCGAGTCCTGCCTCGGGCGTGGATGTGTGTGACGTCCTTAGGTTAGTCAGGTTTAAGCAGTTCTATGTGTAGGGGACTGATGACCTCAGATGTTAAGTCCCATAGTTCCTGGAGCCATTTGAACCATTTGATCGGTCAATATGGTTTTTCTGCCGTTTCTTCGAACAGTTTTGGGAGACCCTGTTCTTCATGCTGCTTGTAGAATTTCTCGACACACAACTTCACCGCGTCCCGACCAAGTCATTTATTTGTTTCTCCATTAGCATAATGTTCATCACGAAATGTTATTAGCTTACTCCTTTTACTCGGTTTCCAGCCAGCACGTTAGGATAAGGGAGACATTGATTTCGGTGCTGTCTCCCGTCTCAACTCACTTCAATTTACAGAAATCTTACACTTTAACGTGTACCAAAGATCGGTGATGTGAGCAAGAAATTGGTTGATAAAGCGCAGAAACACTGCTTAACATTTATCAGTTAATGTATTATAGAGGCCATTTCATCTATTAAAATATTGAAGTTAACATAAAATCCAAATTTTTGTAATTCGCAGCTACAGCAACTTAATGATAGAGTATTTCCAATGAACAGCTTCTTTCACCCCTTTGAAAGAATGTTTCTTCATGGGCTGCAGTCAGCTAATGCATAGGGTCGTCTATGATCGCTCGCAAATTGTCATGTACAACAGATACTGTGATGACCGCAAAATAAATCAGATTAAGTAGACTAACTTTCATTGTTCACATGTGTAACAAAATTCTTATTACCTACATAATAAAAGTAGGTCATATCTTAATAACATACTGCAGACTCGAAGTATGGAGGTACGTTAGCACGGTAGTGAACAAAAATAAAAACATCTGAAGAAATTATTAATGTCTGCAGGAGAAAACGGCTGCAAAAGTTTGCCCTTCTAGCTCAGAGTTAAAAATAAACAAACTACATACAATAACTAACACTTCGAGCTCCACTTAACTTTCAAACGACCAAGACAAAGTCATATATCATATAATCTGTGACAACGTATTTAGCAACAACACCAGGTACGTTTTAACTTAATGACTAAAGACTGGTATAACGTTCCCTGGCCACCCATGTGGTTCATAATTTTAGACACATTACAGTAAGGATCATGCTAAGCATTCAGCCAATAGAACTCTATGAAAGGACCATGTATCGCTCACACACCCCGCCTACAACAGCAACAATCTCCATCATCACAGACACGAATACCTTCGAAGTGGCGCCCATAATGGCTATAGCTTAGTCGGTATGGCGCTGCCTGCGATCCGAAATAGACGACTTGTCCGAGCCAAAACACCAGAGGTGTAGTAACGAACCACAGGAACACACTGGCAGTTTCAGTTCCTCGAACTACAAGGAGATGACTCACTTGAAACAGTCTACATTGAAAGGGTCCACATTAGATAATACTAAGAATGTCCGGGTCGCATTCTACAGGTTGTTCGGAAATTCCCGTCACAAACTTGTTCAATAGACGAGAAGATGAAAAAGAGCTGATAGCTCCTCAGGTACACGTTTTAGAGGCCATGTTTACTAGAAATTTTTTCTTGTTTTGGTCCATACTTCCACCTCTGGATTTCATTACATTCTTAATAGCAACAGTATTGGTAGACGCATTCCTCTGTAACATTCGACTCGTTCGTTCCCGAACCAGCGACCCTTACCTCAAATGATTCGTTTATCCGTCTCCAGCATCCTTGAAAATCACGGACTCACCCTCTATATACATACATTTACAGGTACCGGCGCATTTAACTTCGACTCTCTGTAGCGCAGTTGGATGACGTTTCCGCACATGGGTTCCCATTCAAAATATTGTGGACGCACTCCCCTCTAAAACTACTACAAGTTTGTAACTGGAATTTCCGTACATCCTGCATATCTGTCTGAGCTGAGCGCATCTATCGACAACATATTCCCTCTTGGGATTTCGAATTTTCTATAATGAATGCGCCAAGATTTCGTTGAGAAGCCTGGTTTGGAACATCCACAGTGCCAGGAGCTTGTCCGAATTCTGCGACAGACAAAAAGAAACTTCATTCTGCAAAACCCGTCGTAAGCAGTCACATTGTTGCGCCGTCCCGTTTAATGTACAGTACACTAACACTCGCAGCTCACACTGCCAATTCCCGCAGTCAGCTTACGATCACCAAGGAACGTTCTGTTCGCTGACTGTCAGCTGAATCCCTTCGCGGCCGCTCCGGCCTGCTCTCTCGAATTCGGCACACGTGGAGCCATACGGCTGGAGTGAACAACAATGTATCTTGAAACGGCACGAACTACAACAATGTATTGTTGAATAGTACATTACACAAGTGATCAGAACCCTCAGTGGATAAGTCAATAGCAATACACACTCACTTTTTGATATGTCGGAACGAAACCAGTGACAAACGTGTTTTGCTGCTGCACAACCATACAAAATAGCGATGTTTTTAAATCAATGTCAGTTAAGTCCATTTACACTCCTGGAAATTGAAATAAGAACACCGTGAATTCATTGTCCCAGGAAGGGGAAACATTATTGACACATTCCTGGGGTCAGATACATCACATGATCACACTGACAGAACCACAGGCACATAGACACAGGCAACAGAGCATGCACTATGTCGGCACTAGTACAGTGTATATCCACTTTTCGCAGCAATGCACGCTGCTATTCTCCCATGGAGACGATCGTAGAGATGCTGAATGTAGTCCTGTGGAACGGCTTGCCATGCCATTTCCACCTGGCGCCTCAGTTGGACCAGCGTTCGTGCTGGACGTGCAGACCGCGTGAGACGACGCTTCATCCAGTCCCAAACATGCTCAATGGGGGACAGATCCGGAGATCTTGCTGGCCAGGGTAGTTGACTTACACCTTCTAGAGCACGTTGGGTGGCACGGGATACATGCGGACGTGCATTGTCCTGTTGGAACAGCAAGTTCCCTTGCCGGTCTAGGAATGGTAGAACGATGGGTTCGATGACGGTTTGGATGTACCGTGCACTATTCAGTGTCCCCTCGACGATCACCAGTGGTGTACAGCCAGTGTAGGAGATCGCCCCCCACACCATGATGCCGGGTGTTGGCCCTGTGTGCCTCGGTCGTATGCAGTCCTGATTGTGGCGCTCACCTGCACGGCGCCAAACACGCATACGACCATCATTGGCACCAAGGCAGAAGCGACTCTCATCGCTGAAGACGACACGTCTCCATTCGTCCCTCCGTTCACGCCTGTCGCGACACCACTGGAGGCGGGCTGCACGATGTTGGGGCGTGAGCGGAAGACGGCCTAACGGTGTGCTGGACCGTAGCCCAGCTTCATGGAGACGGTTGCGAATGGTCCTCGCCGATACCCCAGGAGCAACAGTGTCCCTAATTTGCTGGGAAGTGGCGGTGCGGTCCCCTACGTCACAGCGTAGGATCCTACGGTCTTGGCGTGCATCCGTGCGTCGCTGCGGTCTGGTCCCAGGTCGACGGGCACTTGCACCTTCCGCCGACCACTGGCGACAACATCGATGTACTGTGGAGACCTCACGCCCCACGTGTTGAGCAATTCGGCGGTACGTCCACCCGGCCTCCCGCATGCCCACTATACGCCCTCGCTCAAAGTCCGTCAACTGCACATACGGTTCACGTCCACGCTGTCGCGGCATGCTACCAGTGTTAAAGACTGCGATGGAGCTCCGTATGCCACGGCAAACTGGCTGACACTGACGGCGGCGGTGCACAAATGCTGCGCAGCTAGCGCCATTCGACGGCCAACACCGCGGTTCCTGGTGTGTCCGCTGTGCCGTGCGTGTGATCATTGCTCTCGCAGTGTCCGGAGCAAGTATGGTGGGTCTGACACACCGGTGTCAATGTGTTCTTTTTTCCATTTCCAGGAGTGTACATTTAATAAAATTATAACCCCCCCCTTCCATGAACCATGGACCTTGCCGTTGGTGGGAAGGCTTACGTGCCTCACCGATACAGATAGCCGTACCGTAGCTGCAACCACAACGGAGGGGCATCTGTTGAGAGGCCAGACAAACGCGTGGTTCCTGAAGAGGGGCAGCACCCTTTTCAGTAGTTGCATGGGGCAACAGTCTGGATGATTGACTGATCTGGCCTTGCAACATTAAACAAAACGACCTTGCTGTGCTGGTACTGCGAACGGATGAAAGCAAGGGGAAACTACAGCAGTAATTTTTCCCGCGGGTATGCAGCTTTACTGTATGGTTAATGATGATGCCATCCTCTTGGATAAAATATTCCGGAGGTAAAATAGTCCCCCATTCGGATCTCCGGGCGGGGACTACTCACAAGGGAACCTCCCCATCGCACCCCCCTCAGATTTAGTCATAAGTTGGCACAGTGGATAAGCCTTGAAAAACTGAACACAGATCAATCGAGAAAACAGGAAGAAGTTGTGTGGAACTATGAAAAAATAAACAAAATATACACACTGAGTAGTCTATGCGCAATATAGGCAACATCATGGCTAATATGAACACAGGCGTGCCATGATCCCGTGGTTAGCGTGAGCAGCTGCGGAACGAGAGGTTCTCGGTTCAAGTCTTCCCTCGAGTGAATAGCCGGCACGGTAGCTCAGCGTATTCGGTCAGAGAGCCGGTTGGCCTCTGTAATAAAAAACTGAGTGGAACGATCAACCACCGAACTAGAACAGGATGTCTTGCGACGTCCGCAACGACCAAACGCAACGATCAATAAAAAAAAATAATAATAATAAATTCAAAGTTTACTTACTTTTTTTTAAAGAAAGTTATGATATGTCCGTTCGTTCATTGACGTCTCTGTTCACTGTAATAAGTTTAGCGTCTGTGTTTTGCGACCGCACCGCAAAACCGTGCGATTAGTAGACGAAAGGACGTGCCTCTCCAATGGGAATCCAAAACATTTGATCGCAAGGTCATAGGTCAACAGATTCCTCCACAGGAAAACACGTCTGATATATTCTGTACGACAATGGTGACGGCATGTGCGTCACATGACAGCAATATGTTGTCGAACCACCTAGCTTGTACACTTGGCGAATGGGTAAAAAGATTCTTCTACCTTGCCCGATGTGGATGTGATAATCACTCCCAAAAAAGTTATGAAAACATGAGAGTTTGTCACATAAACTGCAACAATTGAATGCAACAGTTTCACAGTCGCACAGTTTTCCCTGTGCTCTGTCAGAACATATGTTTTTAACGTTTTAAAATTTTTCCGTGTGTAGACCATCAAATCCTGCATATGTCCAAGGAAATCTGAACATGTCCTGGAATATTGGAGAGCGAATTTGATTAAGTGTGAGTGCCTGAACTTTGATAATTGTCTGAAAATAAAAAATTAAACTTATCACTCGAGGGGAGACTTCAAGCATGGACCTCTCGTTCCGCAGCTGCTCACGTTAACCACGGGACCACGACGCTCCTGTGTTCAAACTAGCCATGATGTTGCCTATCTTGCACATGGACTACTCAGTTTGTATATTTTGCTTATTTTTTCATAGTTCCACATAACTTCTTCCTGTTTTCTCGATTGATCCGTGTTCAGTTTTTCAAGGCCTATCCACTGTGCCAACTTATGTCTAAATCAGAGGGGGGTGCGATGGGGAGGTTCCCTTGTCAGGAGGACGTCGTTATCAGGAGAAAGAAAACTGGCGTTCTACGTATCGGACCGTGGAATGTCAGATCCCTTAATCGGGCAGGTAGGTTAGAAAATTTAAAAAGGGAAATGGATAGGTTAAAGTTAGATATAGTGGGAATTAGTGAAGTTCGGTGGCAGGAGGAACAAGACTTTTGGTCAGGCGAATACAGGGTTATAAATACAAAGTCAAATAGGGGTAATGCAGGAGTAGGTTTAATAATGAATAAAAAAATAGGAATGCGGGTAAGCTACTACAAGCAGCATAGTGAACGCATTGTTGTGGTCAAGATAGACACGAAGCCCACGCCTACTACAGTAGTACAAGTTTATATGCCAACTAGCTCTGCAGATGACGAAGAAATTGTAGAAATGTATGATGTAATAAAAGAAATTATTCAGATAGTGAAGGGAGACGAAAATTTAATAGTCATGGTTGACCGAAATTCGGTAGTAGGGAGTGAAGGAAATGAAGTAGGTGGATATGGATTGGGGCTAAGAAATGAAAGAGGAAACCGCCTGGTAGAATTTTGCGCAGAGCATAAGTTAATCATAGCTAACACTTGGTTCAAGAACCATAAAAAGGGTTGTATACATGGAAGAATCCTGAAGATACTAAAAGGTATCACATAGATTATATAATGGTTCAAATGGTTCAAATGGCTCTGAGCACTATGGGACTCAACTGCTGAGGTCATTAGTCCCCTAGAACTTAGAACTAGTTAAACCTAACTAACCTAAGGACAACACAAACATCCATGCCCGAGGCAGGATTCGAACCTGCGACCGTAGCGGTCTTGCGGTTCCAGACTGCAGCACCTTTAACCGCACGGCCACTTCGGCCGGCGATTATATAATGGTAAGACAGAGATTTAGGAACCAGGTTTTAAATTCTAAGACATTTCCAGGGGCAGATGTGGACTCTGACCACAATCTACTGGTTATGAACTGTAGATTAAAAGCCGGCCGCGGTGGTCTAGCGGTTCTAGGCGCTCAGTCAGGATCCGCGCGACTGCTACGGTCGCAGGTTCGAATCCTGCCTCGGGCATGGATGTGTGTGATGTCCTTAGGTTAGTTAGGTTTAAGTAGTTCTAAGTTCTAGGGGACTTATGACCACAGATGTTGAGTCCCATAGTGCTCAGAGCCATTTGAAAAATTTTTTTGTAGATTAAAACTGAAGAAACTGCAACAAGGTGGGAATTTAAGGAGATGGGACCTGGATAAACTGAAAGAACCAAAGGTTGTACAGAGTTTCAGGGAGAGCGTAAGAGAGCAAGTGGCAGGAATGGGGGAAAGAAATTCAGTACAAGAAGAATGGGTAGCTTTGAGGAATGAAGTAGTGAAGGCAGCAGAGGATCAAGTAGGTAAATAGACGAGGGCTAGTAGAAATCCTTGGGTAACAGGAGAAATATTGAATTTAATCGATGAAAGGAGAAAATATAAAAACGCAGTAAATGAAGCAGGCAAAAAGGAATACAAACGTCTCAAAAATGAGATCGACAGGAAGTGCAAAATGGCTAATCAGGGATGGCTAGAAGATAAATGTAATGATGTAGAGGCATATATCACTAGGGGTAAGATAGATACTGCTTACAGGAAAATTAAAGAGACCTTTGGAGAAAAGAGAATCACTTGTATGAATATCAAGAGCTCAGTTGGAAACCCAGTTCTAACCAAAGAAGGGAATGCAGAAAGGTGGAAGGAGTATATAGAGGGTCTATACAAGGGCGATGTACTTGAGGGCAATAAAATGGAAATGGAAGAGGATGTAGATGAAGATGAAATGGGAGATATGATACTGCGTGAAGAGTCTGACACAGAACTGAAAGACCTGAGGCGAAACAAGGCCCCGGGAGTAGACAACCTCCCATTAGAACTAATGACGGCCTTGGGAGAGCCAGTCCTGACAAAACTCTACCATCTGGTGAGCAAGATGTATGAGACAGGCTCAGACTTCAAGAAGAATATAATAATTCCAATCCCAAAGAAAGCAGGTGTTGACAGATGTGAAAATTACCGAACTATCAGTTTCATAAGTCACGGCTGCAAAATACTAACGCGAATTCTTTACAGACAATGGAAAAATTAGTAGAAGCCGACCTTGGCGAAGACCACTTTGGATTCCGTAGAAATATTGGAACACGTGAGGCAATACTGACCCTAAGGCTTATCTTAGAAGCTAGATTAAGGAAAGGCAAACCTACGTTTCTAGCATTTGTAGGCTTAGAGAAAGCTTTTGATAATGTTGACTGGAATACTCTCTTTGAAATTCTGAAGGTGGCAGGGGTAAAACACAGGGAGCGAAAGGCTATTTACAATTTGTATAGGAAACCAAATGGCACTTATAAGAGTTGAGGAGCATGGAAGGGAAGCAGTGGTTGGGAAGGTAGTGAGACAGGGTTGTACCCTCTCCCCGACGCTATTCAATCTGTATATTGAGCAAGCAGTGAAGGAAACAAAAGAAAAATTCGGAGTAGGTATTAAAATCCATGGAGAAAAAAATTAAAACTTTTAGGTTCGCCGATGACATTGTAATTCTGTCAGAGACAGCAAAGGACTTGGAAGAGTAGTTGAACGAATGGATGGTGTCTTGAAGGGAGGATATAAGATGAACATCAACAAAAGCAAAACGAGGATAGTGGAATGTAGTCGAATTAAGTCTGGTGATGCTGAGGGAATTAGACTAGGAAATGAGACACTTAAAGTAGTAAAGGAGTTTTGCTATTTGGGGAGCAAAATAACTGATGATGGTCGAAGTAGAGAGGATATAAAATGCAGACTGGCAATGGGAAGGAAAGCGTTTCTGAAGAAGAGAAATTTGTTAACATCGAGTATTGATTTAAGTGTTAGGAAGTCGTTTTTGAAAGTATTTGTATGGAGTGTAGCCATGTATGGAAGTGAAACATGGACGATAAACAGTTTAGACAAGAAGAGAATAGAAGCTTTCGAAATGTGGTGCTACAGAAGAATGCTGAAGATTAGATGGGTCGATCACATAACTAATGAAGAAGTGTTGAATAGGATTGGGGAGAAGAGAAGTTTGTGGCAAAACTTGACTAGAAGAAGGGATCCGTTGGTAGGACATGTTCTGAGGCATCAAGGAATCACCAATTTAGTATTGGAGGGCAGCGTGGAGGGTAAAAATCGTAGAGGGAGACGAAGAGATGAATACACCAAGCAGATTCAGAAGGATGTAGGTTGCAGTAGGTACTGGGAGATGAAGAAGCTTGCACAGGATAGAGTAGCATGGAGAGCTGCATCAAACCAGTTTCAGGACTGAAGATTACAACAACAACAAAATTATAACGGCCCCATTTTCTAAAAATTATGAGCATTTTTCTAAAAATGATTGTACAAGCCGTAAACAAAAAATAGAAGTTTAATTCATCGATTAAGTTTACCAGAACTCGCGTACATCTCGTAGCAACAAAATAAACGAACTTTTCAGTAAAATGTTCATGATTAACGACACTACTGTAGACGAATGCGGCAGATTAATTAGTATTACACTGAGAACTCTTCAACTATCAATTATTGTTTCTAAAAGTTTTATTCGACAAAGTAGACAATGTTTGCACTTCATTAAAACGTCCCACCCAATTTTACATAGCCTTTGCCATTTGATTTTTGTAATTAAACAGTCAATGAGCAGGGAGCACAATGTGGAAATTTCTCAAATGGTTCAAATGGTTCTGAGCACTATGGGACTTAACATCTGAGGTCATCAGTCCCCTAGACTTAGAACTACTTAAACCTAACTAACCTAAGGACATCACGCACATCCATGCCCGAGGCAGGATTCGAAACTGCGACCGTAGCAGCATCGCGGTTCCGGACTGAAGCGCCTAGAAGCGCTCGGCCACAACCCCCGGCGGAAATTTCTCATTTCTGCCAAGGCCAAGCCCATAGATTGCTATATTTGCCTTAACTTCCCTACGATATCAAATGGATAGTATGTGTCTGAATCGTGTGGCTGATTATGGCATGTGATTTTACACTAGATTGCATTTGATGAATGGAGACATGATTTAAAAGAGAGTAACTGTTTATTTATTGTGTATTCATGCAGGACGATTTCTTTCAATAACATTGTGAACACATCATTACCACTATATGGACGGAGGAATATACTGCTATATGACGTCACATCCCTTCATTTCAAGGTTTTAACCTGTAGCAATTGCAGAAGATTTGGTAATTTGGCATCTGACGTGTAGTTAGTTGGACTGTTTTCTCTGTGAGTCTCACCCAACGTTTCAAAATACTTTATTATCATTTCCCTTGATCAAATACTCGATCAATGACGGCTGCATAACAACTGCAATCGAGATTCAGCATATCCAGTGACTGTTCTTTTTTACTGCTTTCTTTTCACTTCTCTTTTTCGGTATTGTGAAGAGATAACACAGTTGGGAGCCCAAAGGCTCGCCATCAAAAGATAATATCCCTTTTAAAAGAAGCTATCTACCATAAAAATGTTTAGAGCTGAGGCGAAGTGCCCAGGTACTGCTCGAAGAAACCAGTGATACTGAGATGACTTCTGACTTTTAGAAAGAGAGGATGTCTGTGTGCGTGTATGGGGAGACAGAGATTGTAATGAAAAACGGGGGCTGAAATAAGGCAGGCATCGGAATCTACTCTTATGGGCAACTGTTTCAAAGACAACTACATAGATGGGTATGTGTGTTGTCCCCAGCCTAAGTTACTGTAAGTTAGATTAAGTAGTGTGCAAGCCTAGAGACCGATGACCTCAATAGTTTGGTCCCATAGGAACTTACTACAAATTTCCAAAATTTCCAACTACATCGTGGCCTATAATATCACATTAATTCCTGATAAGAGTGTCGCATCATGTAAGAATCTGCACGAGGTAACGGCCGTGGTGAGAAGCCATTATAATCACTGAACCACTGTTCTCATATCAGTGTGAGTAGTTTGGATCATAAATATTTCTGTCGTTATCGTGCCAGTTGTTCTCGGTTGGACTATCAGGTATATAGAGACCGAGAGAACACCCCAATTTCCTTGCAGTGCCATTCGAACTGAGCACCCTGGTAATGTATTGTCTTGTAGAACTTACAAGACTCCAGCATAGTGCTATTGGCTAACAGACGCTAGCACGTAATCGTAATCGAATAAAACTGTGATGCAATAGCTTAGATTCGTATTGGAGGAATAACACACAACGATAATGTCAATTATATTTGACAGCGATCATATTATGTCCCGAATTATAAGAAATTTACACACCCCTACTTTATTTTCACAGACGTGTCCATCCATCGGTTCTTCATTAATTGGGGAATCAACGCCTCTTCATCGATATTTATCTGCACACATCACTAGGACAGAGAAGTAAATAGATAAACAGTCTGCGTGGATTTTCGAGGTTCATTAATTGCATGTTATTTCGACAAATTGAGCAGCATGAGCAGTAAATTGAAACTGTTTCGAGACTGTGGACAGTGCGGAACTGCCAAGCGTATTTGACTTCCAGATTTTATTACTTCCCATTAATTCCTTCAAAGCAATTGCCTGGAGATAAATTATTACTGCCAACAGTGTTTTTCCCGATGCAGCACATTTTTACCTCTATTTTCATTTAAATTCTCTTCATTCCTTTCAGTACAATAGTTTTTAATATACATTTCTCTTTTTATGCTGACTATTTAACGCACAAGTGAATCAGCTAGCTTAACTCAAACACCAACCTAACAGTTTGAAAAGAATTAACGTGTATCCATGTATGGTTTATGCTTACAGGAAACTTATTTTCTCAGTCAGTCGGAAATAATGCGATATTTCTGCTGAATGTATTCGGTCTTTTAGTCCTTTTGTGCTGTACCCCTTAAGCGTATATGGGCAACAAGTGAAGCATTTGTATCAAGAGAGGTGAAAAAACCAGCTTAATAGCAACACCACAGGTCATCAATCGGTCTGGTGCACCCAGGGTCGGCAAACGTTTGAGCTATACAGCAGCACGCAGGTACATAATTGCATCAGTAGTTCATCCACATTATTTTCCGGTCGGAACGCCAGTATTTCCTATCTTTACAAGAAATAACTCGTTAACACGGCTTTTTACATAACTCCACTCGGTTCACACCTAGTTTTTCATGTCGATTTTTCACTTGATTTCAATGCTGCGTGCCAGATATTAAGTTTTATGTTACTGCTCGATGTACATACATCCTTTTAGTGGATGAAAGTTTCCTTTAAAAGCGTGTATCGGTATATACTATTCTCCTCGCTTCTTCCACTTTTCATATGTAGCTATATTCCTTTCATTTCTACTAGTGTGCCTTCCATTTTCTGGCTTTTTATTTTATTAAAAGTTCTCGGGTTTTCTTTCTTTATCTGATCGAATTACCGAAGATATACGTTCCATTAATTATTTATTGTAATTTCTCTTCTTTAGTGCTAGAAGGACTGTCCGTTCAATGAACTGTGACACGGTTATAAGCGAAACAATAGTCGTGGTATGCTGCAGTCATGGTTTTCAAACTTTTTTTCCTATTCTCCAAGTTCATGAAATATTTGTTCAGGAATACTTTGGTGCACATATCTCGTATTTCAAAACAGTTTTTAGTGGTTGTGTTTCACAACTTTGTTAAGTGATAGGAATGACGTACGAAGCACGTGAAGCTGCTGCGTAATTTTTTCTCTAATTGTAAACACTTTTTCAATCAGAGACGTTTCCAATAAAAATTATTGTTGATAACAAGTGTTACACATACAGGGTGTCCAGTTTTAAAACGTACATAAAGAGAAACATTGCCATAATGACGTCAAAATCGAACAGCATACACTATGTGATCACAGTATCCGGACACGTGGCTATATGACTGACAGATTCGTGGCGCCCTCCGTCAGTAATGCTGGAATTCAATATGATGTTGGCCCACCCTTAGCCTTGACGACAGCTTCCACTCTCGCAGGCATACGTTCAATCAGGTGCTGGAAGGTTTCTTGAGGAACGGCGCCCCATTCTTCACGGAGTGCTGCACTGAGGAGAGGTATCGATGTCGGTTTGTGAGGCCTGGCACGAAGTCGGCGATCCAAAACATTCCAAAGGTGTTCTATAGGATTCAGATCAGGACTCTGTGCAGGCCAGTCCACTACAGGGATATTATTGTCGTGTAGCCACTCCGCCACAGGCCGTGCACTATGAACAGGTGGTCGATAGTGTTGAAAGATGCAATCGCCATCCCCGAATTGCTCTTCAGCATTGGGAAGCAAGAAGGTGCTTAAAAGATCAATGTAGGCCTGTGCTGCGATAGTGCCACGCAAAACAACGAAGTGTGCAAGCCCCCTCCATGAAAAACACGACCACACCATAACACCCCCGCTCCGAATTTTGCTATTGGCACTACACACCCTCTCAGATCACGTTCATCGGGCATTCGCCATACCCACACCCTGCCATCGGATCGTCCCATTGTGTACCTTGATTCGTCACTCCACACAAGGTTTTTCCACTGTTCAATCGTCCAATGTTTATGCTCCTTACATCAAGCGAGGCATCGTTTGGCATTTACTGGCGTAATGTGTGGCTTATGAGTAGCCGCTCGATCATGAAATCCAAGTTTTCTCACCTCCCGCCTAACTGTGACACTACTTGCTGTGGATCTTGATGTTGTTTGGAATTCCTGTGTGATGGTCTGGATAGATGTCTGCCTACTACACATTACGACCCTCTTCCGCTGTCGGCGGTCTCTGTCAGTCAACAGACGAGGTCGGCCTGTACGCTTTTGTACTGTACGTGTTCCTTCACGTTTCCACTTCACTATCACATCGGAAACAGTGGACCCAGTGGTGTTTAGGAGTCTGGAAATCTCGCGTACAGACGTATGACACAAGTGACACCCAATCCCCTGACCACATGGGAATGTGAATTACGCGGAATTCTGCTCTATCAACGATGCCTAATGACTACTGAGGTCGCTGATATGGAGTACCTGGCAGTAGGTGGCAGCACAATGCACCTAATATCAGAAAGCTATATTTCTTGGGTGTCCGGATACTCTTGGCCACATAATGTATTATTGCCGTAGGGGGAAACGTCATGAAAGAAAAATAGATTAAGGAAAATTTTATCAATTGATGGCAGTGAAAGCGTAAATATGGTCGGCATGCCACGACAGCGATTTGAGTTGCACATTCTACCATCCGTAATGTACAATTTACGTAATACCACCAGTTCGGCAGTCAACAATTTATTGTGACACTGTCAGGTAAGACATTCCACCACAGCAAGGTTAGACCATGTGGGGTGTGAAAAATCCGTTTTTAACTGTCCTTAGGCAAAAATAAATAAAAAATAAAAAACGGCCTACCCATGGTCTACGGCTAACTTCTTTTTTTACTGCTCAAAATCATCACCAAAGGTGGCCGAATTTTCCGGCATAAGAAGTATTTCTCATTCAGCCAACGGCCTCGTCAAAGAGGGCAGAGAAAAATACAGAGTTTCAGGGCACTCTCATCGCCAGGCATGACAAAGTGCCCTAAAGGCGTAAGAATCAACTACGGTAAACGGCATGAAGATACAGAAGGAAATGGAGACCGCTGCATTAAGAAAAAATATATATATGTATCCACAGGCTATGTGACCTGTAATTGAAGAAGTGTCATGATGATCTCTCCATTGGAAAAAGATTCCGGACTAGTCCTCCATTCGGATCTCCGAGGGCGGACTGCCAAGGCCGAAGTGGTCATGAGAAAAAGAGTGAGTAACCAACGAAAGAATAACGCTCTGCGTTTCGTGGCGTGGAAAGTCAGAAGTTTGAATATGGTGGGAAAACTACAAACTCTGAAATGGGAAATGCTAACACTCAATCTAGATATAGATGGGATCAGTGTAGTTACAGGGTAATAAGACAGAGATATCTGGTCAAATGAGTGAAGGGCAATACACACAGCAGCAGATAATGGTTCAACGGGAGTAGGATTCGTTATGAACAGGAAGTTAGTGTAGAGAACGTGTTACTGTAAACAGTTCAGTGATAGGATTGTTCTTATCAGAATCGATAGCAAACCAAACCAACACCGACAACGATAGTTCAGTTATCCACACCAACACCGTAAGTAGAAGATAAAGAGATCGCGACAATATATGAGGATACTGAAAGTGTAATACAGTATGTAAAGGGAGATGAAAATCTAATAGTCATGGGGGACTGGAATGCAGTTGTAGGGAAGGAGTAGAAGAAAAGGTTACATGACAATATGGGCCTGGGACAAGAAATGAGAGAGGAGAAAGACTAACTGAGTTCTGTAATGAATTTCAGCTAGTAATAGCGAATACTCTGGTCACGAATCACAAAAGGAGGAGGTCTATATTTGAAAAAGGTCGGATGATATGGGAAGATATCAGTTACATTTTATTATGGTCGACAGAGATTCCGAAATCTGGTACTGGATTGTAAGGCGTCCCCAAGAACAGATACAGACTCAGATCACAACGTAGTAGTGATGAAGAGTAGGCTGAAGTTTAAGAGATTAGTCAGTGGGATATAGAAGTACTAAGTGATGTTAAGACACGCTTGAAGTTCTCTAAGACTATAGATACAGCAATAAGGAATAGCTCAATAGGCAGTACAGTTGAAAAGGAATGGAGATCTGTAGAAAGGGCAATCACAGAAGTGGGAAAGAAAAAGGTACAAAGAAGGTAACTGCGAAGAAACCGTGGGTAACAAAAGAAATACTTCAATTGATCGACGAAAAAAGTACAAAAATGTCAGGAAAATTCAGGAATACATAAATACAAGTCGCTGAGGAATGAAATGAATAGAAAGTGCAGGGAAGCTAAGACGAAAGGGCTGCATGAAGAATGTGAAGAAACCGAAACAGAAATGATCGTCGGAAGGACTGACCAATATAAGTCAAAACAATTATCGGTGAAACTAAGGCCAAGGATGGTGACATTAAGAGTGCAATGGGAATTCCACTGTTAAAAGCACAGGAGAGAGTGAATAGCTGGGAAGAGTACACTGAAGACCTCAATGAGGGGAAAGACGTGCCTCAAACCGTGACAGTAGAAGAGACAGTAATCGATGTACAATAGATAGAGGATCGGGTGCTGGAATTAGAATTTAAAAGAGATTTGGAAGACTCAAAATCGAATAACGCTGAAGGAATAAATAACATCCCATCAGGATTTCTAAAATCATTGGGGGAAGTGGCAACAAAGCGATTATTCACGTTGGTGTGTAGAATGTATGAATCTGTTGATATACCATCTGACTTTCGGAACATCATTCACACAATTCCGAACACTGCAACAGCCAAAAAGTGTGACAATTATCGCACAATGAACTTAGCAGCTCATGCATCCATATAGCTCACAAGAATAATATACAGAAAAATGCGAAAAAATATTGAAGATCTGTTGAATGATGATCAGTTTGTCTTTAGGGAAGGTAGAGGCACCAGCGAGGCAAATCTGACATCGTTGTTGATAATGGAAGCAATGCTGAAGAAAAATCAAGACACGTTCATGGAATTTGTCGGACTTGACATAGCGTTAGAAAATGTACAATGGTGCTGGAAGTTCGGAAGTCTGATAAAAATAGGGGTAAGGTACATGGAAAAGTGTGTAATATACAAAATGTACAAGAACCAAGTGGGAACAATAACACTGGCAGACGAATCAAAAAGAGTAGAAGACAGGGATGTGGACTTTCACCCCAACTGTTCAATCTGTGCATCGAAGAAGCAATGACGGAAACAGAAGCAAGGTTCGAGAGTGGAATTAAAATTCAATGTGAAAAGATATCAATGATAACATTCGCTGACGACATTGCTATCCTCAGTGAAAGTGAAGAAGAAATACAGGATCAGCAGCATGGAGTGAATGGTCTAATGAGTGAAGAATATGCATTGAGACTGAATCGAAGAAAGACGAAAGTAATTAGAAGTAGCAGAAATGAGGACAGCGAGAAACTTAAAATCATGACTGGTGATCACGAAATAGATGAATGTAAGGGTTCTGCTACCTAGGCAGCAAAATAGCTAGTGACGGACGCAGCAAAGAGAATATATAAAGCGGTCTAGCACTGACAAAAAGTTCATTCCTGGCGAAGAGACGTCTACTAGTATCAAACATAGGCCTTAATTTGAGGAATAAATTTCTAAGAATATACGTTTGGAGCACAGCACTGTATGGACTTTGGGGGAACCAGAAAAGAAGAAAATTGAACCATTTGAGATGTGGTGTCAAAGAAGGGTGTTGAAAATTAAGTGGACTGGTAAGGTAGGGAATGATTAGGTCCTCTGAAAAATCGGCGAGGAAAGGAATATATGGAAAACACCGACAAGAGGAAGAGACAGGATGTTACAGTGTCTATTAAGACATCACCGACGACTACCATGGTACTGGAGGGAGATTAAGAGGGTAAAACATCTAGAGGAAGACAGAGGTATAGAGTAAAAAGACTGCAATACATGCAGTAAATAATTGTGGACGAAGGTTGCAAGTATGACACGAAGAGGTTGGCACTGGAGAGGAATTCGTGGTGGGGCGCATCAAACCAGTCATATGAGTAAGAAAAGAAAAAGCAAAATGACTTCGGTTTCACGTTATAGTGAGACTGGTGTTCAGTATGCTGTTCACCGCTTTCTGCCACAAGTTGAAATCGAGGAACAGCATGTTTTACGTCATACCGAAATGTCTTGTGGGTCACGTTCACAATGCGTTGCGCAATGTGTGCTTTCAATTCTGCTACGTTCGTAGTCGGAGCACTGGACATTTTATTTTAATTTACACAACATCTTTCAGATAACGCCACAGCTAGAAGTCACACGGATTAAGACCAGGTGATCTGGACGACCAGGCTCTAGGGAGATAGCGTTTCCGAAATGCCTCTGCAGCAGCCGGTTTACTTGCTGCGTAATGTGCGGAGGGGCGCCGTCTTGCATAAAAATGGTCCATCCATGCTATTAAAGGCTTGTAATGAAATTAGTGCGCAAAAGACGCTCACAGCGTTTACCAGTGGCGGGATAGGTAATAGGACCCGCAGGACTCATCTCCTGGAAAACAAATGCGATCCTACGACAAACGATGCCCTCAACCTGCACCACATGGTACCCTTGAAGCGGGAAGTGGAAGTGGTTTATGTGGGCGTTGGTTTTCCGTTGCCCACTTTCTGCAGTTCCACTTATTGGCGGTTCCTTGGCGATAGAATTGATCTTCAGCTGTCCAGAGAATGTTCCTTTTCCATTCATGTCCACTGCCATACGAACAATAAATTCCAGAGCGAACGTTTGTCTTGCTGGCAGATCAGCAACTCCTGAAAGTGGGTGATTTTGTATGGATAGCAAAGCAGGCCGTTTCGTAGGATCTTATGCATCGTGCTCACTGGTGTTCAAGGTTCGGGCACTCCCTCGTGTGTTGCATGTTTGCACACCATCGTACCACCCCTCCTGTAATGCTGTCTCCACATCTTCGATTGACGTCGGATCAACTGCTTTCTTCTATCTGCCACAGTGCTCTTCAGAAGAATCTGTCTTTCGACTTTTATAATCATTTCCTCGAGATGCGTAGCAGATATTGATCCAATGTCTTTTTTCATGTCCTTGAGTGTCCAGAACTTCTGGAGTGCTAATGGCCCATTGTCAGCGTTCTTGTAAAAGAGCTCAACAAGCAGCGCACGCTCCTTCACGCACGGAGTCACGTTGGGCGCCTCGGACGCAAAATGAGGAACACCTGCCCGCCGCGCGTCTGTTGGTCTACATAACCTGCCTCTTACAGCAACTTCTATTGGTCAAACTTTCATTTCTTTATTTTTTATCTTTCATGATGTTTTTCTCAGCGTCAATGATGTGCTGTTCAAATTTGAAGTCGTTCTGAACAGTTGTTCTCTGTCTGCAGCTTTTCGAAACTGCAGCTTTAATTATAGTCGCCCTGTATACACCATGAAACAAAAGTTAAAATATAACGTTCGTATATATACAGTTGTGTAACTGATATTCCATTCACAGTTGCGTAACAAAATACAGAGTGAGCACAAACTCTTGCTCTGATTCTAAAAATTTATAACAGAATAACCGTTTGACATAATAAGTTACATCTGGTGCCGTTATATAGGTTAGTGTTACTAGTCTTTTTAAGATCACTTACGTTAGTAAACCTCAACGTGTGCTCCCTTGGCAGCTCGGAGAATGTCGAGGCGGTATTCCAGTTCCCCCCGGGTATTTCGTAACAAGTGTTCTGTCACAGTACCCACTGCAGCTTTTATCCTAGCCTTCAGTTCGTCGTCGTCGGCAACTGGTGTGACGAAGACTCTGTCTTTGATATAGCCCGAGGAAAAAAAGTCAAGGGGCGTAGTGACTGGTGAGTGGGGTGGCCAGGGTGTTGGACCGTTCCTTTCAATCCACCGATCCGGACATTACTCCCCTCTCCAGACATTACGCCCCTTGACTTTTTTTTTCTGGGGCTATATCAAGGACAGAGTCTTCGTCACACCAGTTGCTGACGTCAACGAATTGAAGACTGGGATGCAAGATGCAGTGGGTACTGTGACAGAACATATGTTACGAAAGACCTGGCAGGAACTGGAATACCGCCTCGACATTCACCGAGCGACTAAGGGAGCACACGTTGACGTTTATTAACGTAAGTGGTCTTAAAAAAAACCTAGTAACACTAACCTATGTAACGGCATCAAATGCAAATTATGTCAAACGGTTACTCTGTAATAAATTGTTACTATCACGGCAAGACTTCGTGCTCATCAGTATTATTTACACATATTATATTCCTACATTTGTTTTGTAATATGGACACTGCTCCACAAAACTTAACGGAAACCTTGATAAAGTAACACAAAGTATTAACTACTTGGTGGAAATGACTGAAAGTGTGGAAGCATGTTGCCAGCAATCTCTCTGCTGTGCACAGAAATCTGGACGCCGCATGGCATGAGGTCATTGTCACTATAGCGTCAAATGGAGTTGGCTCCGCAACACAAGGTAAAAGAAGGAACGAGGAAAGGCAGTGTTTGTTAGTCAGTACAGTAGACTGTAGTGATGTTCTTCGTTACAGCATTACCCAGACAAAATCTGGATGACTTCACATGGGGAAGAAGGACGAAGCGTGACAAGTAAAGCCCACTAGTTTAGTGATACTCATAGCGTTGTTTGATGTGCATGGTAAGCGTTCTGCCCAGCAGGCAAGAAAGGACGCACGTCAAAGACTGGGTGTAATTACAACCCTATTTATCTACCGGGTGATCAAAAAGTCAGTATAAATTTGAAAACTTAATAAACCACGGTATAATGTAGATAGACAGGTAAAAATTGACACACATGCTTGGAATGACATGGCTTTTTATTAGAACAAAATGTCCGACAGCTGGCGCTGGACAGCAAAACCTCAGCGACTGCGCATGGCAATCGTGTATAAGAGGAGCTGTAATGAGAGAGAGAATCAGATGCGCCAGCAGTCGCAGCATGTTGGCATTACCTGAAAAGGCGCTTTTAGCGAAGCTGTATTATGAGAATGGGGAATGAGCTAGTTCAGCATTACGATGCTATCGCCATAGGAAGGGGATTCGAACGGGTAAAGGTCCGTTGACAAATGCAGCTATGACGAGAATGATTTCGAAGTTCGAAGCCATGGGTGGTTTAGACGATATACCCCGTAGTGGCCGACCGAGTTCAAGGCGTAATGCTGCTGAGATAGTTTAGAAAGAAATGGAGACTGTAGCGGGCTCGTACAATCGGACATCGCACCGGCATTCCATACACTACTGTTTGGTTGGCACTGAGGCGTACCCTCCGATGCTATCCGTACAAAATCCATCGGCATCATGAACTGTTACCTGGCGATTTAGTGAAGCGGAGGGCATTTGCGGTGTGGGCGTTTCAAAAGATGGCGGAAGGTGACCATTGGTTGAGTAATGTGTTGTGGACTGACGAAGCTCATTTCACGCTCCGAGAGTCTGTCAACGCCCACAACTGCAGAATTTGGGCTACCGAAAATCCTAGAACTGTCGTGGAAACTCCATTGCACGACGAGAAAGTCACGGTACGGGTTGGATTTACCACATCTACCGTTATAGATCCTTTTTTCTTCGAGGAAATGTGAGATTCTGGTTTTGTAACTGCTACTTTAACGGGTGAGAGCTACGCCGATATGTTACGGAATCGTATCATCCCCACCCTGGCTGATAAACACCTGCTGGAACGTACGATGTTTATGCAGGATGGCTCTCCACCCCATACTGTTAGACGCGTGAAAGATCTCTTGCGCGCGCCGTTTGGTGATGATCGTGTGCTCAGCCGCCACTTTCGTCATGCTTGGCCTCCTAGGTCCCCAGACCTCAGTCCGTGCGATTATTGGCTTTGGGGTTACCTGAAGTCGCAAGTGTATCGTGATCGATCGACACCTCTAGGGATGCTGAAAGACAACATACGATACCGATGCCTCACCATAACTCAAGACATGCTTTACAGTGCTGTTCACAACATTATTCCTCGACTACAGCTATTGTTGAGGAATGATGGTGGACATATTGAGCATTTCCAGTAAAGTACATCATCTTTGCTTTGTCGTACTTTGTTACGCTAATTATTGCTATTCTGATTCGGTGAAGCGCCATCTGTCGGACAGTTTTCGAACTTTTGTATCTCTCTATCTACAATATTCCGTAATTTATTCAGTTTTCAATTTCATACTGACTTTTTGATCACCCGGTATATATGAAGGCAGTATCTGTTCCCGAAAGAAGAGACACCATTGATAGCCGTGCAGCTTTTCTAGAATGAAATGATAATTAAATCGACACCCTAGCTGCAAACAGCGTTGATATACATCACTCGAGACCTCCTGCTTACATGGCAGACGCTCTATCCATCTGAGCCACCGAGGGCACAGAGAATAGTGCGCCTGCAGGGAAATATCCCTTGCTCGCTCCCCGTGAGAACCACATTCCCAACATATCCATATCACTACATTCGTAGTGCGCCTAATAGATGTTTACCCATCATACTCATTACTCGTGGTAGATTAATCTACCAAGTCCCGTACGAGTTGAGGCATAGCGTGTGCGTTTGCACAAGAAGGTCAATGGCCGGGTAGCCATATTTTAACTATATATGAAGGTAGTATCTGTCCCCGAAAGTGCAGATACCATTGATGACCATGCAGCTTCTCTATAATGAAATGATAATTAAATCGACACCCTAGATGCAAACAGGCGTTGATTTACATCATTGGGGACGTGTTGAAAACGTGTGCCCCGAGCGGGACTCGAACCCGGGATATCCAGCTTGGATGGCAGATGCTCTGTCCATCTGAGCCACCGAGGTCACAGACGTTAGTGCGCATGCAGGGAAATATCCCCTGCACGCTCTCCGTGAGACCGACATTCCCAACATGTCCACACCACTACATTCGTAGAACGCTTAATAGATGTTTGTCCACCAGGGATGGTCTCTTTCCCGGACGACCAGAATGTTTGGTTCCGTTGACACCCACGTATCGGCGGTACACTTCTCATATGGTGCCAAGAACCTCATTTATTAAGGTGGGCCTTGAATTTACTTGGCCTATAGATCAGGTTGAAAGGTATGAGGCGGGCTGATTACAGCTACCTCCAATACTCCCTCCACACATACCGTTGCCCAAGTCCTGCCATGTGCAATGTTGGAACGTGCAGACGCTCTCATTCGAGGTGATCGACAGATCACAATCAAACACCTCGCTGCTCAATTGGACGTCTCTGTTGGCAGTGGTGACACAGCCACTAGTTGGGGTACTCATAGCTGTGTACCCGCTTTGTTCCAGCCTCCTAACAGCAGACCATAAAGAGCAATGGATAACCATCTGCAGGCCGATCGTGATGATTTTTTCTCGAACATTGTCACACATGGTGAAACATGTTTTCATTAAACAAAACGGCAATCTGTGGAGCGCCGTCACACCACCTCTGCCCTGAAGGAAAAATTCAAAGCAACAGCCAAAGCCTCAGACGGTAATATCATGGTGGCGGTCTTCTGGGACTTTGGAGGACTTACTCTGTTGGATGTCCTCCCTCACGGTGCAACGATCAACTTTGAAGTGAATTGCGCTACTCTCAGGAAACTGAAGAAACGGTTTTAGCGTGAACGTAGCCACAAAAGTGCAAACGAAGTTCCCCTTCTCCATGACATCGGAAGGAATCACACGACTGCGCACCAGAGACAAGCTCACAAAACCTCACTGGACTGATCATCCTCGTCCGTCCAACAGCCCAGATGATGGGGAGCTTACTGGTGCAGCATGTCGTTGGCTCCGACATCGACAGTAGAGTGATACCATGCAGGCAAACGGGCCTTCCCAGTAAAGTCGCGTCAGGCTGTAGCGTTGAACGGAGGTTACGTTGAAAAACAGGGTTTTGTAGCCAAGAGAGTGTGAAATAACGGGTCGTATTGGAATCCTAAATGAAACCAAATTGGTTTCAGAAAAAAAGTGTTGCACTGCTTGTCGAAAGCCCCTCCAAAAATAATAGAAGATATGATGGATTATATATGAGTTAATACCGCCAAAGTTGTGATGTGACGCGGTGAATACCTCGTAATTGTTGCTTCGACTACTTGTCACAGCTACTAAACTATCTTCATAGCAGATGTCGCCCTGCGTAATGGCTGTATGGTTGATACTGCAGCAGTGTATTGGTTATGCCACTATTAACATCCTATCACTTAACAGTGTTATTCAAGGTGTACCTACAGCATTATAGCGAATTTTTGGAACATTAAGCATTGACTGTCTTCAACTTGCGTATATGTTTAGAGTGCAGCATTGCGACAATTCGCCTGCGTTGCAACAGAGTAAGGTAATGTTATGTCACTCGTCCAAAGCTGTTTTGCTGTAGGTCCATCATCGTTTTCTTCTTCTTCTTCATCTTCTTCTTCTTCATCATCACAATCATCTTCTTCTTTTTCTTTGCTGCCCCACTATATAATCCGTCATGAGGATGCATGTAAATCACAGTTTGGATTTCAAAATTGCTGTTCCACTGTGACAGCTACATACAATATCACTGCCCACATAATAGAGACTTTAAACAGTAAAATGTCACCAATAGGAATTTTCTGTTACTTATCCAAGAGTTTGATTATGTGAACTGTGACATTATGTTACAGAAATTACAATTCTATGGTATAAATGGAACAGCATATAAGTGGTTTAAGTCATACCTACAGAACAGGAAGCAAAAAGTTTCTTTATATGGTTTAAGTAAGTTAAGAAAGTTTCTCACTGAATCCACTGAGGAGAAATTACATTAGGTGTTCCATGGGGTTCGATCTTGGGTCCCCTTCTGTTCTTGATAAATGTGAATGACCTCCATTCTTATCTGAAACAATAAGCTAAGCTGACACTATTTGCTGATGATACGAGCCTCATTACTAATCCAGTGAAAGAAACTCATATAGAAAATGATAAAAATAGTGTCTTTGGGAAAGTTATTGGTTGGTTTTCTGCGAATGTGAATACACACACTACTGTATGCAGTAAAGTTCCTTAATATATATATCATCTAAAATCAGTATCCAGGGTAGAGCATACTACGTTTTTGGGTGTACATGTTGTAAGGTGTCAGGCAAATCTAACACCTTCCATGAAAACCCTGACATGATAAGCAAATCCAGTAGTATGTCACATAGCTCCGAATAAATCGTGACATTAAATTAACCAAAGTAATACGAGTAACTAGTGAGCAAATGGAATACCACAGACTAACACAAGAGTGCCTAAATGCATGTCATACTTTCCCACCATGAGACAGACGCAGTTCCGAGGGGAGAAACGAGAACAGAAGCCGAGAGCAGAACCGTGTTAAGCTAGAAGGCCCTACGATAAGGGATAGACACCCACGTCGCCAGCTAACCGCTAGGACCACCCATCAGCCCATGTTAAAAGATAGAGCCCTCCAGAAGAACGGTATAGATCTTACGATAACACAAAAAGAGCCACACCAGCCGCAAGTTTTAGCGTGAGACTTTTTCGCGCCTCTGTTACGTTGCAAACCTTAAAAACATTGCCCAACACGAAAAGTATAACGTTTCTCATGGGATAGACAGAATTTTTGTAGGCAGAGCTTAAGGTTAACATCGAGACCCTGATTGGTCAGATGAAAACACAGCCAGATAGTTTTTTTTAAAACCAACTTCGGTAAATTGTAGTAAGGAGAAGTTAGAAAAGAGTTGCTTCCGAGACGGCGAGATGTGAGGAGCTGCGCCGCCCTGACGCTGCCTAAACACCGACAAGGTAATGAACGCACGCGATGCCGCATTTTTGAGCTAATAAGGCTTCACTCAGAACTGCAGAAGTCTCATCTGTTACATCCCCGTTTTGCGTAATACTAGTGTCGATCGTCAATTAGAGCTCATGGTATTCACATTTGCTATGTAAGTTAAAATCTGAAACGCGATAATTTTTCTGTTATATAATTATTGAGAAGCCACATCAGCCACTGTAATTTACGACAAGTTAGATAAGTGATTAAAGATAACTGAGGGTCACTGTAGACCATTTTGATATATTTCTCTTTTGTGAAACTTAATTTAAACCTATATTATAGATGTGATATGGCATAGGCCATCCTTCGATCAATTGTAGAACTTGGAAACCCATTCAGGGAATATTCGTTCACATTTTTGTTGAACGCAGTTGGTTTTTATCATCCTGTATTAAAACATTTCCTTTTGTCAATAGTGCAATTTATAAACAATGAATGTGAGTAGAATAAAATTTCCAATGGAAAACTTAACTGCTTTTTCGACGTTATTTTACCAGCTAACTAAAAATAGGAAAGCCTTGAACCCTTTCCACTAAATTTAGTTAGTATTAAGATTCTTTTACAGGGAGTGCAGTGGAGCTTATAACACTACCGTCTGATACTGCTATACCATACCCTTAAAGATGGAAGCAGGTCGTGAAATAAAACTATCTTGTTAAAGCAATTATGGTATAAAGTAACAGAGCACTGTTACCCTCTGAGAGGAATTTTGTTATGTTGACCATGTTGTACGTAAAGGATGTGGCTTATCGGAAATGAAAGTCAGAATTACGTAAATATTTGAACAGTAACAAACAATATTTTTGCCTAGATACACTGTTTAAAGAATAAGGACAACGATCAAAAATGGTTCAAATGGCTCTGAGCACTATGGGACTCAACTGCTGAGGTTATTAGTCCCCTAGAACTTAGAACTAGTTAAACCTAACTAACCTAAGGACATCACAAACATCCATGCCCGAGGCAGGATTCGAACCTGCGACCGTAGCGGTCTTGCGGTTACAGACTGCAGCGCCTTTAACCGCACGGCCACTTCGGCTGGCTAAGGACAACGATCGCCAGCCTAATTAGGCAAGAGAAAGATTAACGTTCTCGTTTAAGAACGTAGGTATGAGTAACTTCAACGGACAAACACAACCTATATTTGGCCACACACGAGTTTCATGAACTCTGACACCTGCATATGTTAACGTTAAGGTTGAAACAAACAGCTAGAGCAGCACAAACTATTTGCAAAAATATAACAGATAACGAAACACACTATTACTTTCAGGGCTCATTCAAACTGAATTGTCTTTATAACGTTACTATTAATATTCACTGCAGAATCATTAATTGGACGTAGGTTCAGTATTATTGTTCATACATTTTCCTAGCTGACATAAAATTATAAATGTAGTTCACTGCAAAATTATGAACTGATCACAGGGTAAGTCTCTCTCAAGTAAATACTTTTCTATTTAAAATGAAAGGTTAAATGGAATTCATTAACAGGTTACTTCTCACTGTCTTTTGAATAAAGAAATTAATGTTTTCGTAGATAGTGGTATTCGTTACTTGTTACCTAGCATTAACGCAATAGACACGCTGTGGATCCTGCTATACTATTAATATGCACTTCCAATACACAAGAGAGACAAACACTTAGCAAACGAGTATATAACCTTCTATAAATGCAATTCACGACTTTACTACAGTGAGACACAATGTTGACTAATTTGCAAGATACTGACTCACCTTCTGCGATTTGCAACAGGCAGCAATGTGATCATTTACTAAGCAAAACTTTATAAGCCTCAGTCTTAAGAACTTGGCAACAACACTTTAATAAGCAGTTTTAATAGGAAAATTATTTTCAGTAAGCATCATTTACTTTGAACTCACTCTCTTGCCACATTAACTTTAACTTCCTTTTTACTATGTTCAGGAGGCATTAATTAGCAAAACACTGGTCTTTAATGTTCTTTCAGTAGGGACACTCGGTAATCACTTTAGTTCAAACGGAGAGGAACCTGAGAGGTGTTATGATAAGGAAAAAATTAAGGTAGGTACATAAATTCAGTTATAAGTTACCTTATATTTGTGCACACTAAAACATCCGATGAGCTGATCCTTCACTGTACATTATTACAGCATTCCGATACAGTGATTGCGCAATGTGGTGGCAACTGCATGTTGGTAGGTGGATTTGCAGGCAGAATTTCTGGACTCCGTCCCTTCTTGGTGGCGATGATGAATACTAATTCCAGAATCGTTCCAGCTATTTATCCATCCAACCGAGGCATTGGAAAGTAACAGAAAAAACCTCTCTCTCGGAACCAGCACAATATGCAACTATTACATGGCAGTGCACAGTTTGGTAGCTCGTCCCCGACTGACTCTTGTTCCACCTTTTCCACCTAGGCCAACCACAATTTGCGCGTGCTACACAGTCCCATTCCCGAGGTGAACCACTACACCTTTTATACATGAAAGAACTAAGAACCCTAAGTGAGGATCAGCAGTTTACATAACAGCAACCAAACACATTAAATAAAACAGAACATTTGCGCATATTGACATTTCTACAAAAAAATAATTCAAACAGAAATTGCAATTATATACAGTAAGTTTTGTTCCCTCCCAATGGGACAAAGAATTTAAATGACAGATAAACTACATTGCATAGAATCAAGGCACGACATTAAAGTTTTAAACAAAGAAAAGTGTATACAATTTTGTGTTATCTATTCAATCAAACACATTTACAGAAGCTCAAGGATGTAACATTACAAAAAACAAAAGGCAAAATAAATCAGTAGAGCATTAGAGTTATGGTGTTACACATCCCCCATGTTTCGTTGAAGTTTCCCATAAGGGATACTTCAAGGAAACATCTATAACACCTAAGTGGTGTTGGTTGCAAAAAAAAAAAAAAAAAAAAATGTATTCCATCCAACTTCAGTTGGGAGAAAAAAAACACATTACTAACATACTGTATATACACTAAGGAAATTCATACAATTCTTCCATAAACATTTTCGAAATAAAGCATTTACAGTAATTTTCATCCTCAGACTGGTTTAAGGAAACTAATTTTGCATCGTTACACAAGATATCTTTAAGCATGTTCATTTCCTACACATACAGTTCAGATAATAGACAAACAATACTCAAATTATCTGCATATTAGTAGAAAAGGTATAGCCGTCAAATAAAAAAAAAAGTAAACACATATACAATAGCACAGAACATTTTAACTTAACAAAGCAGAAATTTGTCTTTCAATATTTTGAAAGAAAGTAAATATTCACAGTCACACAAACACATTAATGTTCATAGTACATTGCACAAAGTTCAGCAATTAATGAAGTATTGAAAAATCTGTTTGCATCTACATATGTACAAATATTTACACAAAATAGCTATAAGAACCTTTTCCAACTGACTCCTTAAATACAAAATTTACTTTTCAAGGTTTTTCAAAATAATAAACTTTAAATCTGCTCTTCATTAATAGCAGTCCAAAATATTTGTTGCACAAAAACCCGCTAACCTATTCAGAACCTATCTTTAATCATCACTGCTGTGTTTTAAAACAAGGCAGTCCAAAACTTTAAGTTATTCCAGAAAACCTCGTCTCGAAAACATCTACAACTATTTGAACAAGAATGCATATATATTATGTGATAACTTTTCATTGACTTCAATGAGAATAGTCAGTTCATAACACATTGACCAATAAACCTAACTTACTTCACTGCTTGCCTCAGTTTAAGCAGTCCATGTTACTCATTCTGCCCATTATTGGTTTGGCAGTCTTTGTATATAAACATTTAGACACAAAACACAATTTAGATTAAGAACACAGAAAAAACACATTTTTAAATTAATACACTGCCCCATCCTCTAGGTTTGGCAGTTTGTGACCACTTATCAACTTCTTGCCCCACAATGGCAAGTCCTTTGACTACTGCTCACAAAGTATATTTGGTAGCCCTCAACTTCAGGACCACAGCATTTTTATTCTTTTGTCTTGTTTTACTGCCCAACAACATATTTTTGAGCAATTTATTGCCATCACTTACAGGTTTTTCATCATTATGTCACATCTTTGTTACCAATTGCATTAACGGTATAAAACATGAAGCCTGTAACTTTGAAACAGTAGTTAGACACTGGTAATATTAAATTTTTCTTTACACCATGACAAAATCAGGCAATATACACATTATTAATAGAGTAAATTGAAATGTCATACTTGGGATCAAGTCAGGATTAAGAATTTCTTACTACTCCTTTACCATTGCTTTTCCACACACAGTTAGGTCATTACATACATCAAGACCAGGACAATAATTTTACATCCTACCACAAGTGATTTTTGCCCACTTTTGGTGGCACTAGACACATACCTCTCACATCTATTTCACATACATTAGTCAGGTTTATCTCCTCAATTTTGACATAGAACATTTTTCATCACCGTTCTTACCCATTTCTATACAACCATCTTTAGACATTAATCACATTAGATTATTCATTTTAAACATTAACTTTTTTACTCTTTCATCTTCCTGCATAAAACCAATTACTCATTTATTTTCACTGCATGTTCCCATTCGCTTTTTCTGTACCCACTTTACTTCTAAAATGCTCAATCATTTTCTAGTGTGCCCAGTTTGATTATGCATTACTCTTTACAGAAACGTTCACCTTTAGTCATATTATACAAGGAAAATTTAGCATTATTAAAATTTTTATCACCATTCAAATCCACTAAAAAAAATTAAATAAATAACTTAGTTCTGGTGTTTGCGCCACAATTCTAACAAATTGCTTCAAGCTTGGAATTCACACTAATTGAAAGTTATTTTAAAGCAAAATTTACATTCTGTAAAACATGATTCAATAAAAAAGGGAAGAAAGAAAGAAGATAGTCAAAATTCCGAATGAAGAAGGGGAAGGTTGCCAACACGAAAAGAAACGGAAGTAGTGCTGGCAACGACTCGGGTCCCTGGTACCCGTCAGGCACCTGTTAATGCAAAGAGTGCATGTCCCCTAAGGGTTCAACAACCCTCATCTGAGGACATGTATCTTTAAGTAAACCACATACTGCAAACATAAGCCTTTTCGGATTTTTAAGTATATTAGAAACAAATTATTATCTTGTGGAGTTCTTTGCACTTTCATTAAGTTACCATAAGCATCATTATTCATAAAGTTTTAAGGTTTGCCACACTACATGCCCCTATCTTCATAATTGGGCTGTCAACAATATGTATTCAATTGAAAATAAACAGTTCCTAAGCAAAATAAATAATAAAATAAGGAACAACCTGCCCCAGGTCTCAAGATCAACAAAACAATAATTCACTTTCAGGTAACACTCAGATACGATAATAATAAAGTCATGCATTATATTAATAATATATACAAATACAGCATCCTGCCCCCAGTCTCTTTATTAACAAGGCAGTCTTTTATGGTTCATAAAACAGTCACTTAATTCTGGTGGCTTTTTAGGCCTCCTATTTTCTACATCTTTCACTAACCTATTCAGATCTTGCCAACGTTTTGTTTCATCAGGTGGCTTTTTAGGTTTTGAAATTTCAAAGTCTTTAGCAAGGTACAACATTTCCTGTTCTGCTATCATTTTATCAGGTGGTTCTTTTTGTTCTTGTAATTCACACTCCTTCAAAACATTTGTTAAGGCTTGCCCCAGTATAGTATCATCTGGAGGTTCCTGAAAATTATGCCCATGTGTTACATTACTGAATAATTCATTCGGTTTTGGCCCAGTTCTACTTTCTGTATCTTGCTTTGGAAAAATGTCACTAATTTCCTCATACCCCCTTTCAGTAAAAATATATTCACTTTCGTTTACACCTGAAAATTCATCTTCACTGGAATCATCACTACTCTCTTCCTCGCCATCAGATTCACTTAAGTACTCGACTTTTGAACAATAGGGAAAGTTAGTATATTCGTTCTTATCTGTATCCATATACCCTTCACCATCTGAACTATCACTGATTTCATTTTCGTCATCAGATTCGAGCAGGAAAGCAACTTTTAGACAGTGGAGGAGATTATCACTAGATGCCTCAGCCACTTCGTTTTTCGACTCATTTTCAACACACTGCACATCGTTTGGAGACTCAGGCACTTCTGTTGTATCACTTTGGACGATTTCAGCCTTAACTTCATACTTAGTATAATCGTCATATACTTCGATAACCTTCATTTCACTGTTTCCTTTACTGCCAATTTCAGATAACCGTGCGAAATTCCTACTAGACTCTTCTGTATCAGAACCACTAAACACCTTTCCATCAACAATAAATTCATCTGCACTGCTTATATCATGTTTACTAACGTCCTTCTTTACATCGCTTTCATCTATTATTAATTGTGCACACGTCTTTTGCGTGGCATATTTTACCTTCCTTTCCCTTTTATTCGTCATAACCTCCCCCACATCTACGTCTTTTACCTCATATACATCATTAACAGTACAAATATTCCCCTTTTCACTCGCCTTTTCTGGCTCCCTTTCATTCTTTAATAATGTCTTTTCGCACGATCCCGACACTGAGTTATCCTTATCATATGACATATTAACTTCATTTCCATTTTTACATTCGTCTATTACTGAAACAGTCCAACGGAAGTGTCCGATCCCGCCTCTTCTGTTTCTCTCTACGGCAACCATCTTGTTCTGACGTCTGCCATCTGTGTGTGCTGCCGAATGCAATGTACGCTGCTCCGGCAACCGCTGCCCCGAGCACAAACGGTCACGTGACTTCGCACTGGAAACGCCACTATGTATCACTCCGCGCCGGTCTTCCATAGGCGCGTCCTTAATCTTCCTGTCCTGTGCTTTACATCTTTCCTTCTCAAATTTATTATTTGACATCTTTTCTTTGGGCCCAAAACCAGTTTCCGCGTGAATACGGCCCGTAACACACGCGGTTTTCAGTTTTCCATTTCGTCTCTAGTTTGGAAATTCCGCGCAATGTATCCTCTGCCGCGCGTCATGCAATTTCCTCTTCCTCTCGCGCGACCTCTCTGAATCGTGTTTACACGAAATCTATCATTTTCATGTCGTTCAGTTTGGTCATTACTTTCTCGCGAATAATTGTTGTTATTATGGGGACGGGACTCGCGATTTCCTCGCCAGTGATCTTTATCCTCTACCCTTTCCAGAAACGCAGAAAAACTTCTATGGGTACTCCCAACATATCGTTTAGAATCCTCAGGCAGTTTCTGCCAAAGAACCCAAACGATCTCGGCTTCAGTCCTCCTAGCCTTCAGATGTATCAGCTTTCTGTACCATGATTCACAAAACTCTTTCATGGTTTGCCTACCTCTGATATCATACAACCTGGCCATTAGAAACTCACGCCACAACTGGTCTTGTTTATGTTCTGACCAGTACTTGTCAATAAATTTTTGTTGAAAGTTTTCAAAAGACAT